>NC_056576.1:29366704-29713649 GCF_018340385.1 Cyprinus carpio
ATAAAGTTTTGTATTATTACAAATTAATATAATTATCAAATAAAACTTGAGAACTTGTTAAAAAAAATGACAAATGATATTGTCAGTATTACAATTTAAGTAAAATATGTCACATCAAAAATCTATATATATTTCAGAAATTCTTAGTATTTGGTATGCTTTTAAATATGCTTTTACTTTCAGGTGTAAAGGTAAATAAATTAATTTCTCTGAATTTCTTAATGTAATTGATTAGTGCATGCTTTCAGGCTTTACTTTCATTACATCTTGAAGACTTCTTTTTACCAAAAATAACCTACAGTGCACTTAAGGCGTACTATATTTGTTCGGTACATTTCTTCTCTGAGAAATGAACGTCATGTTTCTTACAGATGAGCTACAGCTCTCAGAAGTGTAATGGGTTTCCAGCAGCTTCTCCAGTGCAGTGGCATTGTGTGAAATCACCCAACTTTATCGGAAAAGGTCAGGATTAATTGATGACCATGAAAAGCTATTTGTGTTTTTGCTTTAAACAAATACACCATAATTAGGACCATAATAATCAACTTGTAATGCTATTTTACAAATCCATTTTATATTAAAAGGCCAAAGTGAATTAGCAGACACAAAAACACTAAATCACACACACACACACACACACACACACTAAAGAGGCTGCAGTCAATGCACACTTACCATTATC
This sequence comes from Cyprinus carpio, assembly GCF_018340385.1. Classification (NCBI taxonomy): domain Eukaryota; kingdom Metazoa; phylum Chordata; class Actinopteri; order Cypriniformes; family Cyprinidae; genus Cyprinus; species Cyprinus carpio. The sequence continues at coordinate 29,367,387 of NC_056576.1, forward strand.
TCATCCTGAGGTGCGTTGCCATAGCAACAGTAGCAAAGCAAAGACAGGGTGTAAGATAGGTAATTATAAACTGGAAAAGGCAGTAGTGAGAACAGACAAGATGAACAGAATACAAAAGTAGCAGAAAGATGCTAAGTTCAGTAACTAATTCACAGCATTAACACGATACACATATGCTCTGATTTTGACGGAAACCTCTCCATCATATACATTTCTTCAGCTTCACATTTTGGATGTAGCCGTCCATAGTATACTGGAGGATACAGGTATTAGATTTGATTGTATGGTCAATCTATATGTTATATACTAACTGATCAAGTAATTGTCTAATTCAGTCACTTCTCTCTCCATGTTTGCCAGTGGATGACAAAGCACTTCCACCAACCTCTTCCTAATTATTTCTTACATTTAAAGAGTATTTTACAAAACAACACCCACCACTGTTCTCAATCATTAAAATCTCATAACATGACTGACACTGAGTGATGCAGTGTCCAATTATAGACTTGTGTCTCCTTTTCCTACATAAGTAATGTTTGAGTGAGGCAGCAAACATCTGTCCAGGCTGTGTGATGCATGCATCTGTTCCTTCTGGCTTGTGCTTACCTGGTTGCCAGCAGCCTTCTTCTTATTCATCTGACTGCTTCTCTGCTGGGCACTGAAGGGATAAACAGAAAAAGAAATATCTAATAGATATCTAATAGCCACAAGACCATTTGAGTGAGTCTGAATTTTGGGGGTCATTGCTAAAAAGCAGATACTGATATCACCATCAGACTTCTTCAATCTTAACCAGCAAGACCTCCTAAAGGCTGGAATACACACCTTTTTAAAGTGCCCCTATTATGCCATTTCGAATATTGCCTTTCATGTAGTGTGTAATGTAGCTTTATGTGAATGTAATCTATCTGCAAAGTTGTAAAGCCGGAAGTGCACGATAAACAAAGTTATTGTGTCCCAAAAGAAATAACTGGCTCTGAACAGCCTAAATGAGTCGTCAGTAATTCAAATCCCACTTTCGTGACGGTTACATGTCACAGGGTAACACATTTGTATAATGCCCACCCATGATCTACGTTCTCCGGCCATGAAGAAACTGACCCGCCCTCAAACACTGTAGCTTGTTCATGTGGGTAACATCATGATGACAAGACGCGGTATCCTATGCTGTGAAAGTACATTTGTTTTATTTTCACTTCTGAACGATGAGGCTGTAAAGTAGCAGTGGTTAAAATTCACAGCAGTACAAGCCCAATCTTTTTCTGTGTTCCCGTCATTTTACTGACGACTGCTTCTCTAATCTCAACGTGGGATTCACAGAATGCTTGCTGAAAGATGGCTCAGTACCCAGTTTATTTATTTGGACCAGCTGGCTCCACTGAATCACAACCTGTAAGCATGATAAATAATAGATATTTATATTTTCTAATGAGCGTCCAAAATATGGAACTATTGCAATGGGCGAATCGTTTCCGACACATGCTGAATCACACACTATGACTTTAAAGTCATACCGAATCCGAACACAACAAACTCACACAAAAACTTGACACAAAAATGTGCTCTAAAGTTGGCTCAAAGTATCAAACATTCTTTGATATCATCTGATCGGATGGAATCAGTCTAAAGCTAAAAAACTGGAGTCTGTGTTTCTTTGAACATGGTCAACTCAGACTACTGACTGACTAGCATCAATTCATCCAGACTATAAATCCAGGCAAAGATCTGTACAAAAGAAGTGTAATGTATTCCAACCTTTAGTTGACTACCTTAACCAGTTCAATTGCAAAAATTAGAGAACAGTTAGCAACTATGGTTTTGGGAAACGCACCCCAGAATGGCTTATGCTGGTCCACACAGTAGACTATCACCAAATTCACAACAGGACAAGCCAGCCGTGCTCGGCTGCATTCAGTAGTGTTGATCAGATTAGATTATAAATTCCATGGATTTGATTCTGCCAAAGGATTTATAAAAGTCGAACTGATAGAAGGTTAGAATATTAACTAAAATGTATGGCGAACAGACACTTTTAAACTGTTAAATTGTTAAACTGTCTTTATGAATCAGCCTGTAGGTCTACTGTGGATAACTAGGGATGACAGAGGATACAATCACTGTGCCTTTGAACAAAACTCTTAGTCTCAGCTCATTTAATGATGATTCTTAAGACCATAGGATTGCTCTTTAGAAAGCATTCATGGAATGACATTTTCAGTATTAGTTTCTATGAACCTAATGATCTCCTCTTCTAGCTGTTTGCATTTTTAGGTGACAAACAATAATGTTAGTAAATGGTTAATAATGTTCTTACTTTGCAAAACCGATGAAATCCTCATGATTGGTGTTCATGTAGGCTAGCTCAATGTCAATTAGCAACATGACCTGGTGGCAGAAAAAGAATACATGTCGCTACTTGTTTTTTAGTTTTGCCACATGAGTTTGTATATGTGAGGGTTGGCAGGCGTGTGGTAGAAAGGCTGTACCTGATCCTTAGTGCGACTCTCTCGGTCACGGATGTGCTGGGTGACAATCCTCTCCATTTCCTCTCTAAGCATGGGGTATTGAGCCAACTGTCCCGAGAAAAAAAAACACATACTGGATCAACTACAACCACTGAGTAAACCTTATCACCACAGACAAATGCACAAGGATTTCAGTGACTATCAGTGTAATAATGGAGCTCGCAGAAAAACATGTCTGGATGATATTCACACCCAAAATAACAGGAATTAAAATAAGAAATTCTAATATGCATAAAGACAATGAAGCCTAATGTAAAAAAAAAAAATAAAATTAATTGTTAGAATAATCATTTAATTGCTGGAAAATAATTTTGCATTATTTAGCTGACAATTAACCAATATCCCCCACCCAAATTCTCATTATTATAATTTGTATCAACGTTTTATTTTTGAGTTGAGAGTAATGAGAGTAATTTTGTCTGTACCCACTGACTGATATAATGCAAAAATTACATAAATAAAAAACAATACATTACATTACATTACAATACAATACATTAACCCCCCACCCCCCATTTGAATATATATATTAAAATTTAATTTATTCCTGTGAAGGTAAAGCTGAATTGTCAGCATCATTACTCCTGAACTACTGTTCAGTGTCACATGTTCCTTCAGAAATCATTCTAATATGCTTATTTGTAGCACAAAAAATTATTATCAAAATAGTTGTGCTGCTGAATTTTTTTGTGGAAACTGTGATTCCAAAAATTTTTTGATAAACAGACAGTTCTAAAGAACAGCATTTATAAAAAAAAAAAAAAAAAATCTTTTATAACATTATACACATCTATACTATCACTTCTGATCAATTTAATGCAACACTGCAGCAAAATTTTTGGATTGTAGTGTATATGAAGCTGTATGCTGTACACAGACATGGAGTTTTACCTTTTTGGTGCACTGCCTGACTGTATTGACCAGCTCAGTGATGACAAGGTCCACACATTTCTGACACGGCTCTTTGATCTTTGCAATCTGCCGTTTAACAATAGTCTCGAAGGCCATGTCTGGAGTAAACAGACCGGTCCTGACAAGTGAAAGGGATGAACAGAGCAATCAGAGACCTTTACAGTTACTGATCACTTTGTCATTGCAATTGATATTCATGGCATGGTTCTCACCGTACAGTACTTCATATCTAGCGAGCAGTTGCTCAGAATGTCACAGTACCATCAAAGCGAGTTTGATCTCAGAGCAGGAGAGCTGTTGAATGTGCGTGACTGTGTGCGTTTGAGATAGGGGCTGATGCACACCTGATACCGTGGATGTTCTTGATGGCGTAACTGATCTCCTTACGCAGCTCTTTCTCATCAAACTCCATCTGGTCATCATTAATAGACAGAGAAACCCTTACTTTATATGTTTTGCTCTTAGAGAACAACAGTATGATGAAATTACCTTAACCAGCTCAAAGGGGAAGCGCTCATGGAAGATGCGATTGATCCTTGCACCTCCGGACAGCTCCACTGTGTCCACCTGATCTCCTGAACCCTCAATGCACTTCTCAAAATCCACTGCAAACTGCTGCACCATCCTTTAAACCAGAGAACACTGAGTTTTATTTTTGTGCAAGTCAGTCACAGATACATATCTTCACACATAAACATGTCTCTTATGCTCAAAAATATCTGAAATATTATTACAAATTAAAATAGCTATTTTTTTATTATAATATACTTTTAAAATGTAAAGTATTCCTATGATGGCAATTCTGAATTTTGCTAACTTTTGCTCAAGATTTTTTTAATCAGTGGTGAAAACAGTTGTGCTGCTTAATATTTTTGTAAAAATGTAAAAAATTTAAATTTTATATTCTGGATTCTTTGAAGAATAGAAAGTTCAAGAGAACAGCATTTTTTAAAATAGAATCTATTGCACATTATCATAAATGTCTTTACTGTGATTGATCAAATCCTTGCTGAATAAAAATATTAATTTCTATAAACAACAACAAAAAATCATAAAAAAATCTGACCCCAAACTTTTGAACGGTAGTTTGTATTCGTGTGCTGCAAATGTGCAATACATATCAGACTCACTGTAGCAGAGCCTTGGTTTTGCGAGAAGGATCATCGGGGCGGAAGTGTTTGTACTCTTCAACCTCTTTCTCAATGGACAGCAGCTGGCTCTGAAGTTTATTCCTCAGTCCTGGCAGAGTGTCTCGGATGTGGTTGGTTAATTGCTAGATAAGAATAGAAACCTTTGGTTACTACTGTAGTCAACATCTTTCTTATAGTAAAAATGATTTCAGCAGCAAGAACAGTTGGAGAAAAACATTTGCATGAGTGGCTCTCAGAGTCATTCTACCTGGTTAAGAACTTTCTGCAGGTAGGGAGTCCCCATGCGATCAGCCAGGTGTCTGTAGGCTGGGTGGGTGAGGAAGAACTTCCTCTCCGCTGCTATTGCAGCATTGATGTCCTTCTTGCCATCAATGTCCTTCTGACTGCGGTTCACAACTCCAATGTAGCCTACAGGGAGCATCCAGTTTGACATTGTTACAGGCAGTCAGCATGACCAAATGTAGTACACTGGAGGCAGTCATAACTAAAATCAACAAACAGATCACAATATTCTTGCAGAACTATAGCTGTTCAATTATTTTCACAAGGTGGACTATCCAGCTTTTAAATGGGAATTTATGAGGAATTAGTTATTAGAAACTACATTAGGAGAGTAAATGGTGAAATTTTATGTGTTTTTCAGTGAAGAGATTTAATGTTCAGTTATGATGGAGTTTGATTATTATTGGGTGGCTATATGACTACAATCAATGAGCAATAACTAAATCAAATGTAACAACAAAAAAGGCAATCTCATTACTAATACCAGTCTCCTGTTTACTTGCTCATATGATGTTGCATATAGTTACAATAAATGTAACTTTCTATAGATTAACTATAAATAAATAATTTTAATCTTGTTGTATAGACCTAAACTAATTAAACTAAAAAATAACATAACCTAAATCCAGTGAGCCATTTTTTTAAAATAAATTGTTTTAGTCTTGTTGTATAGACCTAAACTAATTACATGGAAAAGTGTTCCTTAATTTTAATAAGTTAATTGATTAAACTATTTTTAGTCTAAACTGAAAGTCGACAAGGGAAGTGTGTTAACTAGTAAGGAAGCAGTAGTAGAGTATGTCTTTATTGTCCACCAAGGTGGACATTTTTAGTTAAAAAGTTAAAAAAGAATGTGCTATGTGACAAGTTATCAATAATGTTAGTTAATAATAGGGGTAAAAGGTCATCCTCGAGTGCAGAAAGAAAAAATGTTGCTAAAATGCATTAGCAGACTCAGACTTAATAGTGCATCAAAGGCTTCAAAAGCACAAATGTCTCAAGAGGGGTGCTGGTTTAATAGCCATTTTTGCGCTCCTGATTCCTTTGAAGTGTTTCTGTGTCTGAGTGCCCTTATAGACAAATACATTTATAAAAAAAAATATATTTTTTTTCCCTGACCTATATTTTGTTTTCAAGAGACCAGTCAAACATTTCTTTATCATCTACTAATGCTAGGTTTCTAAAAGTTATGTAAATAGTTAAGATAAGTTTAAAATCAGGCAGGGCCATAACCACCACACCGTTCTGTTGTCTATAGTCGCGTCCAGTGAAAACATGGGGTAAAACTAGCAAAGAGCTCCAGATCGCATCAGTGAAACACTGTTTGTTTGTTTGTTTGCTTTAATTTTTTTTAAACAAAAAGTCTGACTGAGTCTGACTAGAGTGGATCCAACAGTAATGTTGCAACACACAAGAAGTGTGAGTAAATGTGCTTTTACCATTGTTGAAATTGTCTACTCGAGATCGTTTGATATATACTGAGTATTTATACGTTTTTAACGCAAATGACCCATGTTGTTTTCAGAGTACTGTACATCACAGCAGAGTCCATCTGCTATTTTAATCAGCAAAACCGTTAGCCAATCACAGCAGTCGGTGTTTACTTGCAAGTCTTGAATGCGCCTAGCCTATAAAAACAGACCGTTCTGCAGAGAGGCTCAAAAACAGGATAGAAAATAGCCTGCTACTTCTAAATTATGTTTTTTTTTTGTTTTTTTTATGTAAAATTACACTAACATTATAAGTAAACCTCAGAGAACATTATAAAATAATATAAAAATGCAGTTCATGACCCCTTTAATGCTTACCCCCTTTAATGTACTCCGTTACACATTGCTCTATGCTATTAGGATGGTGAAAGAGAGCAGGGTAAAATCTAAGTAGTTACACATTAAATATGTATCAACTGTTTTATAACAGGGGGCAGTCATGGCCTAATGGTTAGAGAGTCAGACTTGTAACCCGAAGGTTTTTGTCAGTGAGGGGAGTGAATAACCAGCACCCTCTTCCCCCCCAAATACCATTACCGAGGTGAAACCCTTGAGCAAGGCACCAAACCAACTGCTCCCAACTGCTCCCCGGGCACTGCAGCAATATGGCTGCCCACTGCTCCAGGAGTATGTTCACTACTGTATGTGTGCACTTGGATGGGTTAAATTCACAACACAAATTCCGAGTTTGGGTCACCATACTTGGCCACACGTCACTTCACTTTCACTTTCAGAAACTTTCAACGACCAACAGTAACCCCAAAATGCAAATTTTGTCAACATTTTTTAAATGTAAAATGTATAATTTATGTGATTCAATATATTCAGTTTGTAATTGAGTGTGACAAAACAAGAAACATTAACTGGGTCATTTTCAGCATATTAGGCATAAGAGTGACTGTGTGCATTCTGTAAATGAATAAAAATAAATAAATGAAAAATAAAAGAAAAATATTATTTGCAAAATGTTACAATAGTTACAATAAATTCTGGTTATTTTATTTTTATTTTATTTTTTATTGTCCCTTAAAGCCCTTTTAAATCATGTATTTATTTAATTCCTTTAGTTTAAATCAGTACATCAGTACATTGCCGAGGATTGACAAAGTAATTCATATAATTATTTAATTAAAAAATATTATTTTTCCAATTCACAGGGATTTTGCATCTAATTACTAATTGACTATTTAAAGCATAAATTAAAAAAAAAATGTAAATAATATTCCTTCACTCTTTCGGGCCTGGGAATGTTCACTGTTATTTACAAATTTTTCATGACCACCATATTTATGTGGAAAGAGTTTGAAGCTTTCTCTTTGTACACTGACTTTACCTCTGCGTAAAGGAAGAAGCTTGTTCTCCAGGATGTCACGTGCATCCGTTCCTTCATCCATTAGATCTAATTTAGTGATCACACCTATAGTTCTCATACCTACTCAGAAAAACACACACATTGATGTATGATCAGATACAATTTTTAAACGAAAAGAGCTTTACAAATCTCACATCAAGGTATGTCTGCAAATAGGCAATTATTTTAGAACATGTTTTTAGTCATTGCTGGATGATAACCCACCCTGAGGGTCCACCTCCTTGGCAATCTTGAGGGCATCTGAGTTGGCCAGGTCAGAGTTGGCCGGAGACACAGCCAGCAACAAACAGTTCTCCTTAGTCACAAACTGCATTAGCATATCCCTGATCTGAAACTCAATGTCAGGTGGCTGGTCACCTACCGGCACTTTGGTCATACCAGGCAAGTCCACAAGGGTGAGATTCAAAACTGGTGATGAAAAGGGATGGCACGATTATATGTGATATTTCACAATGCATGCTTATACACAACAGAATATTTAGATCTGATCATGGTTAAATAACTCCCTCTGTATGTGCGTGAATGTAGGTACCATGAGGCGAATAGACACGCAAACTGATAGGGACTGGTGAAATGCCTTTGTTTTGGCCAGTGAGGCGATCTGTTTCTGCCTCAATCTCCTGACGAACCTCATCAAAATCAGTAAACTTCTTCCCTTTGCATTGCAAAAACTCAGCATATTCTGGAAATAAGCAATTAGAAAAGACAGTTTTACAAAACTGCTTTTTAATTTTGCCTTAAAGGAATACTTCACCCCAAAATAAAAATTTGCTGAAAATGAGAACAAACACATAGCTGTTCACTTAACAAGATGTGAATTAATGGACTGGAGTCTTATTGTGATGTTTTTCATCAGCTGTTTTGATTCTCATTCTGACGGCACCCATTCACTCCAGAGAGTACATTGGTGAACAAGTGATGATAAATTTATCCAAATCTTTTCTGATGAATAAACAAACTAATCTATATCTTGTAAATTTTCAGCAAAATTTAATTTTTGTGTGACCTATTCCTTAAAAACATGCATTTAAAAACTATAAAGATTTTTGGCATCCTTTTAATGCAAGCAAGATATTTACCAGTAGGGCAGTTAATGAGCTGCAGCACTAGGGGGCGCCGAGTGACAATACCAGAGCCACGAGGCAGAAAATCCCTAAAAAGTACACGAGGCAGCATGTCAAAGTGCATCCTCATCTAGCATACAAATATTACATAAACACATGTACATTTTCTTTCTTCTATTTTTTTAAACCTGAAGAATAAATAAGCAATGCAAAAAATTACAATAATTTTATAAAGTCATGTTGCTATGTTTAAAACTGCTTTTACAAGTCAAAAAAGGTCATACATTTAAATACTGTGAATAAAAACTATTTTAATCTAATGATGACTCTAAGTGTATTTTCACACTAAAACAGCTCAACCTGAAAAACAGATGTACTGACTTAATTAAAAACATGTCAGTACTAGTGCTGCTCCGGCAAATCATTGCATAACACATTTTGGTGCTTGTTCTAGATTTTAGTAGCACTAGTTCATTTTTTCATACATGTCTGTTGCCAGTATATTTGCAACTAGGCCTTTCTTAGTAATGAGATTTAGAGATATAGTGTTGAAGAACGGGCACTCTAAGGAGTGTGAGAGTGTGCTGTATGAGTTCTGGCCATTAAGCAGAAATGGTTCCAACATTAGTCGATATGTTTAGAATGAAAAGAAAAAAAAAAAAAACATGTAATTGCATTTCACTACTGACCACCTTTATGGATTTCAAAGACTGGATGGTTTAAAATAGCCTCTACACAATCTAATCTCTCTTTTTTTAGGTACCTAATATAATTTACATTATTTTTATAGTGCAGTTATGCAATTAATATTGTCTGTGCTAACATAATAAAGCAATTATGATGATTATATAAAGGTATCTTATAATAATCAGCATCTCTTATCATCCTCTTTGTTCTCCAGTTTGTTTGATTAATAAATTATAGACTTTTATTTTTTTATTTTAGGACTGCTGTGAATTAATTAGGGTTCAGTAGTTGTCATTTGATATCCACACAGTCCATATTTTGCAAGATATAAGGAAAGCCTACATATAGCGGCACGTCATACCTTACATATTTATTTACATTGTAAAGGGTCTAGATTCATAATCTAGGAATTAGACAAATGCTGGGAAAATACTTCTGACAGTGATTTTTTTTTTCATAGAAAAGCAGCAAAAATCTAGGCTTGTTCTGACTGTTTGTCACAACAACTGTGGCTTGTCTCTATACAAGAGTTAGTTATCTGCAGTAGATCGTTACACTACTGGAATAGGGCACAACATTTATTTGTATCCATATTTTTCATAATACAATCAGAGTGCATAAAATTTTCAACATATAGAATAGGTAAGTAAATTCCAGAGTTTGGGGATTGGTAGTATTTTTCAAGCAACAGAATTATAACAGGATATTTATACAATTATTTATTTAAATCTCTATTGAGAAAGTGAATAAAAAAAATATAATATTTCAGGAATCATGACCGCTGCAAAAAAAAGTGGCCACTGTTGCGCTCTATTTAACAACAAAAAAGCCTGGAACCAAACATTTCCAAGTATCCATGACCAGCTTAATGCTGCACTTCCCATTTATTGACACACACACTGTGTCTTATCTGCTCTTGCAGGCTGTTTAATGACATTCATACAGCAGCTGTGATATGCTGCTGCTTTCTGCCAGACTGCACCAACATGTAATTAATTGTCACGCCATCATGGTGATAGGCCACATCAGCATGTGCCTCTGTTTTAATGGCCATGTCTCATTCACAATGACATCTGTCTAATAAACCATAATGGTCAACGTGTAATATTGGTATATTGGTAACCAAATAGTTTCTGGTCCCCATCGACTTCCATATAGAAGTCAGTGGGGACCTATTGACTCAATGTGGGAGACTCTGGTTACACACATTGTTCAAAATATCTTCTTTTGTGCTCAACAGAAGAAAGAAACTCATAATGGTTTGAAACAACTTGAGGCTAAGTAAATGACAGAATATTTATTCTGAAGTATTGCTTTAAATATCAGTTCTTCACTCTCATGTCATCTCAAACCTTTGAAATATCTTCCAAATATCTAAATTTCAAAGGTTTAATACAACTTGAGGATAAGTAAATGATATTTAAAGGGATACTTCACCCAAAAATGAAAATTCTGTCATCAATCAAATTATTTTCAGGTGAACTGTCCCTTTAAGGGCCCCATATGTAGTATTACAGTTGTGAAAACTGTAAATCTAGCCAGGCAACACACCACATTTTATGCCAAACAGTGGTCCTTGTACAGCATTGTGAAGTCTGTCCTTGTAACAGCTGTGAGCATTGTACTGCCAGTCAGTGGATCTGTTTGTGGCTGACAAGCTTGACAGACACTTTAGTGTTCACAGAGCTCACAGTGTAGCGTGACCAACAACACTGAAAGAAGGCCCTGCTGAATAACAATGAAGGTCTACGTGGCAGTGACGTACGTCACAATGTTACGAGCTAGACTTAATAGCAACCTTCCAATGATGAGGATCTATGCATGTTTTGAGTCAAATACAAACACTGGTCCTTTTGACCCATAAAACAAACATCCCTGATGGAGATACAAGCTTAAACCAGCCTGACGTGGTTTTCTGGTCTTTTTTGGTCTCTCCACGAGTGTGCAGCTGGTATAGTTGGTCGGCCAGCTGGGCTACCAGCCTGAGATACTTACAAGTGCCTAGAGCTATCAAACCAGGCCAGCTTGAAGAGTTCGGTGGCCTGCAAGACTAGCAAAACACATTAGGTTGGTTTAAGCTGTTTTCCTCATCAGAGACCTAATAAGATAATTAGATTTTAATTTCCTGAAACAAATAACACCACTTGCAAAGGGGCAGAGTTAGTAGTTCAAGCATCTTTTGTTGTTGATGTTTTGTTGTTGTCATGACACTTAGAATACATGTTATTTTCTATCAACTGTGCAATTCACCATGGAATAAATCAAATAAAATATGCATTTTAAAAAACTGCATTATTACAGTTATTATAAATGCATATATCACAATGACATAATTACTCATATTTTGAAATGTGAACATTCTAACAATGCCAAGTAAATGACAGATTTTCTAACTTTAATCTTAAATTTATTTTAAGAATTTTAAGAATAAGTAGGAAATTTTAGAATTATCTACATAAAGTTTAAATGGAGCTGAATCAATTGCTTACTGTACAATTTCTCTCATATACTCACTATATGCGTATAGTCAAAATCCTGAAGGAATGCTGATGCATTTTTTGTGCATAAGTTGAAACCAATATTATTGGGATAATTTAATCCTTTAAAGGGTTAGGTCACCTAAAATGAAAATTCTGTCATCATTTACTCACCCTCATGTTGTTCCAAACTCTTATTTGATTACATCCTTTGTCCATGCAATGAAAGTAAATGTTGACTGAGGCTGTCATTTTACCTTTTGTGGTCCATGGAAGGAAGTCATACAGGTTTGGAACAACATTCGGTTCAATAAATGATGACAACAATTGAATTGTATGTGTTTCATATCTGCTCGTTTATGTAATTCTCTAAGACAGATCAACTCTTGCTTAAACTGAAATTTCATTCCATTCCATTTTTCATAACTAAGCATAATGTTGGTGGTATACAAGTAAATTCTCCTATGGATGTGTACTACCATTCAAAGTTATATATAATTTATTGATTTAAAGATCAGTGTCTCTTACAAGTAATAGTGTGGCCACGTGGTTCATATTATCTTAGCCAAATAAAGACAACCTTTTGAAAGAACAGATTTTGAAAGAACTGTCCTTGGTCCTGAAAACAAGCAAAGCTCAACTGGCTATGAGCCAGACACAAAACAATGATGCTGTTAAAAGATAAAGGATGGTAATTTGTAAACCTGGGGCAGGTATAGGCCTATAATGGATAAAATATGTGCAATAAAACAACAAGAATCAAATAAGGTGATGTAGAGTTTATCAACAGCTTACTCACTGTTGACTGGAGTAGTGACTGCTGAAAATACAGCTTTACCATAACAGAAATAAATTACATGTATATAAAAAAAAAAAAAATTAAAAAAAAATATTAAATATAGCAGCCACTACTCCAGTATTACTCCAGTCTTTTTAAATATATATACCATATATATATTTTAAAAGAATAGAGTTATTTTGCATTTTAATTATATTTCATAGTATAGCTGTTTTTTTATGCATCCATGATCAGATAAATGCAATCTTTGAGAACATAATACACTTCTTTCAAAAACATTTAGAAAACTTAACTACCTCAAACTTTTGGACAGTAGTGCACATCCACAGCAGAATTCACTTGTGTACCACCAACATTACGTTTAGTTATGAAAAATGGAATGGAATTAAATTTCAGTTTAAGCAAGAGTTGATCTGTCTTAGAGAATCATGTAAATGAATAGATATATATACAGTATAAATATAAAACACATGCAATTCATATTCTGTCATTTATTGAACCGAATGTTGTTCCAAACCTGTATAACTTGCTTCCATGGACCACAAAAGGCAAACTGACAGCCTCAGTCAACATTCACTTTCATTGCATTGACAAAAGATGTAATAAAATACGAGTTTGGAACAACGTGATGGTGAGTAGCCTAAATGATGACAAATTTTCATTTTGGATGACCTACCCCTTAAAGGATCAAATCGTGCCAATAACATTGCTTTCAACTTATGCATGAAATATGTGATTAGCTGTTATTCTAGTCTGTAAATTAAAAACATATCACACAATATTTCACAAAAAGAACATTTTTCTTCCTAATACATAAAGCTCGCTCCTATGATGCCCAAAAATGTTGGTGTAGGTATGACGGCCTCGCGAGAACACACACAAGTCAGCCATGAGCATCACTCTCTGTCACTCTTCTTCACGAGGCTACATCGAGAGACCGAGGCAAGGTTTGTGGGCTGCATGTCCCGCATTAATTAAATCATGGTAAAATAGCTTATTTTGTCAATTAAGGGACAATGCATTAGCCTACACATTCACCTGATTTAAGAGCTCATCAATGCCATGAATAACTAACTCGATAATCATAATAAATAAACATTGGTACGCATGCATTATAAGTGACTGCTGAATATGCTTATGTCCAGTGCTGAAGAGCAATTAATGATACATAAATACTGGATGTCACGATACAGAGTGATGCTGACCGTCACTGTCATCAGTCACTTACTTCCCAACGAAGTTCTCCAATACCGAGCTCTTCCCAGCACTCTGACCGCCGACCACTGCGATCTGAGGAAGGTCCAGGTTGGCATTTTGTCCGATGGCAGAGAAGGCGTCCTGCAATCGGTTTACCAGAGGAATCAAGTCCTCCATTCCCCGATTGCCCATCTTGTGGGATAAATAAAAGGCTCTATTTCACAGTGAATGAAAAACCGATGTAATCGACCCTGAACGGAGCCCTAATTGGCAGGCCCCGAAATATCTAAAAGCCGTCCCTTGCAGCGTTTCCTTCAGTTTTCCAGGCACCCTGGCGAATCGACATACGCCCTCCTCCCTACGCGCTGCTCCCTGCCTTCTCACCACCGCTATGAGATCTGCTGCTGGAGCGATGCGGTGATGAGCGCTGGATGCTGCATTACCTTCACCAGCCACTGGAGGCGCACTATGTAATTGGATGACCGTTCTTCATTCCAACGTTTTTGTATTAAATGTTCTTGTATTAAAAAAAAAAAAAAAAAACCTGACCAGCACTAAAATACAACACCATCAGGTATAGATCTGTTAATTTCATATTCGTAAAACCCCGAAGAAAATGAGAATTTTGCGTTCTATCGAGAGCGGATTTTACAAAAGCGTTTTTGGATCTGAAGTGTAAACTTAGAAGCCTACTTGAAGAGTGCGATGTCATACCGCAAACATGAATTTTAAACAACCGTTCTACCTACTGTAGCTAACAGGGGACATTCTCAGAACTTTCTCAGAATTTTCTCATTCTCAGAAGTTCTGAGACGTTAGCTCTCAAAGTTCTGAACAAACATTCCTCTAGTCAGAACGTTCATTTAAAGTTATCTGTTCTTTATTAAAGTTCCCAATACTTTAGTCCTATTTTTAACATTTTAGTTGGACATTCATCTAAGGTGGTTTCGCGAACATTCTTAAGTAACATATTCCCATGTTAACAAAATAATAAAATGGAACGTTCCCTTTAATGTTGTCTTTAACGTTCACATAACCAAGAAAAAAAAAAAGGTCACATTTGTAACGTCTCGCTATTAAAAAACCACTGACTATGACTTTTGCCAACATGAACTGCTAATTTGCTGCTTATTAATAGTTAGGAGGCTAAGGTAGTTGTTAAGTATTGGGTAGGATTAGGGATGTAGAATATGTCAGAATGCTTTATAAGTAGGCTACTAATAGGCATGCTAATAAGCAACTAGTTAATAGTGAGCATGGGTCCCTATACTAAAGTGTTACCAAACGTTTTTTAAACATTTATGTTCGGACAAAATTCAGAAACATTTTCATAACTTAATGGTAACGTTAGGACATATTTTTGTTGGCTAGGTAGTCCTATATATAACAATATGTACTGATGAATACTAGTGTTTAATAAATAAGAACAAATGAATAAGTAGTAGGCTATCTCTTAAGTTAGTACAGAACTGAACAACTGTTTTAGTCCGCAGCTTGCGTTACAAAACCATTTTAGGATACAAAATCCCTCCACTTAGCAAGTTTTACGGATTAGCTAAATGTTATTGCCTTACAGTTTGGGGTGTATGGTGATAGTGACCTGCTGACTGTGCATCATCTCTAGCGTAATACTCTCTGATGACTTTTATTGCAGGTTTTCAGTACAAATACAATAATTTTAGTATTTTTGAGTAAGTAAAAGACAATTCTCTTGATAAATAAATTCTTCTTCCGAGCCTGAAGATGTCGCATTCGAGTTAATTGTCCGTAACCTCCACACCACAGCACCAGAGGAAGAGTCATATACCATAAGCACTGACTTTTTCATATGTAAAGGTGTTTTTTTTTTTTGTTTTTTTTTTTTGTTTTTTTTGGTCAAATTCAGTAATGTTGTTTTAAACACAGATCAGGCTGTCCAAAGTAGCTTAACACCTCTGAGGTCTTTAACTTTAAATGAATATAATCTAACGGAGTATTTCTGCTAAAATCATAGAAGGCTGTCAGAAATATGCTCTGGCCAAGCTCAACCTTTAAACTGTATTATTGCTCATCTGTTTACACAGTGGCAAAATTAACATGATTACTAAAAATCCCATCTCGAAATAACTTCCAATTTCCAACTAACTAATATTGTTTTCTTCTAATATTGTCCAGTTGAAAATGTTAATATGTCCAATATTATTATTTATATTGCATTATATACTGTTTTATATATCCACCTTATGAGTTAGATGACTTATTTATAACCATATCCAGTTGTTATTTAACAAACCCTTGTGTTTATCCTCTGATCATTGGCTTTTAGTTTTTGCTTTTTTTTATTCTCTTTTCTGAATTATTATAGATGATAATAATTCAGTCACATTAAGTGGGCATCAAGAGTGTTTTTGGAGGGAGGCATCAGGCAGTCTATTAAGAGACCACTGCATGAACTTTGCAACTTTGAATGTTTATTGTCGTCTTTTTAAAGATTTTTACCCGTATGAGGGTAGGTAAATTATTTATATATTCAGGAATTAATTTAATATATTATACCTTGCGTCATTTTAGTGCAGTCCAATTTTTACTAAAACGTTCTCTCTTTTTGATTCTATCTCTAGACCGTTATCAGGTTAGATGCTTGCCTTTTGCAAAGCAAAAAATGAGGCTCTGAGGGATAGACTCACCCAGGGATAGATAGTTTCACTTTATTTTCTTTTTTCTTTTTTATTGAAGAAAGAAAGAGAAGTGCGAAACATGAGTACTGTAATCAACAAACGAGACAAACAAATACGGAGACATGGGAAAAATAGGTGAGTACACACTAAACACTTTGAGGAGATGTTTCTATACTTAAACTAGACTATAAACCAGTGGTATATTCATTAAAAAAATGTGTTTTGTTAAATTCTATGTAAAGATCCTCAATGCACAAATTGTGTGTTCGTTCTCATACACTAAATTATCACACATTAGGTACTGTTGGACAAATTCATTCTTCAGTCCCAGAACAAGGAGAGCCTCCTTTGAAAAAACAGAGTTCAAAGGTCAATAAATGGAATATTAAAGCAGACAGACTGAAATGAATCAGTGCAGTGTTTGTGTTTCATGTGACATACTCACAAAAATTCACTGCCTCATTTGGACAGACCGAATAAACTGGTTGAAGAGTCTGCAAATGGAGATAAGATGCAGCAGCCACCAAAAGCAAACTCAGCAAGCATTTCAGACCAAGAAGGTATTTGGTGACTGTACGGCATTCTGTGTTTGTCTCTTTAGCCTCAGGCGAACTACACACCGACTGAGAAAATGTCACACTGTGTGTTTACTTTTGAATTACTATACTGCTGTCAAACTCTAGATCTACAAAAATTTTACATATTATGTACCCTTGTGTTGTTGAAATAGAAATAGAAAGTTAAAAAAAAAAAAAATCATAAAGTTTTTTGTAACAATGTAAAGGTCTTTACAGTCACCTTTGATGATTTTCATGCATTCTTGCTGAAGACTTTATTTTTTAAAAATCGTACTGACCCCAAATGTACAGTAATTTGTTAGTGTAGTGTATGTAAGTCACATTAAAAAAAATAAAATATGAAGTATTCCATCATTGCACATCGACAAAAGAAAATGACAACACAAGAACACAGCTGTTTTCTGCTCTGTAACAGAGAGAGGAGGATGGGTCATCAGCGATGGTGTCCAACCTGCCAGTGTCATTTTTTTGGAGACCTCATCGAGCACAGACGAACTAAGAGACACAAGGTGATCTCAACGTTAACAAAAATACCACCAAATCTAATCACTACAGAAATATCCACATGTACTGTACTTGAGGAGCAGCATTTGAACCACTAACTATATGAAAATGCTATGTCTTGTCTCCTCATTAGATGGCAAAAGTGTCCTCAAGACCTTTCTGTACCCTGTGTGAGTGCCACTTTAGGACTCCTCGCAAGTTTGTTAAGCATATGAAGTCTCCTGAGCACAAACAGAGGGCTGAGGAGGTCTGTGTGGGTATTTCATATATATAAATGCAAAATGTATAAAATGACATCAGTAAAACTCATTTTTTTCAATATTTGTTGCAGTTAAGAAATGAGGGTGGCCCAGGGGTTATGGCGGACCTCATAACTGTGGATGCTATTGGCTGCTTTGAAGGGGAAGATGATTATGAGGAGGATAGAAATGAAGAAGAGATTGCAGTGTTTGAGAAGGTTAGTTGCATGACATCTTGTGCTTTTCTAAATTTGAGTTTCTTTTGGAGTTTTTTACTTTAATTTTGTTCATAGCACCAACCTCATATCTAAAATGGCACTTAAACAGAAGGATCATACAGATTACTGAATCACAACCAGACACACATTATGGTGAGTGCTGGGCTTCAACCACTTCTCTAGATAGTAAATTAATCTGACAGATCCGACTGCTTTCTGACCCTCAGGCACTAGTTTTGTGATCCCTGTCGCTGGTTTCCTCTGTAAGCTGTGTCATAAATTCTACCACTTTGAGTCTTCTGCAAAGGAAACTCACTGTAGATCTCTTATGCACTTCCAGAACTTACAGGTAAGGAAAAAAGAGGGAATTTGGCATTAGAATTTAGTGGTATATATGGTATCTACAGTTATTCCTTAATGTGTTTGCCATTTAAGAGGCTCTGTATGATGGACAGATCAGATGATCCGTTGAGTGTAATGTGACTGAAACTATATCACTACTGAGAAATATGTCTGTGTAAATAAGTTTTTAAACAAACAAATAAAATAAAATTGTTCAGAAAAGTTCATTCAATGCAAAATGCTCAGATTTGTATTTGATTTTCCGAAGCACAATACCTTGAAGATGCAAAAAAAGGCACCTCAGGATGACTGTGAGAGTGATGTGTCATGTAGCAGCCCACTGAGTGACCCTCGAGGCCTGGAGCTCACGGCTTCCTGTGCCAGTGACAGCAGCCAACCAGATCTCAACAGACCACACGTCAATTTCTCAAGAGAGTGCTTACACTTGAGAAAGCCTAAGCCATCTAAAAGACCTCACAAATCCACCAAATAAAATGCTCACCTCCCAAATCCAAGTTAATATGTACTCCATGCTCAAAAAAGTCACACTACCAAGAAAGCAATAGGCCTGACTCAAGTGTTGCACAGAGAATCTGCATCCAGTGAAAAAGAAAAGACATCCTGTGACCCTGTGCATTACTCAGAAGAGCAAGAAAATATGAGCTCAGCACGCACACGCAGTTTGTGTCATGCATCACAGTTAAACTCAGAGGAGAACACAGTCGACTGAGCTTAAAGTGATCAAATAAAAAATAATCTTCATGTTCATAGGAGTTCATCAAGTGTTTCTGTGAAATCTGTGAAGGAAAACATTAAAGTAATACTACTTAAAAAGGAAAATAAATGTTGATTTAAATACATAAACATTGTAAATCTAGTTTCCTTTTATTAAATTGCATTTTATATATAATTATAAATAATAATAATCATAATTGTTGAACAGCAATTTTTTACAGCATTTTTTAAATCTAGGTTGGTGTTGTTAAATGAACTGTAATTAATTGTTAATTCTTGTTCATCATTATACATTATTGTTAATACATATTAACTTAATTTAAGCTATGTTTCAGTCACCTCCATTTAACATCAGTTGGGAAAAACATTAATATCCACAATTTATGTCCAAAAGTAGAACATATTTCTTGGTTAAAAATGAACAGATCTTGTGTCCATTTTTCCTTTTCTTTCTTTAATCATAAGAAAATTGTCTAATATTATAGACCAGTAGTAATAGATATAAAAATATATAAATACAGGACTAATACTTCCATATACGATTTTGAAAAAGTTGTGGACATTCTGAATCTGGGTATAATCTCCCTCATAACCCCAATCTGGAATATTTGGTGACATACATTGTGGTTACAATTTTTTTTTCTCTCAATATATTTATTTATTTGCAAAGTTGTTAGCAAGTGGACAGTCTATGAAAATGTATGTCATTACAAACTGAGAGTAGACTAGACATCATAGCCCGTCGTTAGTACACGTGGCATGCAGATACATGTGTGTCCTACAGGGGGCGACAGAACGACCTGCAGGGCATTATGGGGCGGAGATGGCATTCTAGTACACACACGGACGACGGCAAAGCAAGGCTAGTACGAGACCTGGAACACACCTGCGAGTGGACATAGATATCCATTAAAAGCACACAACCAAGCAAAGGAGTCCTGCAGACGGGAATCGGCTCTCGGATTTCGGTGTCATGGCTCAGAATGATCTGATGAGCAGCGCGGAGGACGTGGCGGATCAGGTGAGAGAACAGTAGGCCCCGCCAGCCACGGAGACCACACTTCTTTACTAAACAAACGCTTTCTAAGTTCAGGAAAGTCCATGTTTGCGTGTATAGTTCGGCTCATGTTTGCTTGGCTGCAAATCATGTTTGTGTATTAACTAACGTAACTAGTCTAGTGACTAGAAAGATGGAAGGGCCGAAGTACTAGCGATAAGATTGTGTGTGTGTACATATTTATATATTCTAGTTTAGTGAACCTACCTTATGCTTTCAAGGGCGGCTTTCGAGTACTGATATATGACTGTTTGACAAATATTCATACATACTCTATTTTTGTGAATCCAAAATGTTTGAATAGCATGCAAACTTTATCCTTGAATCATTTTTATCAGTGCATTCAAACATCTGTTCATATGATGAAGCAAGAGGGTATGTTACTCATAAAATAGTCATCTTAAGATGACTGATTAGGAAAAGATGAGATTTTGTTGCCCATATGCAATAGGAAATCGACAGCAGGACATTAATGCATTTTTATGTTGTTTACGCTGCAGGATATGCATGATTTGCAGGATTGATGGATGGATGTGTGTGTGGCTCGTTTTCATGCTGTGTCGTTTCTGTTTAATTTGGGCTTAATAGTAGAAATTAACTTTAAGAATATGTCATGATTGTATGGGTGTATGATGGAGTTGTGAATGTTCACAAGAATGTACCAGTTTTGGTGTTTTCAAGGCCACCAGTGTTGTCATCATCTCAGCATATTTATTTATAATTTTGATTAACTTAAACCCCTTCCAATGACAGCTAATTTTATTGTAATTTTTTTAAGTCTAGTTTTGTCACTCGGCAACAATATCAAAAATCACATATTTGTTCATACAACTCTCATTCAGCAATCCTGCATTTTTTTTTTTTTTGCATGTAGCAGAAGGCAAAATCTGTACTCTTTGACAAGTCAAACATCCTCCAGGCACACAGACTACGAGTAAAGTGTTGACAGACAGGCAGACAGTGGCCCTGAGGTCTCTTCCCATTCATTTAGTCTTGCTTGGTACTTGTTGAATGCTTATTGGCCCGTTTTCTTCTTAGTGCTGATGTGGATCGTACAGGGGCGGGGCTTAGCAGAGGCTTAGCAGAGGCCAGCTCGCATCAGAGTGTTGAGTTATAAAATCCTGTCATGAATAGGCAGATTATATACATTTTAGTAATCCTACAATCTGATCATTTTTGATCACAAATAACAGAATTCTATAATTTTACCATTGTCTATTAAAAGCATATTATTAATTCTTACTTTTCTTACTTTATTCAACAAGCTAGCTCATGTTACAGGTTAAGCAGTGAGCATTAAATATCCTGTAATCTTCCTGGAAGTGTAAATTGCAGTGTCTTTATCCATCTCCATCTTCTGTTCATTTCCTTTTGCAGGAGGAAGTGGGAAAATTGATAACTAGCACAGCACAGTGATATTCAAATGCTGGAGACGTAGCCCTTGTGCTCATGAGTCATCAGTTGCAAATGGATGTGCTTTTGGCCACCTGTTCTCTAATATTGACTGAAATTGTGGGGAAAGGGAAAAGGGTCATTGGAGCTCAGAGGTTAAAAATTAAGCAGCATTCATTTGAAGAGCTGCTTCAGCGCTTACTTTTTTACTTACTTTTATGTTGACTTAAATTACTAGGCTATTCAAAATATATATATATTTTTATATGTATTTGAAATAAGTCTCTAATGCTCATCAGGGACCCATTTATTTGAACAAAAGTACAGTAAAATAGTTAAGTTTTTATTGCAGTTTAAAATAACTGTTTTCTATTTTAACATATTTTAAAATGTAATTTATTCGTGTGATGGCAAAGCTGAATTTTCTTCTTCATTACTCCAGTCTTCAGTGTCACATGATCCTTTAGAAATCATTCTAATATGTTGATTTGATGCTCAAGGAACATTTCTTAATATTATCAGTGTTGAAATTTAGGGGTGTGCCAATCCGATACTTCATATCGGTATCGACTCCGATACTGCACGGTCGCGGTATCTTTCAGAAGAGATCGATCCAAATCCGATATTGTATGTATACTGTTCTGTTACTGTTAAGCCCCACAAAAGGCAGAAGCACATTATAAAGCACCATAAAGTTTTCGTGCACTATATTTCAAGTGTTCCGAAGTCATTCCATAGTTTAAAGTGAAGTACGGATGAATATTTAATTTGTTAAATTCAAGTTCACATAAACTGTTCTCTCCGCTGCGGCTGTCTGTCATCCTCCATTCAGCGTTCAAACTGTGCGTCGCATTCGGTTATGACAGTCAAGACGATTAAACTCTCCAATATGATTCAGTGTTCTTGATATATACTTGATCTGTAGATAAAGATCCAGATACAGAGCCGTAGTTCACCGACAAGCTACACAATATTGCGTTCATAATCTCAGGCGATTCATCGCTGATAATGAACGTGATATTGCGTAGCTTGTCAGTGAACTACGGCTCTTTGTAGTAAATGCCGCTCCATCTGAAAGCACGTGCTGGAGATTTACTACTAATCACAGAACCAGCTGAATATAAAAATAAAAAAATAAACATTACCCAAAAACCCAAAAATAGCATTGTCTAAAATATAAATCATTTGTAACATTATGAATGTCTTTACAGTCAATTTTAATCAATTTAATGCATCATTGCTGAATAAGGAGGATTGCAGAATGACATTTGAATGAACAGAAATGTGATTTTTAACTATGATTAAAAAAAAAAAAAAAGATAACATTAATATGCCACTGATTATAAAGATAGCTGTCATTGGCTGGGGTTTAAGTTAATCAACTTACTAAAATAAGATTGAAAATTAGGCCATAAAAAAAATAAGCTGAGATGATGATGGCACTGATGGCCTTGTTTCGGCCTTGAAAACACCAAAGCTGGTGCAACATTCACAAGTTGTCCCAAGGTGTTTTGAATGGTAATGTATCTTAACAAGGTCCTTTACACTGTGCCTTTTCTGCTATAAAATAGATACTTTCAGAATGACATTACATGTTTATTATTATTTGTGTTTACTGAGGCAAGCATTACCTAAATTAGGGGATTTTCATATCTTTGTCTTTTCATTCATTTCTAGTTCCTTCGAGTGACGAAGCAGTACCTGCCCCACATAGCGCGTCTCTGTCTGATTAGCACGTTCCTGGAGGACGGCATTCGCATGTGGTTCCAGTGGAGCGATCAGAAAGAATATATTGAGACGACCTGGGGATGTGGCTTCTTCCTGGCCACACTGTTCGTTTTAATCAACTTACTCGGACAGCTGGGTAAGAAGATTGTTCAGCGCAAATGTCTCTGGCAACTTGGAACATCTTCAGATTTTTATATGGAATGTTTTATTATGTGTTTAACAGGTGGTTGTATACTGATCCTGAGCAGGAATTTTGTGCAGTATGCCTGCTTCGGGTTATTCGGGATCATCGCCTTACAGGTGTGAGCATTCTGTTTGTGTTCTTCAAGATTGTAATTAGAGCTTATCTTTGGATAGGACTATAATTGAGTTAAACTGTGTAATTACAGTCCTGATCTTTATCTGTTTCAGACTGTTGCCTATAGCATTCTTTGGGACCCCAAGTTTTTGATGAGGTAAGTTCTTTGCAGGATAAACCAGGATTGAGTAGATCATCCTGTGTTTTGTGCTCTGGTCTTGTCATTCTTGGCTCCTCTCGCCTGTGTTTCAGGAATCTGGCTCTGGGTGGAGGGCTGCTGCTGCTGCTTGCAGAGTCGCGCTCTGAGGGCAGGAGTATGTTTGCTGGGGTTCCTACTATGAGAGAGAGCTCTCCGAAGCAGTACATGCAGCTGGGTGGCAGAGTCCTGCTGGTGCTTATGTTTATGACACTGCTGCACTTTGACACAAGCTTCCTCTCGGTGAGCAAATATCCTCAGAGAATATCCTGTTTTAGGATTCAGAATCTTTAGGATTAAGATTTTTCTTTTGTGACATCATTTTGACATCAACTTAGAACTGAATTTAAGACTTCAATCAGCCCTGTTTACATATATGACTGAATGTGGAGACTCATTATCGTTTATTGTTGGCCTTTTCTGGCTTTATTAATGTGCTCATAAACCACATCTTATGACTTGGCAGAAGGTTTAAAAGTTTATTACACAGGGTTCAGTTGTTTCTGTGCTTCAGGCTCGCAATCATACAGATGATGTTGTGATTGTGGTGCTCAGGATGTGGTTTGGTGGTGGAGTTTTTGTGTCGACTTCATCAAGATGTAGCCTGAAACGCACAGTTTATGTTCTGTTTATCTATATAAATTTTGTATTATAATAGAAAGGACAGTCCGACTGCTCAGAGTTTGTAAACATGCAGGCTATAAAGGCAAGACCATTACCAGCACTGATGTCCAACACTGTCACAGTCTGTTCTGATAGTCATGGACAGCAAGGACAAAATGTTAAGATCATTCAGTTGTACATTAAGGCCTGTTCACACCAAGGATGATAACTATAAAGATAGCGATAAAGATCTAATTTTAAAAATCGTTCTCAATATTAAAGAATAGCAGAGTCCACACCACAACTATAACGATAAAGGCACAGAGAAACGATATCGTTGGAATCACTTTCAGACCAATTTTTCCAATTTTTGCTTACCAATGCTGTATTTATTTGATTAAAAAAAATACAGTAAAAACAGCAATATTGTATAAAATGTTCAAAAGAACAGCATTTATTTGTAATGTTAAAACTGTTGTAACATTGTGAATGTCTTTACAGTCATTTTTGAGCGTTTCAATGCATCCTTGCTGAAACAAAGCATTACATTTATTTAAAAAAAAATTACTAATTCAAAAATTTTGAACGGAAGTGTTTTTGGAATCCAAACATTGATCATTTGCTGTATTGTTTTGCCTATCCAATTCGCAACGGTAATAATAATTTTAGTGTTTAAATGAATGATTTTTAATGTGAAATCTGGGCTCAAAATCCAGCTTCATTTACCAGAAACATTTGAAGATGTGCCTTCACCGTTATGATCAGCCCTTTCACCACTAGAGGGCAGACAGGACCATTTTCTGTTGCATTTCTGTAGTTTCAAATCCTGCTTCCTGTGTCACAGTTTCACAGTAGTGTCATGTCTCACTGACTTCCTTGTTCTTAAGTATCTGTGTTTGGTTTTAGATCTTGCAGAACCTGGTGGGCACAGCACTTATTGTCCTGGTGGCAGTCGGTTTCAAGACTAAACTAGCCGCCCTAACCCTGGTTATCTGGCTGCTGGCTATCAACGTGTATTTCAACGCTTTCTGGACCATACCAGCCTATAAGCCCATGCACGACTTCCTCAAGTACGACTTCTTCCAGACCACGTCGGTGATCGGAGGCCTTCTGCTGGTAGTAGCACTAGGTCCAGGTGGGGTCTCCATGGATGAGAAGAAGAAAGAGTGGTGAGACAGGACTGAACTCAAACGGCTCACTCGCTCACTCAGTAGCTTGCTCTTTGGCAACAGCTTTCACAGAAAGCAGGTGCACTACTTAGGGAGGAAAGAGCCAATTGAGACGTGGCCTCACAAACACCCCAGGACCGACAGAACGACCCGTTCTCCAAATCTCATGCACTGTCTGTAATTTCATCTTGCGTGCTTACTGAATTATTTCTACCAGCACTTTTAGACATGTTAGTTTATCATATTTATTTTCTAAGGTTCGGGTCAGATTCTGTTATTTGACAACCCCCTTGAAAATCTTAAACATCCGTGTCATAAAAGCTGCGACTATGCTGAACGAATAACAAATGAATCTCCTTTGCCATTTTTCTATACCTTTTTTTTTGTTTTGTTTCGGTGCCAATTGCAAGTCGGCAAACCAAAGACATAAGCTTCAGATATATACATCATTCTGCTTATATCTTCATTTAAGCCATTTAATTGATGTTAAAATTAATTTAAAGTAAAATGTCAGTCGTGTTACGTGTACTGTCTCTGGGCAGGACTTCAGCTGATATTGTTTCCGTGTTAATCTGCTGCACACTGGTTATGTTAAATGTTTTGATCTCTCCCCGTCAACAGGCCAAACAAGTTAAAGAAGATTTCACAAAGAGAGATTCTTATTCATAAATATATTATACCATTTAAATGTAGTAAAAGGTAAAGATGAAAAAGTTGAATGGCCATTGCATTCCATTCTGAAGCTCCACTGGCTTCTCATGTCCATGTAAGAAGCTGTTATTTTGTACGTGTGTTCGCTGTCTGTCGTCAGGTCACTTTGAAGTTTACAAAAAGTGAGTTATAGTGTTTCTCGAAACAAGCAGAGAATGAGATGACAATATTGTAACCCTGTGGTTTGTCAGGCTCAGTGTTTATCTTCTTTGTAAAAAAAATGAAATAACAGAAAAATAATGGTTTTCTAAGTGTTTAAAATATTTGTTTTGACATATAAAGGGAAAAGAAAACAATTTTGTGTTTTTTGTTTTGTTTTTTTTTGTAAGTAATCGACAATAAATCTGTAGTGATATTCAAAAAACAACCCTTTTGGTCTACATGACATGAAAACAGATGTATTGTCATTGATGCCGGTTGTCAACATAAACATAAATAAGTTTTGAGCTGTCATATTCAAAACGGTGGTCATCGTGTCAATGTCTCCCAAACCTACACCGCAAGCAGGAAGTCAAAAGACAACTTCCCCAAACATTCAAGCACATAAAATGAGAAGTGCACAGATTCTGTGTAACGTTAGGCCTAATCTTTACAGACTCATTAGCCAACATTGCTTGCTATGAGAATGCTTGACATATCATTAATGTACTACACTTATAAATATACTTTGGAATAGAGAAAATGGTTTTCAAGAAAGTCATTTTAAAATGGTTTTGTGTATCTGTCTGCAAATTCCTCCTTGAAAACCCCACCTAAAAACAATTGCCTATTGGTGTGGAAAGCCTCCTCATATGTGCATATAGGACTTTTATCTTCTTGAACGATTGTTAACCAAGAGAGCACTAATGAGCTGTTATTTCTAGAGAAAACGTGTTGATAGGCAGCGTTTTAATTTAAGTTTATGAGAAAAAAAAGTATACAAGAAGACCTTACAAGATCGATTCGCCACACAGAACTAACATTCAGTCCCAGTCGCAGATGGTAAATGTGATTTATTCCTGTTCACGCAATAATGTTGCTTTTTGCGAGAGAGGTGAAATCCCTACAACGTTTGTGTCAATGATTACATTAACTGCGGTTTGCTTTTCAGAAACTTGGTTACTTCATAAAGCAAGGTCGTCCATTCGTGAGATTGAGCAGTAGAGGGCGCTAAAGCCGTTTCTAATGGTTTATGAGACTTCAAGGCTACCAGTCGAGACAGTTGATATCATGATAGATTCAGAACTTACTCACTTATGTCCTCAAATAAGCTATTGCTAATCTATCAAGGTAAATGCTGTTGTATTTTTTTCCTTCGCTGTTTCTGTAAATTACATATTGTTTAAAAATGCATTAGTCAGTATTCATTCTGAAAGGGAAAGTTTAATCCAGTAATATGTCACATAAGATTATTTTAGGTAGTATCTATAAAATCAGACTTTCGGTGGAGTCCTATTGATACTTATTGTTTATTTATTTTTTATGATTGGTATGTTTTTCCTCCATGTATCTGCACTCGCTGTCACCCTTTGCTCCAGTGAATAAGTGTTAGGTTAGGCTAATGTTTTATGTTATGTGTCAGGTTATGTTAAGATGCTAGTCAGACATTTTTAATATCAGTTTCTAGCTTAAAGATTTGACTACCAAAAAAACTCTTAACATTTTTACTGTTATTAACCAGGTAAAAATGGGACAAGTTGTCACTAAAAACCAGTAGCACATATTAATGACAAGTTGTAGCTTATTAATGAACAATTTTAGGATAGGTTTTTCAGCAAAATTTAAAGAGTTATTATAGACCATTATGAAAAATGTCAAACAATTTATTATTATTTTTTTTCCATCAAATACTGCAATTTTTACATTTAGACCGGGCCTCTGGCAGTTGCTGTTTTCCCGTTATCTTTTTGAGTTCCTCCTACTTGAGCCCAACTCACTTCCTCAGCCTTTAGCCAAGCAGTAATTGCTCTGAAAAGGAAACAGTATTTATAAACAAATACTGCCTCCTTTTTTGGCCACAGTAGCATTAGTTTGAAAAGATGCTGTGAGTACAGCAAAGTTCAGCTGCAGGTCAATGGGGATACCTCAGGTTTACCATACAAACCCCATTCACAAGCCTCTAGTTAAAGATATAGACGGGGAGATGGAAGTATCCAGCTAGCTTTGCCGTTGGCATATTGAAGGGACTCGATGACTTTCCAGGAAATGTGGGAACGGTTAAAGATCAATGTAGCACTTAAAAAGAGTCAACCTCAGGCCACACTTTGAGTCCATCTCTGTGGGGTCAGTATTTTGAAGGATAAGGGTGACAAGGTCAGCCTTCAAGTCCCATCAAAAAGATGTTCTTCCCTCCATGGGCCTGTTCTCTTCCTCAGAAAGTGGCAGGAACACACAGATAATGATTTGTCACCAGAAGCGGCCCTGATAATTTCCAATTTCATGGGAGCCGGAGAAGAGGCCAGGATGGTCAGCCACAGCTGGAAGTGTGTGTGTCCACTGTGGGCTGGGCCATTGTTAGCACCCCAGCCGCAGGCCACTGTGTGTGCGGGACGCTTTTACTCGGATGGCCCTCACAGCCAAATGTCACCATTAACCATGCGCTGCAAAATCAGAGTCATTCATGAGCGACGTTCCTCATAAGCCATAAAAGGGGTCATCGGTGACTCAAGTTCAGCAAGTCAGATTCAATGGTGTCATGCTTGTTCTGCTCTTTGATGTGACGTGTGTGGAAATGTGGCTTCTTTCTCACACTTGTTAGCACTGCCAATCATCCAATAGATTCTCTGGTTAAACAGTTGTCTGTTCTCACTGCTGGCACTGTGAAATCTGTGATATTGTTGACATAATCAGATAATTTGATCAGTAGTTGATTTGTGATTGCGATCTGGTCTGATGGTAGAATGTTCTTTCTGTTCTCTCAAAGACATTTTTATCTACTCTCTCACCAAGACACAAAACGGCTCCCATCCCGGATGCTGATTGGTCAGTTCCTCTACAAATCACCTTTTCATAAGAAGCTCTCATAAGAATTCTGTAACTATTTGTATTCAACATACATTTGTATATATGCTAAAACTTAAAGGGATAGTTCACCCAAAATTGAAATTCTGTCATCATTTACTCACCCTCAAGTTGTTCCAAACCTCTATGAGATTCTTACTTCTAGACATTAAAGATATTTTGAAGAATATGGGTAACAGACAGTTGATGAACCCCAATGGAGAAATCGCACAGAACAGAGTAAAACTTTCAGTGTAAATGCATTAAATAAATGTGACCACTTTGAACTTATTGTAATAATTAAATACAATTAACCAGTGGTTGCAGTACTGCTGTTCCCTATAAGCAGAGTACACAATTTGTATAGGGCACCCACTCGGAGCAAGTCGGGTTCAGGGGAGGATTCTTCTTGTGCCCCCCTACTATCTGCATGCTCAGGTTTTTTGTGATAGCGTGCAAGATATATATATATATATATATATATATATATATATATATATATATATATAAAACATTAAATTAGCTGCGTGCACTAGTTTCTTTAGTGGTTCTCAACCAGGGAGCCTCAGCAAACGTCCGAAGTGGCCACAGAATGACTCTTTAAATGGATGTATCAAAGCAAATTATTATTGAAATGTTAGAATAATTAAACTCTAAATTCTAATGCTAAAAATAAACGTATAAAAAGATGTGAACTGAAATAATTTTTCCAATAATGTTCTGGAATACAGAACATAACTTCTGGGATCAAAAAAAAAAAAAAAAAAAAAAAGAACTGTGGTTCATTTATTTAATATGTATTACATTAATTAATCATGTTGTTTGATTCAATATATTAATTTAAAATAAATAAATAAATAAAACAAGCAGCTTTGTCATAACTGAAGCAAAAATACAGTAAATGCCAGGGGGCAATATTGAATTTTGTGTTAGGCAATTGGGGGCCTTTGAAAAAGGTTTGGAAATAATATGGGCCTAATAGTTCCGTGAGATCCATTATTTAACTCAACCAATGGAGTGCGTCTGGGACAGGATCTGTTTGACTACCAGAGACGGTCTGCGTGAGTCTTTGAGGAAACCTGTTTGAAGTATTCATTATTTTTGTAAGTGGTGATGCTAGTGGCACAGAAATGGCTCGCCTCGACTTTCATGAAAATATTCATTCAGTTTGAGTGCATTATATTTTTCATGCATTTAATTTAAGGTAGCATAGTTAAAATTACATGTCCTTCCTGTAGTAATTACAGAAAATCATGCATTAATACAAGTAACTAACACTAAACCAGACCCTAATCTTATACTAAGTATATTTTTATTAATATTCCTCAGAATGTATTGTAGTACAACATTCTTTAAAAGCAGGTGGGATGTGTTTTATTGCAACTGTAGTTACAGCTACAGGTTTTGCAACCCCTTCATGCCTAATTCTGACCTACTAACAGTATAGCAGTCATCTGAAATGTCCAGCTTTGCTCATCACATGGATGCACCAGTTGCCTCGACCCTTGCGCGGCTCTCAGGTGATCAGGTGCTCTTCCAGTCTCGGGGGATCTGTCAACATCAGTCCCTCCCAGCTCTCGACACACTTCCTACAGCCCTTTATCCCTGACACAAAATCTAACTTTTGCTCTTATTGTCAATGTTGGATAAACACAAGAGCCTCTTTGATCATGGCAAGAGCAACCTGTTGATGTTGTGGAGGAGGAGAGGAAAGAGAAGGAGGGGTAGATGATGCCTCACAGTGCTACAGGAAGTGTGACCGATCTGCCGGTGAATTCTATTGTCTTCTGTTGTCTGATTGACACCACGGCAAGAGCCTGAGGGAAGGTCATTGGCTCTGTCCTCAGATTTCTCTGGAGGTCACGGGTTAAATCAAGGCATATTTTGGAATAGATCAAAAAGCGAAGATTTTAGTATCGACAGAGTACAAAAGTCATCATTTGAAAGTGCAGGAGTTTGAAGACGGAAATGGTTGCTCAGTTTATTCCGGTTCTTTTCTGTGCCTGCTTTTCTCTTTCCCATTCTCTCTGCCTATGTGGCTAACTTTTCACTCCATTCTCTCCCTCTTTCCACTGCCACCAGTTTCTTTTCTCTGGGCTCTTAGGGACTCCATTGAAGGGCAATGAGGCAGCTAATGTGCAGAAAGATAGAAATTTACTTGCTTTAAGTTCATGCTGCAGACCTCTCTGAAAGAGAGCATTCAGCTGCCCGCCGCTCCACAATAAGAAGCGATTGAATAAAGCCTGCAAGTAGGTTCTTAGTGGCTACATGATGGTTCAGTTCATGGCCCATTTGCCTCCAATGCTCTCCTCTTTCTCCCCCGCATATTTTTTATCTTTTCCTCTCTCGCAGAATGACATCTTTCGGCCGGACCCCCCTGCTGAGGAGGTTTAAATGAAATGCATTGATACGGGCACAAGACGCAATTTGTCTCTTGAACTGTTCCAAGAATTTAAAGAGAGAGAGAGAAGACGAGAGAACGAGAGAAGTGTTGCACTGCTATGTCCGACAACTGGACAACCAGGATGCAGAGTTTCCACAAAAGTCTTTCACATTCTGCTTTTTGGTTATTTTCTTTTCTGAATTTTAAGAATAACTGACAAGAGTAGTGTTTTGTTTTGTCTTTTTTAATAAGCGACAGGTGCATGTGCTTGTGAAGACCGTCTCTCTTCACATTCAAATACATACTATAACAGCTCCAGGGACGAGTATCTTCAAGCACAAATGACTTTTTCTTTTCTTTTCTTTTCAACACTCACTTTCCCACTGAATGCATTTGGAATTTCATTTATTGATCAGTGGTGTTCCCAACAATACTTTTAATTCAAGAAAGAACTGCACTTTTCTTCCCCTGACTGTTACATGTTCTCATCAGATCAGGTATATATGACCTCACAAACTAAGCTGTATTTAACCTCTATAGACCATCTCTGTCTACACGTCGTGCCCTCTTTCGCTCTCATTTACCCTCTCTCACCCTGAGTCTCTTGCTCTCTCTTTTCTCGCTCAAGCCTCCTGCTGTGAATGTTTGTTCAGGTGGATCGAAACCATCAAGATGAGAAAATATCATTGCGCTCTCTTCTTTCTATTCTCGTTGGATTCGCTGCCCCCATTCCATTTTCAGTGACTATTTCTTTCTCAGTCAGATATTTTATCTTCTACTGAAGCTTAAGATGCTTTTTGGATCATCTCAAATCATGCTGATAAACTTGATATGTCATATGATTTTCTTACATGTTACGATTTTTCTTGGCATTGTAAAACTTGCACATTAGATTAGGGAATACTATTCACTTATTAGTTGCCTATTAGCATGCCTATTACTAATATACTGGATGTTTATTAGTACTTATACAGCACATAATGCCTTATTTTGTGTGATCATATTCTAGATCCCTTAACCCTATCCAACACCTAAACATAACTGCTACAAACAACTACCTTACTTATTAATAATCAGCAAAAAGTTTTTTGGAGGGGGAAACTCATAGTTAATAGAGAATGTGTGTTCCCCAATTTGAAGTACCAGAAAAATCATGAACGTCTAACTCTATGCCTAACTGTCAATAAGCAGAAATGTGAAATAGTTACAAATTGCCATGAGAGTGTGTTGATTTGCCACTCGAATTGTGGATGATTTAATTTGTAATTATAATATATATAATTGCATTATAATAAAAAAAGTATTTTTGACTTTTTGGCCTGACATGTATTTAGTACAGTTTCTAAAGCTGACACTTAGACACTTTATTCCAACTAAAGTTTGAAGGTTGTCCTCAGTAAACACTTTATAATAAATCGAAAACTCATCAATGCATGCATAAATGGCAATATAATGCGGCACAATATAAAAACATACTCTGTAGGTTGTGAATGTAAATATCAGCCTTCTGAAATGAAACCCAGTAAGAGATGTATTTAAATACTTTGAAAAGCTGTTTTATTTTCTCTCCACATCTTTGCTTTCAACCTCAACGTCGATCACAACTGTAATCAGTAAATAAAACCAATGTGAATAGCAGCAAAGAAAGGACACATGGCTATAATATTTTCTTCATGGCTGCATCTGCCGTTCTGAAAGAGAGAGATCCCGGCAATCCATATTGATAGACTGCGAGACAGATTTCATGTAGGGAGACTACTCCTGGCTCATTCACAAAACCACTTCATTTATTTGAAGTTTTAATCTAATTATTAGCTATTTTGGGGGATAATAAGCTTTGCGGCTGTAATAGGCGAATTGTATGCCTGAGCTCTTGTGCCGTTGAGAGCACCAGTACAGAGGCCAATCCTTTGGGGAGTGAGGCCGCTGACAAAAGCACTTGTCCAAAAATATTTTGTCAAGTCTTTTACGCACCATTCTAACAGGGCTTACATTGGAGGCCTGAAAGAGGATGAGAAAGGTGCCTTTAAGGCTTGATTGGCAACTGCAAACACACTAAATGCTAATGAACCCCAGATGGGTTGAAGATTAGCACCATAGTGTTTTCTGCTCTTTCTCCCCGTCCACAAAAGTTTCTCTCTGTCTCCGCAAATCCCCCCTCTTGTACCCCCACCGGATCACCTCTGCAGTCTGCCACCCCTGTTCCCACTCCTAAGCCCTTTTATTGCTCATTTCATACTATTAATAACCCGGAGGCAGAGAAGCGGACAGTAATTAATTCATGGGATCTGGCCAGAGGAGGGGCCTTTGTGGTGGGGCTGAGACGGGGGCCAGAGTGTGTGCAGGTGGGGGAATCGCTCCTGCATCCATATCCTGACAGAAGTTCTCTGCATGTTCCTTCTGTCCTCGTTATCATGCTTTGAATCCTGGATCTTTTTTTTTTTTTTTTTTTTTTTTTTTAAGACTGTGCGCACTTTTCGGGTGAACCGAATGCCATGCACACCCCGTGTTAATCTCTCTGTCCCTTGCGCAAGGTCTCTCCCTCCTTTTCGGACCCTGCTGCTGTATAGAGCTGGTGGGACAGAAGCTGCAGTAGCACATGACAAAAGCCAGGCATGAAATTCAATTAGGAAAGGGTCTGCTCAAGATTTCACAGCCTTCACTGAAGAGAATAGCTTTTGATATATTGGTACTCCTATTTACAGCATTGCTCTCATTAGTAAACACTGCACCTCTGGCCCTCCCTTTCTCTTTCTTTCTCCTTCTCTCTTTATATCTCTCTCCATTTTTCTCTTTCTCGTTCTCTCAGAGATCTGGCTTAGTAACGATAGAAATCTAATTCTGTCTTATTGATTTGTTTTTATTCCTCTAATAGTCATTTGACATAAAGTGCACAATTCAACATTTGTCACTCTGTGGAAGTGACTCCTTCAACTTTTCTTCTGAAAAGTTGGACTACAACTTTGACTTTGCTAACACAGGGTATAACAACTTCCCCAAAATTGTTTGTATAATCCACCTTCTTACATTTTACAAATTTCCCACCCAATGAGCCTTACAGTTTTCAAAATTTACCTCTCTACAGAAAAATTGCTTATAATTTTCTTGTTCTTGTTGCTATGTTATTACCAATTCAATCTTTAAGCTGGTTTTCTTTCAATGAGCATTTTTTATCTTTTTGCCAAAATTATCCACAAATAATTAATTTTTAAATAAATAATTTTTAAAATAATTATTATTAATAATAAACCAACATGCGCAAATGGTGAAAATACATTTTGTGTGATTTGACTTTAGACTTCAAACCTTATTGTTACTAGGATACACTTTTAAGCTAATTTCCTTATGTGACAACTAGCCCCAGTCTGTCTTGGACTTAATTTTCTTTGAATATATTAAAACTAGATATATCGATATCTGTCCTATATTTCCATCATGCACCTCGCCTTAGCTGCCCTGGCCATATTTTAAAATCATTTTCTTTATTCAGTCGACCTCATAATTGGGCCCTCCTAAACAAATTATTCATCTGTCTTTGTTTCCTTTATGCATTTACGCATACATTCATCCTGTATGCATTCACATAACGACCAGTCAAAATATCCACCACAGAAGAATATTTGTATATTTCACTCACAAAAAGTATATCCTTCAGCATCTATGTGCTATTTACATTTTTATATCATATATAGAGAGTATATGTCTAATCATTTGTAATATTGTGCTCTCATAAGATTGGTGCTTGATGATGAAACTTTTGTGAAGATGATGGTGTAGAGACTAATAGCTTGTTAGTCCTGTTAAATGATCCTTTCTAATGAAACTCTGTGAAGTTATGATCCCCCACCCCTCTGCTGTTGTTGTCCAGGGCCCATTGGGTAACTGATGACTGGGAAGTAATTAGTGCAGGCTTGAATGTTGGCAGGTATGGGCAGCCGTCCTTTGTATAGCCATCAGTGTATGCTGTGTGTGGACGGTAAAGGGAGAGAGTTTGTATACATGCGTGTGTGGGAGGGACCCGTAAAGGGCGGAGGGCAGTCGGAGCCCATCTGTTTGACTGAACCCCCCACAGCTGCGCCAGTGCAGGACAGACCAGAAGGGCGTCATGGGGACCGTCATGTGCCCTGAAATAAAAATAGTGACATGTAATTGTTACAGACATCGAGTGAGCAGGGGCTGCAGTCCCTATCTGTCATACCATGTGAAGACCTAAATATTAGGAATATGGCTTAATAATCTTTCCTGGCTACACTTGATTTTTGCCTATTTCTGGAATTATGTGTGATGAGAAACAAGACTAGATTTGAGATACATAATGAACAGAGGGTCAATATAAGGGTTCAATGATGAATAACACAGAACACATCTGCCAATTTCATAGAAATGTATCAATGTTTCGTACAAAATTTTATTTCATTCTTACGCAATATTTTCTGTCATTGTACAGTGTCCATGCAGTTTTACAGGAGTTTTATAATTTCATTTTTTTTTTTTTTTTTTTTTTTTGTCACCTATACCAAATTTAGCAAACAAAAGTGTCAAATATTAATAATATTTTAGAACAAAAATGGCTTATTCTTTATAAGTAATAATAATAATAATTATTATTATTATTTTATCCTTTTTTTATGAGACCCTTGGTTACACTCCAGTTAATTTGAATGAGTGGATAAATAAATACTTATATTTAAGACAATAAATCCATTACTGAAGTGATTCAGGTTGGTATTAATTGCATTTTTATGCATTTTTGAAAAAAAATTATATAGCTGAACAAATCAATTATCATCTCACCCACTCATAAATGTTTGAAATGAGAAATGCATTTCTGGTGGACAGTCAGAGCCAGACTTAATTATAATTTTAGTACATGTAAAGGTCTATGCACATGCTTTGCAGTATGGCAAATGATTGAAGCATGACAAATCTAACATCCCATACCATACCACCTTACTTACCCCACCCCAACTCTATCACCTTCACCAAAAGTAAATGTACAAGTAAAAGTAACCAGGCCTTTAAAGCTTAACTCATCTCAGAAGCCTCTTTTACCTGATGACTTGAAGGCAGAGTGTGTTTTGCATCCCTCATTAGCTCCATTTAACCACCATCACATGTTGATAAATATTTTATCCAATCTCTGCATTTACTTAATTAGATAAAAATATAGTCTTACAGCTATGCATTTACAATTCATGGTATACATTTTGTTCCTTTATAGAAAACAATGTTAAACATTAAATTATTAAATGACAAAGAATTGTATTCATTAAATTGACAATATAAAATTAATCTTCTCTCTGAAGCAGACAAATGCATTCTTTTTTATCCCTTTGTGTGTGCTGCACTGCACGTGAGTGTGTTTGTGTCTAGGATGGATGCAAACGTGTGTGTGTGTGGAGGGGGGCTGTTAACTGGAGGACCACTCTGAGATAAAAGGGGTATGTCTGACTGCCAATTAAACATTTGCCTGTTAATAGCAATTAAACCCAATTAGATGATGTTTTTTCAATATCATTTAGATTTAAACATTAGATTAGTCATAATCGATATAAATGCAACACTTAGCACAATGCTGCCCCTCTTATATGCCGTGATGCATATGCTACTGCAGGTATCGCACACACTATAGCCTCCTTTTTATGATAACACTCTCAGAAAAAAAGCTGTCACTGGGTTGTTACCCTCTAAGACACAAAGCTAAAAGGAACATTGTTGTACCTTATTTACCCCTAAACAGTACAGACCTGAAAGAGATCAGTATAATGACTGCTTAAACCTTTTAATTGATATAAATGTCCAGATAAGGCAACTGATTTCCTACATTTACGTATGTCTGTCATATCACTCTGTGGTCTCTTTTTTTTTTTCTTAGATAATTTCAACTCACACTCATACTTTACATTATTTAAATGATTTTTTTTTTTTTTTTTTGTGTAAGTACTGTAGCTGCATATTAATAGGGATAATGCACAGTCAACTGGTCATTATTTCAAAATAAGCACCTTCTTGTAGATAATGACTTTCTGACTGTACATTATCATTAAATAATAAAGGTGTCAGCATTACCTGTTTTTTGGTGCCCTTTGGTTAACACAGTGAAGAAATGGGGCTCTTTCCCCCAAGAAAATGAGCTGAACCTAATTACTGGTTTAAGTTTCCCTCTCAAGTTCCTCTCTACCTCCTCTTCTGACAGGGTCTTTCTGTCAGAGCCACCCCAGATGACTGAACATGTGATGGACGAGGTGCTATTAGGGGAGATGCAACTTGCAGATAATCAGCTTTGATTAGGAGCACCTTTTTTCAGACCCACACACCTGTGGAGGACTTCGGACCCTCCCTCTCCCCTCTTTGTCTCCCTCACTCCCTAGCAGTGTCCGAAAACTGAAAAATGCTCCCTTCACAGTTTACACACACTTACTGGAGGTACATGCAAATGCAATGTTTGCATTAAATCTTTTGCTGTTATGCCTTCATCTGGTTTGGTTTTGAAGATAGCATTGATGTAACCTGCCATGCAAAATCCTACAATCCTTTGCATGCTGTTCTGATAGAGCAGTAATTCATAAATGTCAGTTTATAATTATGTATGATTACATTTCTAATGATAAATAATCATTGTAATCATATTTCCTAGGATATTTCTAATTCTTAAGTGAATTTGTTAAAGAACGTTACAAGACATTGTCTTGGAAGCTGGTCTGAAACCAGTTTTTACGAAGGTGTACACTAATGTGCAAAAGTGTGGGATCATTGTGATTTTGTTTATCTATTTACTTATTAGTTGTATGTTTTGTGTTTTTGAAAGAAGTCTCTTAAGCTCACTAAGTAAGCTTTTATTTAATAAAACAACAACAGTGATTTTGTGAGATATTATTACCATGTACTGTATGGCAACTGTTTTCTATTTAATTATGTATATATATAAAGAATTCTTCAGTCGCACATGATCCTTCAGAAATCATTCTAATATTCTGATTTGCTGCTCAATAAACATTATTATTAGCAATGGTGAAATCAGTTGTGCTGCTTAATATCTTTGGTGAAACCAAAAGCATTTATTTGATATAGAAATTTTAACATTTGTAAAGAATATCATAAACAAAACATTTAAGAATCATAAGCTTCTGTTTTTGCAATAATCCCAAGATGAATGGAAAAATCCTACTGGGTTTTTTTCAAGGGAACCAGGGTGATGCAAACTTTCAGGTTGTCATCACTAAAGTATTTTTTCTTTCCTTCAATAATCACAGATTTTTGGAAACTTTCTGTTATGGAATAAATCATGAGTGCTAAAAGCACATTCACAATTATATTATAATGACAACATAAAACCATGAGCAAAATCCAATATTTTTCATTATAAATCATAAAACTACAAAGGTAAAACTACAAAGTCCAAGACTGTCGCAGTGCCGGGAGTAACATAAACCAAAATTTACTGTGTGCACCTTTGACTTCTCTCTTGCATTTCACTTTTTGTAATGTAATACGGAAAATGCAAAGACCCAAGACATGTGCTCCTGGTGCAAATGAAAATTGTCATTCAGATTTGCGCTCTTTTTCTATTCATAAACAAACACGATAAGGCTCTTCACTGATTATTCTGGTATTGATAACCACATGACAATCACTTTAATGAGAGCACGTGCTTTCATCAGTCAGTACATTAACATCTTAATATGGCCACCTTTTTGTTGGCCGTCAGCTGCGGATACATACGCACATTGTTTTGTCCACCTTGAAACAAATGTAAAGAATTTTCTCTTTATTTTTTGTCTCCCTCTGTTTATCTAGAAAATAATCATCCCGGTATCTCTCTGATAAAAGAAAGTCAAATTTGTGGTTTGCATATTGCATGTGGTGTAAACAAAACAAGAGGTACAATGTTCCATCAGTAAAACAGAATTTAGATAAGCACAAAGACATTAACCCATCAAGGTAACAGAAAGCAGAGAATTGTTCGACGCTCGAACAAAAACATTAATTACAATATTTTTTTTTCAAAACTCCTCCTTGTGGAGCCCGTTCAATGAATTGGCCTTAGAAATGTCTCTTCTTTCAAGTCCATATGTGTTCCTAACAAATGAAGTGACGGCAATTTGAAAGAATTGTCATTTTAATGAGAGTGATTAATTATGATGGCAAAGGGAGCATTTGCTTCACAAACATCAACTCTGTGGGAAAGGGTGAGTGGGCTTCTTTTTGCTAGACTCCATACAATATCAAATACATTCATATTCTTTATTCAGCACCACAATATGCCTTATACAGACCGACACCATACCACATCTGGTGGAGTGCTCTGAATGGTGGAGTTGGTGACCTTGGGTGGACTGATAGAAAATACTTTTTTAAATACTTTATGTATGGCTCATTAGTACCTTAGAATTCCCAGGTCCAAGTGTATTATGGGGTAATTTGTCAGGAAAAAATGTAAGGATCAAAATGATTTACATTAAAATAAGAATGCAGCAAAAAGCAAAAAAGAGAAAGCAATGTCAATGGGTGTGGAAGCAAACTGGAGGCATGTCGTAAGGTGAAGTACCTTCTGTCACGCTGTTTAGTCTCTGTTTCCCTGGGTGTCCACTAGTGGGCTCACTTCCCCTTAGACACTTCACCATAGGCACTATAATTCCTCTAGTCTGGTCCTGTCTTCACAGTAATTGCACTCCTGTTAATTGCACCAGGTGCAGGCAATCTATTGTCATTAGCCTCCCTATATATTCCTGTCTTTTCCTGTTGTTTGTATGGAGTCCTTACCCTTCGTGTATGCAGCATTCTCATCATCCGAAATTCCCCTTCGTCTTCTCGTATTCTGAGTTTCTCCTTAATCTTCTCGTCCTCCGAGTTCCCGTTCCTTTCTTTTCCAGTTCCCTCCTTTGTTTCCTTTGTTTGTTTTGTTTTGGACTGATTATTTGGTTTTGACCCTGGCTTGTTTGATAACGATTTTGGATTACCCTTTTTGAATAAGTACCTGCAATTGCATCTCTCGCTCTCCCTGTGTCTCTCTGGTACACAAATCGTCACAGAAGGACTCCATCAAAACAGAGATCCAACAGTATGTCCATTCATATTTCCTCCCCAGTCACCGAGCGGGTGAGGAATGGGTTTGAGGGTTCTCGCCTGGTCGTGTTTCGTGGGATCAGGGGAGGTCGCTCAGGAGTGAGTGGTCGAGAGGAGGTCCGGCATCACTCTCCAATATGGCCCCCCGTCGACCTTGAGTTCGGAGGGGAGCCGCCGTTTCTTCATTGTGGACGGAGAGGGGAAAGGAGGCGCAAGTCTGCCGAGCCAGCGCCGCTGCACAAGATGGCCGCCAGCCCAGCGCCGCTGCGCAGAATGACCGCCGACCCAGCACCATTGCACAGGATGGCCACCAATCCAGCACCACGAGGCAAGATGGAAGCCAGCCCAACACCACAGCACAAGATGGCCGCCAGCTCAGCGCCACGAGGCAAGATGGACGCCAGGTCAGCACCACAGCACAAGATGGCCGCTGAGGCATTTTTGGATTATTTCTCCATGCTGTCTAAGATCCTAGAGATTCCCAGGAGTGTTCACGTCATGTCTGCTGAGGCAGCACCACAGTACAAGATGGCCACCAACCCAGCGCCACTGCACAACGTGGCCGCCAGCCCGGAGCCACTGCAGAGGATGGCAGCTACAGTGGGCTTTCCGGAGTTGAGTCAGGTTCCCGTTGACTCTCCAGAGTTGAGTCAGGTTCCGGGTGACCTTCAAGAGTTGAGTCAGATTCCCGTTGACCCTCCAGAGTTGAGTCAGGTTCCCGTTGACCCTCCAGAGTTGAGTCAGGTTCCGGTTGACCCTCCAGAGTTGAGTCATATTCCCGTTGACCCTCCAGAGTCGAGTCAGGTGCCAGTTGACCCTCCAGAGTCGAGTCAGGTGCCAGTTGACCCTTCAGAGTCGTGTCAGGTTCCCATTGACCCTCCAGAGTTGAGTCAGGTTCCCGTTGACCCTCCAGAGTCAATTCATGTTCCCGTTGACCCTCCAGAGTTGAGTTAGGCTCCAGTTGACCATCCAGAGTCGAGTCAGGCTCCAGTTGACCATCCAGAGTCGAGTCAGGCTCCAGTTGACCATCCAGAGTCGAGTCAGGCTCCAGTTGACCATCCAGAGTCGAGTCAGGCTCCTGTTGACCATCCAGAGTCGAGTCAGGCTCCTGTTGACCATCCAGAGTCGAGTCACGTTCCAGTTGATCCTCCTGAATCAAGTCAGATTCCTGTTGACCTTCCAGAGTCGAGTCAGGTGCCCGTTGACTCTCCAGAGTCGAGTCAGGTGCCAGTTGACCCTTCAGAGTCGTGTCAGGTTCCCATTGACCCTCCAGAGTTGAGTCAGGTTCCCGTTGACCCTCCAGAGTCAATTCATGTTCCCGTTGACCCTCCAGAGTCGAGTCAGGCTCCAGTTGACCCTCCAGAGTCGAGTCAGGCTCCAGTTGACCATCCAGAGTCGAGTCAGGCTCCTGTTGACCATCCAGAGTCGAGTCAGGCTCCTGTTGACCATCCAGAGTCGAGTCAGGCTCCTGTTGACCATCCAGAGTCGAGTCAGGCTCCTGTTGACCATCCAGAGTCGAGTCACGTTCCAGTTGATCCTCCTAAACCAATTCACATTCCCGATTAAATTAAAGAGCCCATTCACTTTCCAGAGTTGAGTCAGTTTCCTGTTGACCCTCCAAAGTTGAGTCAGGTGTTCATGGACTGCTCGTGGACCCTCCAGAATCGAGTCAGGTGCTCATGGACCCTCCAGAGTCAGGGTTAGTCACCGTTGACCTTCCAGAGTCAGGGTTAGTCACCATTGACCTTCCAGAGTCAGGGCTAGTTACCACGGACTTTCCAGAGTCAAGGCTAGTCACCGTTGACCTTTCAGAGTCAAGTCAAGTCACTGGGGATCTTCAAGGACCGAGTCAAGTCACTGGGGATCTTCAAGGACCGAGTCAAGTCACTGGTGATCTTCAAGGACCGAGTCAAGTCACTGGTGATCTTCAAGGACCGAGTCAAGTCACTGGTGATCTTCAAGGACCGAGTCAAGTCACTGGTGATCTTCAAGGACCGAGTCAAGTCACCGGAGTTCTTCATGGGAGAATTCAAGTCACCAGTGATCTTCATGAACAAAGGCAAGTCACCACTGATCTTCATTAACAAAGCCAAGTCACCACTGATCTTCATGAACAAAGCCAAGTCACCAATGATCTTCATGAACAAATGCAAGTCACCAATGATCTTCATGAGCAGAGTCAAGTCAGCATCGATCTTCTGGAATCCAGTATAAACACCATGGGATTACCAGAGTTTCGTCACTCCTCTGTGGAACTACCAGAGCCTCTCCACGTCTCGGAGGAACTACCAGAACCGTTCCATGTCTCTGCGGAACTACCAGAGTCTCTCCTCGCCTCTGCCGAACTTCCAGAGACTCGTCATGTCTCAGTAGATCTCTCTGAGCACCCGACTGTTCCTGCTGTGGCCACGGAGGCTACCCTTAACATGTTCATGTTCTATGTTTCAGACTTGCCCAACCAGACTTGTCCTCCTGTTGGTCCGGCCGCACGGATGTGGTGGTCTTCTGCTCCACCCTGGGGGCTTTCTGCCTCAACCACAAGGGAGTGGTG
This sequence comes from Cyprinus carpio, assembly GCF_018340385.1. NCBI lineage: Eukaryota > Metazoa > Chordata > Actinopteri > Cypriniformes > Cyprinidae > Cyprinus > Cyprinus carpio. Next base: position 29,410,749 of record NC_056576.1, read on the forward strand.
GTCGTCTGCTCCGCCCTGGGGGGCGTCTGGTTCGACCACACGGACGTGGTGGTCTTCTGTTCTGCCCTGGGGGGCTTCCGCCCTGACTACACGGTTATGGTGGTCTTCTGCGCCGCCCTGGTGGGCGTCACGTGATGTCCTTCTTGGACTTGTCTAGTCTGGTCCTGTCTTCACAGTAATTGCACTCCTGTTAATTGCACCAGGTGCAGGCAATCTATTGTCATTAGCCTCCCTATATATTCCTGTCTTTTCCTGTTGTTTGTATGGAGTCCTTACCCTTCATGTATGCAGCATTCTCGTCATCCGAGATTCCCCTTCGTCTTCTCGTATTCTGAGTTTCTCCTTAATCTTCTCGTCCTCCGAGTTCCCGTTCCTTTATTTTCCAGTTCCCTCGTTTGTTTCCTTTGTTTGTTTTGTTTTGGACTGATTATTTGGTTTTGACCCTAGCTTGTTTGATAATGATTTTGGATTACCCTTTTTGAATAAGTACCTGCAATTGGATCTCTCGCTCTCCCTGTGTCTCTCTGGTACACGAATCGTCACACCTTCATCAATGCTGGCTGCTGGTCTGTCAAATACTTAATATGGGGTCGATTAGTGGAAGTTTAAAGGGATAGTTCATCTTAAAGACTTTCTTCCTTTTTTCAAATCGCAAAAGATGATATTCTGATGAAATATTTTTAATTCATGCAGTGAAAACTGCAATTGGACACCCTCACATCTTAGAATACTTCTTACAGAATTAAAATACTTTAAAATAATATACTGAAGTGTGAGCTGAATTTAATGTTCAGAATTGTAATTAAATGAAAATATTATAGTTTGAATTTATATCAAATAACTTTAGAATTTGATTCAGTCTTTTTAATTAAGTAGGCCTTAAGTGCATTTTTAAAATTTTATTGTACTGATGAGTATTTATAATGAACTAAAATAAACTTTAATACCATTTCTATTGAAACTGGTTCATGTATTTAAATATTTTGTAATTACACATTTGTAATGAAGTTGCAGTTTAGAACATTTTAAATACTACTGTAGCTTTAAATGTACATAATATCAAATAACACACTTCAGTTAAAATTATGATCAAGTACTTATGCTTTAGTATGTTAGGAAACACATCTAAATGAGTGTACTTCTTTGAAGCATGACAGAAAGTATCAATTATTTAAATTGTGCATTAAAGAAAAACCTTTAATTTGACACATTACAAAGTGCACTTTTTCAAAATGTACTTAAGTGTGGTAAGAAGCATAGTAATGAAAGTGTAGTCCTCAAGTGCACTTAAGTGGTCTTTTATTTCGTTGATATTGCACTTGCAAATAATATAATATAATAATATACAAACCCGATTCCAAAAAATTTGGGACACTGTACAAATTGTGAGTAAAAAAGGAATGGAATAATTTACAAATCTCATAAACTTATATTTTATTCACAATAGAATATAGATAACATATCAAATGTTGAAAGTGAGACATTTTGAAATGTCTTGCCAAATATTGGCTCATTTTGGATTTCATGAGGGCTACACATTCCAAAAAAGTTAAATGTACATATAAGGAACAGCTGGAGGACCAATTTGTAACTTATTAGGTCAACTGGCGACATGATTGGGTATAAAAAGAGCCTCTCAGAGTGGCAGTGTCTCTCAGAAGTCAAGATGGGCAGAGGATCACCAATTCCCCCAATGCTGCAGCAAAAATAGTGGAGCAATATCAGAAAGGAGTTTCTCAGAGGAAAAAGAGCTTGAAGTTATCATCATCTACAGTGCATAATATCATCCAAAGATTCAGAGAATCTGGAACAATCTCTGTGCGTAAGGGTCAAGGCCAGAAAACCATACTGGTTGCCCGTGATCTTCAGGCCCTTAGACGGCACTGCATCACATACAGGAATGCTACTCTAATGGAAATCACAACACGGGCTCAGGAATACTTCCAGAAAACATTGTCGGTGAACACAATCCACCGCGCCATTCGCCGTTGCCGGCTAAAAGTCTATAGGTCCAAAAAGAAGCCATATCTAAACATGATCCAGAAGCACAGGCGTTTTCTCTGGGCCAAGGCTCATTTAAAATGGACTGTGGCAAAGTGGAAAACTGTTCTGTGGTCAGACGAAATTTGAAGTTATTTTTGGAAAACTGGGACGCCATGTCATCCGGACTAAAGACTACAAGGACAACCCAAGTTGTTATCAGCGCTCAGTTCAGAAGCCTGCATCTCTGATGTTATGGGGTTGCATGAGTGCGTGTGGCATGGGAAGCTTACACATCTGGAAAGGCAACATCAATGCTGAAAGGTACATCCAAGTTCTAGAACAACATATGCTCACATCCAGACATCGTCTCTTTCAGGAAAGACCTTGCATTTTCCAACATGACAATGCCAGACCACATACTGCATCAATTACAACATCATGGCTGCGTAGAAGAAGAATCCGGGTACTGAAATGGCCAGCCTGCAGTCCAGATCTTTTACCCATAGAAAACATTTGGTGCATCATAAAGAGGAAGATGTGACAAAGAAGGCCTAAGACAGTTGAGCAACTAGAAGCCTGTATTAGACAAGAATGGGACAACATTCCTATTCCTAAACTTGAGCAACTTGTCTCCTCAGTCCCCAGACGTTTGCACACTGTTATAAAAAGAAGAGGGGATGCCACACAGTGGTAAACATGGCCCTGTCCCAACTTTTTTGGGATGTGTTGATGCCATGAAATTTAAAATCAACAAATTTTTCCCTTAAAATGATACATTTTCTCAGTTTAAACATTTGATATGTCATCTATGTTGTATTCTGAATAAAATATTGAAATTTGAAACTTCCACATCATTGCATTCTGGTTTATTCACAATTTGTACAATGTCCCAACTTTTTTGGAATCGGGTTTGTAATATAAAAAACACTGAAGATATGAAGTGCACTTCTTTTTCTCACACACACACAAATGCAGGATTGAAAAAACATAAGCGTGAGTAAAAGATGACAATTAAAATTTTGGGGTGAATTATCACGCAAAGAATGGGAGCTGTTACACTTTCTAGAAATGTCTGACTTTACATCTTCATCAGTATTTTATCCTGTGGTTCTCTTTAGCAAAGCCCCCCTCTTCCTTATTAAACGATCCTGTAACGCTCAGAAGGAGGGCCAATTAGGAGGCTGGATCTTATACGCATGCACTTCTGTGAATAAACATGATCGCAAACAAGCGTATATCTGCACTCCTGCAGATGCATGTCTATCGCCCCTTTAATTAGCTCCAGAAAATCACCTTCACCTGATTAACATCTCCGTTATGTCAAAAAAGTACAACATTCCATTGTGTAAACTTAAATCAAGACGAATCATTCCTGTTTATTAGACATATCTGTTTTATCTTCATAGCGGGTGCTACGTAACTCTTGAGGAAAGAGTATGTGTGTGTGTGTGTGTGTGTGTGTGTGTGTGTGTGTGTGTGTGTGTGTGTGTGTGTGTGTGTGTGTGTGTGTGTGTGTGTGTGTGTGTGTGTGAGACTCACAGAAGCATGACAGACTCCCCCTGTGCAACACAACACACTGATTGGCAAATTGCCAAGCGTATCCGCTGCAGCCTGAGTTGCGAGTGGCAGGTAGAAATTGAAAAATGTGAAGCGCACTTTTCCGCTGATTGCTCAAAAGATTACTGGTGCTCTCCTTCTCTTTCTCAGCATCAGGTTATTTTCTGCTCCTTCCTTTTCATATGAATGCGGTAAATACATAACTAGCCGTGACTAGCGAGCGTGGTGACAAGTAGTCTATTGAGTGTGAAGGTGGAAACTCAGACTGGAAAGAGGCTCAGGGGGAGAGTGTGTCATATTTGTCATCTTGTTTTCATGTGTATGATGGCTGGAGAGAATAGAGCCATGGCAGTTGTTGTCATCTGCTGTGTCACTCTCTAAATCTGGCCGTCCATGTCGACCTGACAGACAATCCAGCCTTCTATTGATCATGTCACTCAAGTGTTGGTTTATTTGCTTTGCTGTAGCGTTTAAGCACCAAACAGAAAATCACCCCAGTGGTGACAGGTCTTCATCCGATTCTGGCTCTTCACTATTGTGTGGATGACTGTGAGCTGCTAAGCCCGCAGAGCCCTCGGTGGACATTGGCAGCCTCTAATTTACCAAGATAAGTCTGAGAGAGTGGCAGCTTTCTCCCCAGCAGGTCTACCTTTTCTCAGTCTATTAAAATTCTCCTCCTAATAAAAGCAAATTTGATAAACGCCTTTTCTACCTGTTCCATTACGGAGCCCCTACTGTGCAGTCACACAAGAGGCTGAAAAGAGCCCTCTCCCAGTGAGTCAACCCACCAAGAGAGCAATTAAATAAGGTACACTTACCTTACTCGCCCCTCTCTCTTTATAACTGCCTTTAAACGTTCATTTCAAAGCCCATGCTGCTCTTCCTTAGTTACAGGGAGGGAAAGAAAATGTCTGAATACCTGTGCAACTTTATATGGTGCGTGTCCAGTCTATGTTTATTGAAAGCATTGTGTAATCCCACAAGGTACATATGCTGCTGGGGTGGAATGACTGTATTTATGAGCTGAGCATAAATGAACGGCACCATAAAGATGTAATTACAAATAGGACCCTCTGACTCAACTTTGAGTTTTTGAGATCTGAGGCGGAAACCAATTGGGGTTGATATTGTGATTTTTGACTGCACAATTCATATGCTTCCCCATGTTGTGAACTGCAGGGTTATTATAGTTTTGAGTTTCTGCTTCCATTTCATTTTCAGTGTATATTTTAAAATTAGTTTTTAGTTTTGGTTTTAATATTTTGGGGTTGCCAAAGTTAATCCACTAATTGGTATTATTAAAGTTGGCGTTAAATGAAAAAAACTATTTCTTGCTAGTCGCTATTGCCTATTGTGATGTATATCTGAGTGAAATGACTTCTCAAATGGATTGCTGTTTGCTAGTTTCTGTTATCGTTGACAGGTTGCTGGAGTAAAGGGATTAAAACTCTTCTGGCCCTTGGACAACTTATAAAAAATAAGGATGTGCAAAGATAAACAGAATTAATGATAATATATTCCATATAAATAAAAATGGTTATTTCTGATTTCATGGTGACAAAAAAAATATGGTAAGTGTCATTACATTTCTCACACAGTCTATTGTTATTGCAGATTTAATGCAGGTGGGTTGTAAACATTCCACGTTTTAGAATCAAACTAAAATCAAAATTATTTGTGGCTGACTTTCAATTCAGTCACACTGTAAAAAAATGACCGTGAATTTACCGGTAAAAGACTAAAAATGCTACAGTAAAAACCTGTTAAATGGTTTACAGTAAATTCCCCTACTTTATACAGTGAAAATCTGTATTGGACATTGCATGCAATTTTTTTTTACGGTAGTATACCATTTTTGGAAGTGAAAAAGACTGTGAATAACCGTAAATTGACATTCCCAGAATTCCCTGTGTTACATTTCAAATTTTATGTTTTTTTGTTGAAATAACTATGTTTCTTCTTAGTTTTTTCTTATCAGTGTATTACAATGGTGCAAAACAGATTTCAGTACTTCAGTAGGTTGGTATATTAACATTATATCAGTTACTGAAATTATGGTATTTAACTATAAATTTAAGTTAAAACCATAAAACCTAAAATGTTGCTACTGTATTTTTTATGGTAAAATTTTGGCAACCACAGCCAAATACAATTGTTTAGTTTCAGTTTTGTCTTTGTTTTTTGTATTTTTAGTTCACTTAATAATATGTTTTAATTTTAGCTATTAACAATAATACAACTGGTGTGCTAGCAAAAGCGCTTGCCAAAAGACGTTACTATTTAGCTGATTTGTGAGAAGACAAACTCCAGGGGCTGGTTGCATAAACCGCTTAGACTAGTCTTAAAAAGTTTGTCACCTAATTTTTTTCCTGACTGGTCATAATTTTTTTAAGTCAGATACAAATGTAGATTGGTCTAATTTGAAATACTAGAAAGTATACTGATTGCCCACTGGCTAACTGCTAGATGGTCAAACTAGTTCTTAAGACACAGTCTAATGGCTATGTTTGTGCAACTGACCCCTGGTTCCCATCATTCTCTGTGGCATCACAAGAATGATAAAATGCACAGTTAAAGCATCTATTACACACCCAATGTGCATCATTGCTCTTTATTTTGTTAAATTAACTAGAAATAGAAACAGATAATTTCTGCCATGAGATGTACATAGCGAAATAATTTGGTGCATACTATCCATCAGTTGTTGATTGGATGGAGGCCATTCTGAATGTGACCTTGCAGTCGATTATGAGAAAGAGGTGGGGTTTAATCTGACTAAATGATTGGAGAAGTCTGATCCCAGAGGGAAGCAAAACTGAGTTATGAACTTTTGCTTCAAAGATGAAACATATGAAAAAAAAAAAGAAACATATGCGTGGATGAATCATTTACAACAAGATCATTAAGATGCATTTAGAAAACAAATAGAGTGAATTTCATGCTGACTTTAAAATGCTTCTTGGTCGGAAGAAAAAATGAACCCATATCAAATCGTAATTACGATTTCCGTAAGTACTTCCCTGGAGAACTTGAACAATCATGCACAATGTGGTTGGCCAAGGTGTTGATATGATTGACTTGGCCCTCATTGGTTTTATTTATCTCATGACCATCAAGACCTTACTAAGTGATTGACTGATGAGCTTGCTAATTAATTCTGATGTGCAGTTCCGGCCCCTGATTTATTGGCTAATGACATTGATCACACAGTCTTGTCTTGGACTTTTTTAACACACACCTCAAGGTGGTCCCTTAGGCATCTCTTTCCATGCCAGCTGTTTATCTCTCTGATCTAATGATGGTCTCTGTTCTCGTTCATAGTCCCCAGGGCCTTGAGAGTGGAACAGTTTGCAGACCCTCCATTTGGAACGATCTAGTGCAGAACTTGTTTGTGTCCTGCTTGGTTTCAGTTGTTCGTATGACACAATGGAGAATATCATTTCTGGGGAGGTGTGGAGCAGTGAATTGCTCCCCACTCCACTGAGCCATCGTACACAGACCTTTTACACTAAACACAACACACCCAGTAGCACACAGACAGCACTTACACCACGACCCCACCTCCTTTAAAACCAAACACATCACTTAGCACAGCCCACACACACATCTTGACCCCGTCTGGAGCGCTAACTGTAGACAACATTCAGGGTGGATGTAGTTTGTGTTAAGAGGAAAAAGACCTTAAAGTGACATTCTTTCTCTTGCTCTTATTCACATCCTTGGAATATGCAGCCTCTTTTTGGAGTCTTCGCTACTTGCTTCATTTTTCCACTTAAATGTTCATTTGATTTACTTTCTCTTTGTGTTGTCCCCCTCCTTTAACACTGCCCCCTCCTATTTCTGCAGGAGAGGTTTAATTGCAGGGTTACGTGAGCGCAGTGCCCCTGGATGCCGTGCGGCCGAACAGGGCCCTACCCTGTCATTTACTCTCGTCAAGCTCGGCTCAGCCATGGGGAAGCTGGAGATTTTCACGGCGGGTCCCGAGAGTAGAGTGGACTTGTCTGCCCCTCAGCGGGGCCATAATGACAGATGCCTTTTAACGGCTGCATGAGTAGAAAAGGAAGGGGGGCAAACTGCGGGGTTGCCTGTCAATGTGAAAGGGGATCATTTTTGTCACCAAGATGTGACGGTTTTAATCTTTTTTCCCCTGATTTGCTCTTTTTTGATGCCTTTATGAGTTTGTGAGTGCAATGAGAGAGTTCATTCGTGTCTTGTTGCTCGTGTCTCATTGCGGCTTCTCAGTGTAACAGAAGAAGATGAACCCAGTTCATTTTCATGCACTAAAGCCAAATTATGCTTAACTTATCACTGCCAGAGAAGTCAATACGTAGTCTTGAATTCATATTTAAAAAAGTATTATAAAAATATACTTATATAAAGATACATTTATTAAATATAAAATAGCAATGAAAACAACAAGAACAATAATAAATATATTATTATTTGTTGATGTTTTTATTTTATATTTAATAAACATAATTTTATATATTATAATACATATAATATACTTTATTTTTATTATATAAGTACTACTAATAATAGTATATTATCATCGTATTATTATTTTTAATATGAATAATAATACATTTTATTGTTGTTGTTTTATAATTATAATTTTATATAAAACAATAATAATGATAATAATAATTGATTATTATTATTATTATTATTATTATAGCTGTTGTTCTATTATAGATATGTAGTTTTTTTTATAAAAAAAAATGTTATCAATACTGTTTTTCAATCATTTTAAAATATAAATAATAGAACTGTAAATAATTCTATTGATTATATAACTTTATAAATTAATGATAAATACTTATATACTTGATTTAATACTTTTCATGTTGTCCAGATGATGTGTGTTCTGGAGGTGAAGAGCTGTGCTCTGTTATCCTCAGGCAGTGTGTTTAAGAGGTGCAGAACAGAAGGGGACAGATGGGCCCAGTGAAAGTCTCTATTGAGAGAGCCTGTCCTCAGGCTCCAGCCCAGCTGTCAGAGAGCACTGAGATTCACCTATTTCAAAGGCAGACAAGTAACATATGTGTCAGAATTACTAATCTTACACAGAGGTGATTTAGTGTTTGGTAGCTGGCAGATCTGCCCCTGTGTAAATGATAGGCAGATTAAAGAAATCAGTGGCCATTTGAAGAGCACAGGATTATCTGATGGTCATCCGTTGAGGTGATTCCCAACCAGGGGTATGTATACTTGAAAGCCTTTGATTTTGCTTTTTCTAAAACTGAAAAGTCTCAATATTTGTCAAACTGGATTAAAACACACAGACAAAGTTGCAACAGCTGAAATGATCACTAGTGTCAGTGAAACACACATAACTCATATTCCTTTTTCACAGAAATTATGATTATAGTATATTGAATTAAAAAAAGACCAGTTTTTGTGCAGTTCCTTGCACAATGCTATGTTATGACCTTTAAAACACTTTTACCGTAATGCATGATTTGTAAATGAATACAGTTTGATGTATGCATCACATAACGAGCTCCATATGTGTGGCTTTTCTTAAAAAGTAAACTTGCTCGGGAGCTCACCTGGTACATCAGTCAGGCGGTCAGTGTTGCAAAGTGCTCAGACATGAGCTCAAAAGACTTGTAGAAGCAAGCTAAAATGTCATGGTTGCCTCGGCAAGGGTTTTTGTTTTTTGTTTTTTCTTCTAACCACTACCGGCTGGTTTCAGGTAGGGTTTACATAGGTGGCAAATTATTTTCACACGGAATAGAGTATTAACTTTTTAGCACCACTCTGTTAATTTCCGAACTGCTGTGATACATACAACATTGCAATAAAACATTGCCAGATTTATATTTATCTGTTTTGGATACAATACCACTAAAGATGCATTTAGCAACACTCACTGGACATTTCACTTTGTAAGTATCTTAATTTAACATTGAAGTCCTCCAGGAAAGTTCATATTTAAGAGTTGGAATGTCCTAGTTATGACATCAGGTGATTTCAAATCACTGAAGCGAAATTCAGATGTACTTTTATTTACATAAAATACTATGTTTATATATATATATATATATATATATATATATATATATATATATGTGTATGTGTGCGTGTGTGTGTGTGTGTGTGTGTGTGTATGTGTGTGTGTGTGTGTGTGTGTGTGTGTGTGTTATATATAAAAAAGACTCGTAATTACATGACTTGAATATATTATACTATCATTTTGCAGAAATGGCACAACATGCTCAGGCATTTTCCATTGTGCTTGCAAATCAGTATTAGGTAAATATGACAACTTACTCCACACTTTATGGTCTCAATATTACATATGTAACCAAGGTATCCATGCCACAGAAAGTGCTCTGATGGTCTTATCATTAATGTAAATGACAGGTATCAGTCTAAACATAACTGGTGTGATGTCGATGAAGGGGTACTGGAGTCCTACTGATTCAACTGTGCGGATGCATAAGACATCAAAAAAGGTGAGGGAACACTGAACTAACTAAACTTTAGTTATAAAAGTTTCACATTTAAGGCATGCATGAGTAAATAGAAATTACTAACTGTATCAAAGTGTGTGTTTTTTATTCTTCCTCAAACTAATTTCCTATCTCTTCAGTCTTTTACTTGATGACACAAAATAACAGGTTGGACTTTGGCAGGAGTCACACGGATTGCTTTCCTTCAGTTCATTTAGTGAAATCACTTTCGGATGAATACAGAGATGCAAACACTCCCTACACCTTGAAAAGCAGCAGGAACCAGGTTCTGTGCGCAGAGGGCCCTTGTCAGGTAACGTGCAGGTTCTCTCTGTTTTTATCAAATCCACTGTCTTCTTTGTCCCTCACACTTCATCCCTGTCTTTTGATTTCTGCTCAGCTGCTCTCCAAAGGCTTTGACTGACAGTGTCACATTAAGCATGGGGAGACATGGACGCTTCGGGAGGGGAGGAAGCGGGGTGGGTGCGCTTAGGCGCAGTAGGTAGAAACTACCATAATTATAGAGCACAGACACACCGAGGAGGAGTTTAAGAGGCCGAACACACAGCTCACATTAAAAAAGAAAAGCGCAAAAATAAAAGCAAGTGTGTTTTCATGCTGAAAGAAAAGAAAAGGGGGAAATAAGTGGAGAGAAAGGAAAGAAGAGGTTTGTAATGGGAGGAAAGAGCTTAAACTGAACGAGAATTGTCTGTTTTTGGTGGATGCATGCAACTCTTTGTATGGGATGTGTTGTCTAGGATGCGTGTACTTGTATGCGTGTCTTAATGCGTTTCACTTCATATTTGAATACCTTACTTTTTGTAGCTGAATATTTTACTTGTATTTCTGGTCCCTTAATAAAAAAGCACTGACATTAGTAGCATTAGTCAACAGTATTTTTTTTTTTTTTTTTAATCTTCGTTCTACACCTGTGATTTCATTTGAGTCTTTTGACATATTTTGGATTTGTAAGTCAAAACCTCCAGTATTTACTGCACAGACTGTCTTTGCTTATAACATACGGTTCATTTATAACTTCTGAAGACCAAAGATCCCATTTGACTTCAGTTACTTTGAAACTTCACTTGCGTCAAAAATCAAAACTTCAGAATCTATGACACATATTAGCTCATATGTCAATCCCATTACTTTTTATTTCATGCTCCACCAGTTTCCTTAATTTAAACATTTTTTAAAAAGTCTCTTACGCTTACCAAGGGCTGTGTTTATTTGATAAAAGATACAGTAAAAACAGTAATTGCTAAACAATACATCACGTGTTCATGTGGCTCAGTGGTAGAGCATTGCAGTGCAAAAAGTTGTGGGTTCAATTCCCAGGGAACACACATACTGGTTAAAAAAAAAATAATAATAAATTGTATAGCCTGAATGCACTGTAAGTCGCTTTGGATAAAAGCATCTGCTAAATGTAAGTGTACATTACAATATCTGTCTAACTATGGCAACAAAATGCCTTTGAAAAGGTTAAGTGCAAGTTTTCTCTCTATATTCAAGTCCAAACTGCTATAAATTCAGCAAAAATGAAAATTCTGTTTCACTCTCAAGTAGTTTTAAACCTCAGTGATGTTCTTTCTTTTTCTGAACATAAATGTTGTTTTGAAGAATATGGCTAGTTAACTTATGTTCAAGTTTCCCCCATTCATGTGTTGAGTGCCACCTCGAGGAGCCATGAAGTAGTGATGCTGGGAATATATTTTATTAGTTAAAATATTGATATTTGGCACCAGATTATCGATTCTCTTATCACACGGAGAAGGACAATGATATATTGTCCTATTGATATTTTGTCCCGTCCCTAATATTAATACAGTTTAAAACAACTTTTTTCTATTTAAAATTATTTTAAAATGAAATTTATTCCTGTGACGCAAAGCTGAATTTTCAGCATCATTGCTTCACCTTCTAATATGATTTTGACCTAAAATGATTATGTAACCTCTCGGCTTTGAATGACTGAACCTGGATGAGCAGTCATGAATTCACTGTCTGTTGTTGGCTGTCCGCTTCTTTCTGTATATCAACATCACATTACTAAACCGAAGAATGCATAAATGTCTAAACACACTAAAGTCTTTACAATATTGATTCAGAAAATTGAGTGGATTGCTGCTACAAAAGAAAGATTTCCTTTAAATGGACACAAAAACATTCCAAGTCAGGATGGCGGTGGTTGTCATTACTAGCTTTAAAAACCCCTTTTTCCACTAAAGACTTGAGAAGTTGAAGTGAATGTGAAGGACGCTGCTGAATTTACAAGTTTTATCATCTGCTTCTGTGGCTTTTATAGCCTCTTTTTTCTTTCAAATGTAAAGTACTGGCTGTTCTGACATTTTAATATAAGATGGTTATAATTAACAGAGCGTACAGTACATTTAACAGGAATAAAAAATATAAAATCTTTCCACCTCAATCTGAATTTTACACCTTTTGTTAGTGTTGTGCTTTTGTTAAAGCCTGCGAATCCAACATCATATCGGGTCAAAACGGTGAAACGATGACATTTCATCGAGGCTGCGCTTTTGTCACAACATTCTGCACTGCATCGTGATCTCTGGATGGTATTTTATCTTTCCATTTCGCACAGGTCCAGGTCATGTTTAAAATATCATCCATTACCACTTGAGTCAAGACTAAGGTCCTCCTCACATAAAAATTAAGTGCTTTGAAACCCGCTACTTTTTCCTTGCACAATTATTGAAATTTCGCTTTCAGCTGTAAATAATAACCGTCTCACTTTAGTCATTCACAGCAAAGAAACCAGTTCTCATCTCTCGAAGGCAGGAAAAAAGAATCATGTTGCATATATTTATATGTATAAAGATGTGAGGTCAAGTCTGGTCGATAGGCAATCTCTCAGCTCTAGCGGAAGTGATGGGACTATTTGAGGCTGGAATGGCTCTGTTGTAGTGGAAGGAAAGGCTAATCTGTTGCAGATGGGTTTGGACCCAGCAGGTGTGCTGGTCAGCTGGTCGTGAGACCTGTGTGGACGTGAGTGTTTAGAGAGGGGCTACAGGGGCAGGACAGGGCCTGGATGGCATGTCAGTTATTGTGACACCCTCTCACATGGTGTTTAAGACTGGAAACTCTTGTATGACATAAACTATTGTTGAATTGTATTGTAACATGACTGACATTGTTTTTGTTTTGTTTTGTGTGTGTGTGTGTGTGTGTGTGTGTGTGTGTGTGTGTGTGTGTGTGTGTGTGTGTGTGTGTGTGATCCTTTATTGTCTGTTCAGAATCATATGCAATATTTAGTTTATCTTTATTCCTAGTTGTTTGTTTGTTTGTTTGTTCTATTCTACTTGCTAAATATTACATACTGCACCATCATAAAGTGTTAAGATTTGTGTATATACTACCATTTAAAAGTTTGGAGTCAGCAAGTCTCTTATATTGAAAAACAATTTTCAATCAGAAATTGCTAGTAAATTTCACAATTTGGTACAAAGAAATGGCAAGTTTGAAGTAGAAACACTGAAATAGTATTTTCTTGAAAAACATCTAATAATAGTTGTTTTATTTTAATTTATATAATTGTATTTATTTATTTATTTATTTATTTATTTATTTATTTATTTATAACATTGAAAAGTATTTTTTTTACAGTATATGCTCATCAAGGCTGCAGTTATTTGATTAAAAATACAGTAAGACATTACATTGATTACATTTAAAATAACCGTTTTCTATTTCAGTATATTTGAAAATATCATTTATTCCTGTGATAATCAAGCAGAATTTCAAGCATCATTACTCCAGTCTTCAGTGTCACACGATCCTTCAGAAATCATTCCAATGTGCTGATTTGCTGCTCAAGAGACATTTATTATTACTATCAATGATGAAAGCAGTTGTGCTGCTTAGTATTTTTGTGCAAACCATGATGCATATTTTGTCAGGATTCTTTAATGAATTTCTTATTAATGGATTATCTAAGTATAATAAAATTGCATACATAAAAAAAAACTGTTGATAATTAATAAAACTGAACACCATGGGATCAAAAATATCAGTGAATGTTATCGTACTTAAACTAATGTCCTACCAGTTATGAACTTTTCCTGAAGTGGGCAGTTATTTGATAAAGTCAGCTCAATGCAGAGGCGAAGCCTTCATCCCCTGAGGCCCCCCATCTGGCTAATTAAGCTATAATTAGCTGTCTTCTTCAATCACTTTTAAAGTGTATCCCTCAATTTAACCAGTCTCTCAGTTACATTAGTAGTATGTTATCATCAAAATCAGTTAAGCCACAGCCCTCTCAATTACTCTGCCATGATTACTAATTAAAGAAAATAATTCTGAAAATGAAGTCAGTGTATTAATCAGAATAGCAGTTAGGTTATATGAAAAGTTTAAGTGCATGTTTGCGTTAAAAATATCCAGTGCATTTAGTGGTGCTAAAAATTAATAAATGTATAATTCTGTTAAAGTGATGGACTCTGTCACAGAGGTCTGACCCTGAGTTTCAGTAAGAGCTTCAGTTTGCTTCCACTCGCAGGTTTCATGTTCCTGAAATGCCAGGAGCTGTAAGAGGTACCTGTCAGTGGTGGGAGGTCAAATTAATGATGCTTGACTAGCGTCCATTATATCCCATTAATAACAGTACACGACCCTCTCGGCCTCCTGCGGGAGCCTTTAGACACTCATTAAGATATTAGCTATTGTTTCAGGGGGGAGTACGTTTAAGTGTATACCTACCCCATCAAATTTATAAAGAAAATCTTGCTCTCACCACACAATAAGCCACAAGACATGATTTACTTTTTGCTGGCTGCTTCCTATTTTATATATATATATAGAGAGAGAGAGAGAGAGAGAGAGAGAGAGAGATAGAGAGAGAGAGAGAGAGAGAGAGTATATACTGACCCCAAACTTTTGAACTGTAGGGTCAATTTAAGCTTGAGTGAGTCCTTTAACAAACTGATGACTGATTGATTAATTATTGTCAAATTTCACTCTCATCCATGTCATTCTCTTCAATTATTTTTCAACTTCATGCTCTCTCTCTCTCTCCTTCCATTTGCCTCCATCCTCAAGATCTGCATATCTGAGGGTCATTCAATCTCTGACACTCGGGTATCCAGGTCCTGGTCTGATGACCTGCCCGCTGTGAAGCAGATTCCACAAAACCTGCCGAACAATATACGTGCATGCGCTCAATTACTAAATGAGGGCAGTAAAATATTTGGCTGGTGTAACCTAAGACCTGGACCTGTGTTGTTCATCCTTTTAAAGAGACACAGAGTTCAGATATTAGTCACACTCTCTGCTCTTGTGGAAACAAAGCTGGGGTTACAAAACCGGGGAAATACTACAACAACACTAATTATATATTTTAGTCTTATAAGGTAACTTAGTCTTATTTATTTTAATTTTGAGTTGTTTAAATTTAATGTATACATTTATTTATTTATTTATTTATACATTTATAAAAAATAAAAAATTATAAATATTTTTATATATTTTTTTGGTGTGCAAGAGATTGTTTCATCAGTGTTTGTTGTGAATTCTTGCTCCCAAACTGAATGTTCTGTATTCTTGTCATGCTAAATACATTAGTATGTCTTTTTCTAAACAGAGTAGTGAATTGTGTTTGGTTATGTAAGGGAATCAGTGTCAGTGCTCTGGTTGGAGAGCCACCACACACCGCTGGTGGTCTGTGAGGTCTTTATGAATGGAAACTGACCCAAGATCAGCACTGCTCTTGCTCTTTAGCAGCAAATACTGGAATTGGTGAAGCTGATGAAAGGCAATCTGTCCCTCTCGAGATATTGTGATGATTTAGAAGTTCAAATATCCTTTCTGTTAATATTTAAATATTAATGACGTGTCAATTTTTTAAAAGTTAGAATACCTTCTCCCATCACTCTTTGTGAAGTGAAAAGTTAAGGGTTTGTGAGAAACAAATCAATCATTAGGATGTTTTTTTTTTTTTTTAAACTTTAGACCTTTGCTTCTGGCTAAAATATGAGTCATCTGAATCTGGAGGGAAATATGCACAGATCAAGCACTGTTTACAAGTGAGAACAGTACAAAACAGTTCAAAATAATTATGTTGGTGGATTCTGATGTGAGAGCGGATGGAATTTTTAACTGAAGGAAGCATACCTTGTCTTCAAGAAAAATAAATATAAAAAGTGCTTTTCTTTTTCCTTTGTTATGCATAAATGTTGTCTTAAAATGGTGAACCAGTGTCCCATCTCCAAAGCAACTTCTTTAACAGTTGATTAATGTCACACTAAATCTTAGTCTGTCCATTCAGAGCTGCAGCTCTCTCTCTCTGCCACTCTCAGATTTGACAATAATGATATTCTTATCAATCATGTGGGGGATGTTACAGCTTTAGTCCTCACTCTCCCTCCTGCTGAGGCTTAATCTCAGCCTAGACGCAGTCCCAGAGTCCTCTTCTGAACACCAGAGTGTAAGTCAAGTGTCAAGTATTGACTAGACAGTGAATGGAGGTGAGTGCGTGAGGGGTGTCTAACCTCTCACCAGCTGCTTGGCTGTTCAGTTGGTTTGGTGTCTGTAACACCCCGGGGTAGCAATAATGCAACAGCAGCTTATCCCAATCGATACCTTCATCTCACTTTTGGGGGCTTTACTCCCGAGTCCCCAGAGTGCAGTCATCTGTTTGCAAGCACAATTATGAGCATGTTTGATCTGATTTTGATGTTTTTCTTTTTCCTTGGGGGTTGCTGGGAAAACATTTGTGAATCAAAACCATGTTCTCATATGGTTTTGTATTGAACTGTTTGACTTCTGTGGAGAACATAAAAAAAAAAAAAAAATAGACAAGTAAATAAATCTGAAAAAAGTTTTATTTTATTATTTTAGGTTTTTAGTTTGCTTACTATTCCAGACTGTGACCGTTTCCAATAAGTGTGTTGTATGTGTTAATGAATTATATATGATTAACTACTTTTTTACAGCATTTAATAATGTTATTTTGTAAATATGCTATTGTTCATTATTTGTTTGTGATGTAGTAAAACTAAAGGTAACCTAACTTTTTATGCTTAAATTGTAGAAATTATATTTCGAATTCTGTTAGATATTATACATTGTTAATTCATGTTAATTATTGTGTTGACTAACAACATGTGCAATATTATTGTAAATTGATACCTGGAATACAAGTACTGCAGCTTTCCTACATTGATATACTTTGATCTTTTAAGTTGAACCAACAAGTAGAGCAGGTGAGTTGGATTAATGCATTTTTTTTTTTTAGTTTAATCCGATAATAAGGTTTTGTGGGTTAGTCCCATTCACCCTCCTCCCAGCATACACCGGGGCATGAATAATTCAAATGGTTGCATTGACCATTTGCCGGTTTTATTTAAATGGTTGCTGTTGATTTATTTTGTCATGTTTAGTAACAGTGTTTTTCGTCTCATCATTTTATAACTGATGAACTCTTAGGAATTTCATATCATAATGTATTCAAATAAAATTTCTCATTAATGTTGATCAAAAGGATTTTACTAGTTTCCATGTATAATTTGAAATTTCTACGTTTTTCAGTTTTTTAATTAATAAAAGATGTGGAAAATGTAATAATAACATGGTAATAACATGCAAAATTTTCAACAGTTACTCAGTTTTTGTTGAAAATATTAAGTTGTGACTATTTTATAAATTTACTGACACAGAATGCAAAATGTATATATAATCGTTATGAGAGTTAAGACCAGCAGTTTGCTCAGTGACGTACATTTATTATGGAAATTGTGAGATGATGCAAATAAAGGCAAAAATAGTAGAATTATTTTAAATTTGGTACTTAGAAAATATTCTTATTCTTGAATATTCTTAGATTTGCTTAATCCAGGCAGGTAATTGTTACAGTGATGCCAGATTTTCACAGCAGCTTTCACAGTTAAGTTGAGATATTTACTTATCGAAATGTAAAAAGCAAATTATTAACTCAAAAAAAGCCATGCAAGCTGTTTGTAGAAGCATGTTCATGTTTTGCAGTGTAGCAAATATTCAATTCATTGCACAATTATCTTGTTGTGAGATGTGAAAGCGTTCGGTGTGTACAGTATGTGCACATGCTGTTGTTCACTTCAGTTGTTTATCTAAGCGTGTGAATGCTCCAGTGTGACATATTTGTGTGCAGGACTGGGTATTGACTCAATCAACACAGCCTCCGCTCAGCTCTTGATTGTGTTGTGCTGTGTAAAGAGGCCTCACCAAGTGGAAAATCATGGATGCTGAAGAGCTCTTCACACAAAAGCAGACAAAACACAACCCTAAGAGTGCCTTAGAGCGCCGTGCATGTCACATGTGACATCAGCCCACTAACAGTGCTTCGGCATAACTTCTTTTCCCTCCTCACAGTGGGATAAAACAATCATAACCAATAAGAAATGCAAGTGTGTCCTTAATGGCTAAAGGCTCTTAAGGATTCAGCCATTTCCAGATGGGACTCAACAGAGGATTGTCTACTGCGGCCTGTTGATGGGGTCTGACAAAGTCAAATATATTGCTGCATGTGTGTAAATATTGGAGATTTCAAAGAAGACAATGGTAAGCCAATTACGGCAAACAAACTCCTGATGCAAAGATGTAACATAGGTCTCCACTAAAAAGCCATTTCTCTCGAAAATGGACTGACTCAGTTCAAGGATGAATAGAGACAGATGGGAAAACTAAGGATGCTAATTGTCTAGAATTGGTTGAGTGTTCAGAATAAGAGATAAAGATCTAAAGCATTTAAGAAACTAAAAGGATTCCCATCCACTTTGGTTTAATTGCCAAATATCAAAACAAACAAAGCCAATATCAAGCATGTTACACACATATTTTCAGAAAGTTTAAGAGCGGTTTGATGTGATAGAGCTGTTATCATGATATATGACGGTTAATTTTTTTATATTCTAAAAGCTGGTGAAACATCTTTTTTTTCTGACAGTAGACTGCACGATATTTGTGCATTTTGCAACAGATGGAGGAAGAGAATAGAGCGATGAAGAAAGGCGATCCAGAAAGAGTGTGTGGGGGAGGGGTTTGGGCACACCGGGGTCTCCTGTGCCCCAGCCCCAAAAAGGAAACATGGGGAAACATATGTAATTTTCACCACAGGTTCCTGGGTAATTGAGTCATTTAAAATACAGATACATAGATGAATAAAAGCTAAGGGGGAAGGTAATAAGACCGAAGAGTACCCTCCGGAGATCCAATTGACGATTTCTTACAAGAACGGAAACTGTTTTCTTTCTTTTCTTCCACAGATCTTTTATGTGTTGTCATTTCAGCCAGATACCTACCTCAAGTAATTTTGTTTTCATTTGGCTCCTTTTGTAATGCTTTCCTTTAGTAAGAATAAAGGCAATTTGTCTCTGATGGCCTCTTGCCTTTTGAAGACAGATTTCACTTAGTGAATGCAAGTGAGATATGGGTTTTTGTTCTGAAAGGAAATACCACTTTTGGGACGTTTCTTTCCTCGGGGAGATTTGATAATCTACCAAATGACTCTGTCATGCAGAATCAGCATTGCTAGGTTCATCTTTGAATGACTTCTTGATTTTAATGTTTTGCATGTATTTAACTGTCTTTTGAATTTGAGGTTTACAAACTCACTTTTAATTCTAGTGTAAAGCAATACACGTTTTCTGAGAATCCTGTTGTTAAAAGGGTTCATTTGCATGAGCCTGATAATGATATGATTTACCTAAAGTACTTGTCTGATGTTGTAATTAGCAGAGCAGCCCAACCATAAAAACATTTAGACTGTCATTTTGGTCAGTAGATGGGCAGCTGTGACATCAGAGGGTGGAGGCAGAGAATGCTTGATTTATTTATTTTTTTACTCTATATCACTTGATGGTATATATGAGGACACTTGTTTGTTTTCTCTGTAATTAAAGAGATATTTTACCTAAAAATGAAAATTCTGTCATCATGTACAGTACTCACCCTCAAGATGTTTCGAACCTCTATGAGTTTCCTTCTTCTGTGGAACACACACACACACACACACAAAATATATTTTGAACAATGTTGGTAATGACCAGTTGGTAGTCATTGACTTCCATAGTTTGAAAAAAAAAATTAATTACTGTAAGTCAATGGCTACTAGCAACTGTTTGGTAAGGAAATTCATTTTTGGGCCCAAAAATGGCATTTTAAGTACCTCTTACAGCTGCGGTCTGTAAAAGTGTGTCTAGAAAGTGAGATAAACTTGCTAATAATGTTATTAGAGCTAGCATAACTAAAAATAACATACTACTAAATTATGCTTCATTTTAAACCACTATTTATTCAAAGAAGAACAGTCAGCAAAAGTAATTTTTTGACTCGGTTCGGGAACTGAACGGAGAACCATTTTATTAAATACTGGAACCAAAGCACGTTAAAAATTTGCGCATGTGTATTGTCATGCAGAATATCATAAAAAAATATGCTGAAAGATTTTCTTACATTTCTTATTCTTGTGCTGCAACACTGCTACTCAATCTACATCATTAAACATAAGGCTCTTATGCACAAATGACCTTTATGAACAATTTTTAATTGAATAAGAAATGTATGGTTTAAGCACTGTGCACTGATTTATGAACGAACGTTAGTCCGATTTTCCAATTTTTCTTTTTATCAGTACACTGCAAAAAATAAAATAAAATAAACAATTGTTTTGTTTTTTTATAAAATGTACTCTAATCATCTTCATTTTATTTACTTTTTTACAGTGTAGAGTTCTATAAATACTGATGAGTAAAATATGTTGCCAATTATTGCATTAAATTGATGCCACATTTAAAGAGAATGTGTAATTATTGTTGTTGTTGTTGTTGTTTAAAAGTACAAGATACTGTAGAGCTGTTAAGGAACCAGAAATGAATCTGTTCAGTTGTTTTTTTCCCATCATTGCCTCTAAGCACTGGTGCACCCTAACAGTCACATTCTGTTAACTACTACATCTCACTCTCACTATGTTGATAAGTCATCACCATGCAAGAGCAGGTAATGTGATAATCCCCTCACATTCACACACACACGCATGCCACTACAGTAAGAATGCATCTCTTATCTGTCTTATCGTTCCAATCAGTGACATTTGGACCTACAGGCCAGGTGTGTGACCAGAGCAGGTCTTGGGTCACCTCTATCACTCTGAGGGGTCAGAGGAGGAGATGCATTGAGCTCATTCACTTCGGTTCTGGGGTTGGATTTCGGGCCGTCAAGGTGCAAGTCAGGCTTCCTCAATGAGGATCACCTGTCAGACATGCTGAGAAGGCCATTGTGTAGCTGAAAGTGAATTCCCTCCTCCAGAAATAGAAATTATAACGTAATGAGTTACTTGTTGCTAATTGGGTATTACATTTCAGTATTCATACTGTAATCCATTTGTATTCTGTAATTTCTGATGGATCATTTGAGATGCTTCTGCAGTGTTCTCAACCTTTTTGACATACATACATGCTGGGTAGTAATTGATTACTGATTACATGTAATCTGGATTACATAATCAGATTCCAAAAATGAAGTACTCGTAATTAGATTAAATTACATTTTAAAATATTCGTAATCAGACAACAGTTACTTTTTTATTGATTGCATGATTGTATGATTACACACAATAGCAATAAAATAGTCATAATTCATTGATTCTCCATAATTCCTCTTTTTTATCTTTTAAACGTTCCTTTCTTAAGTAGCCTACCACTTAGATAGATTCAGAAAGTCTTCCAGTTTTGTGGACAGTCACAAAAGACCTGTTAGTGGTCAAGTGGCTTTAATTACACGGACAAATGAGAGGCCACTTAAAATTCAACCACTGGATTTACAAAAATAATTTCAGTCAACAACTGATTCATGAAAACATACATTTTTATTTGAGTTATCAAGTATTTGCAGGTTTTGACAAGTTTGAATGATTTAAAATTATCCACTTATTTATTAAAGTCATTCATTTCATTTATTAAATTCTTGCAAATCCCTACATCTTGTGCCTTACCTCAATTGATCTCCACAAATATATATATATATATATATATATATATATATATATATATATATATATATATATATATATATTGAGTGAAGTATAAAATGCAAGTATGCCATCATAAAAAAGCCCTCAACATGAGCACTTATAAATCCCTGATATTTACCAATGTTTTAAATTTATTTAAATCCTCTTAAAATCATTTTACGTAATGTGTGCTCGGCACTCAAAGACAAACAGTAAAAAGTGACAGTTGGTATGCAGAGATTTTTATTTGTCTGGCCATGCTGGAGGCCTTTCAGCAGAAATGCAAAAAGGACCTCGAAATGGCAAACAGTTGAAGAAGGGAGAGTCTGGGTAATACAGGGGTTTGTCAATTCTTGCACCACTTGTCCTGTTGACAGAAAGAGAGAAAGAGATCTTAAATATCCAAAGAGAAATGGGAAGAGGTTTTAAGTTAGCCGTGAGTGACATACACTATTGTGCGATATGATGGCACTGATCTTTTCATCTATGATCCCCAGTCCCTGAATTATTTCCTATTGTAGTAAAATAGACTCCATGGGAGGAGGGAGCGGGGATGAATGAGGAACCATGCCATAATGTCTGTGAAAGTTCAGTGAAGTATCCACTGGATTAAATTAAGACTGAGCTCAGTTTGGGGACAAAAATGTTCAAGTCGTGATGAAGGAATCACGATGGGTTTCAAAGCCGAGATTATACACACAGCCAAAATCCTTTCAGAGAGTCTACTGTAGACATTCCTGAACAGCAAGCATCTCAAAGCTCTCCTAAAATCTTATTTACATATTTTTGCAAGCTTTTTTTTTTCAGATGTATTCTCTCACATAGTCAAAATGGTAAAATGAGCAGTTTAGATAGATGTTCCAGGTTAAATACTACTCTTTTATCTGCTGATTGACACTGAAAATAATGCAACAGCGAACAATTCATTCTCAATAGCAAACTCAATATGGCATCATAGACTCTCTTGAAAGTTTTTTTTATCAACATTTTTTACAAACTGATATTAATTTTAGAGATAATCAGCTGCACATTCTTTCTGACACATTCTTTTAGTATGTTTTATAATTTATTAAACTGCATGTCCATGTTGAGATTCAATAATACAATTTTTTTTTTTTTTTTTTTTACGCTACTCAGAGATTCTGTGCCAATTCCTTTATGGGATAACTAGGATGGTTTTGCTGACACCTGGAAGCATTTGAATTAATTTTTAGGATGAAGAATTTTGTTAATGTTTGGCACATTGCGTCTTTGGCACATTCATCCGTTTATTGTTCAGTTGTTAATTTTAATATTCACAAAGATTCATTACCCACTGCCAAAAATGAAAGACAAGGAAGGATAAGATATTATCAGCTAGCTCTTCAGTCTATGAGTATTAGGGAGAGTCTGTCTTGTATTCTGAATCCACTGTTGCACTGAACACCCAACTGATATTCTTTTATAGAAAATATTGACGTAGCCATTTCATACCATTTTCATCAGATCTGTCCTGGATCATTACACTTTCAGTTTGGTGTTTTGGCATGACAGCTATGGAATTTGTTTTTGCATTAAGAGAGATGAAAAGTTAGATTAACTTACAATATTGTCCAATAATCTCTTGATCGGTCTCTCATCATCTATTTCTCTCATTCTGCTTTCATAGTGGGTAACCAGCTTGAGACGGTACAAATGAAACCTACTTAATTTACCCAATGTATTGATAAGCTGATTTCAGTAGAGTCATTTTATGAATTCCTATCACTCATCAAAACACATACGGAGAATCTCATTGTTCAACCTTCTAAACACGTACCTAAATGATTCTGTTTCACCATTGATTATAATTACTCTCTAAACTGGCTCATATGTACTGAACTGTGTATTGCTGTTTTTTACTATGAGGTCAGGAACTTCCTTTTCTAAGTAACATTTTATTAAATTGACTTTCTAGCAGAAAAAGGCTTGAGAGGACTGAAAAGGTTTTATGATGTTAATTCTTCCTGTAGAGCTTCAATATTTTCCCAATTCAAGAAATTCATTTTAAGTTTTATAATGAGGACTATACACATGGGTGGCCAGTATGTGTGTGTGTATCTTTGTCTCTTACTCTCTCTCTCCCACTCTCTCTCTCTCTCTCTCTCTCAGACTTTCATTCTCTTTCTCTCAGCTCATGTATATATGGCTTTTAAAAGTACCATTTGCTCCCGACGTAAAGTGCTTAATGAAGGGGATAATGCATGAAAAGTAATGTGACATTAATTGTTTGAGGTTGATAATAACAGCCCTCAATCATCTAGAAGATTGCTTCAGGCTTTAAATGAAAGCCGTTTTCAAGGCGATGGACTCGAATGAGTGAATGACAGAGTCAAATTAGTTGATTTGCCATTCATGTACACTCTATTGCCTGCTATTTAAAAGTCATTGACCATTTAGGGATGGGCCAGTGGTCACAGTGAGTGTGCAGTGAGTGGTGGTGGCCATGTGTGTGTTGGAAGGCAGGGATGGTTGGATGGGCAGAAGCTCCAACTATGAAAGTTAAGAAAAAATGTCAAGCACCTTCTGTGTGGAAGTGAATGGGACAAATAGACCTGGTTTTAGAGGGCCCCATCCTTGCATTAACATAAGAAACAGGCCAATATGGCTGGAAGTCAGCCGGTCTGGGTGCTGTCAGCAGTTCTTTTCACTGAGGTGATTAATGTCTTTAGGATACTGCACACAGCCAGCGCTGTGCTGGACCCACCCTCGTCAGACTGCCATGCTTGTTGGGCGCTCTAGTTTGGAATGGAAGTCTTTGAATCGGAGTCAAGAATATTTGATTTGAAGCACACATTCAAAGCATTCGGGGTGTTGTAGATGATCTTCATTGTTGTCGTGATAATGCAAACCTAGAGGTAGCTCAACTGGTAGCACGTTGCTCTGACAGCACCATGGTCGCGGGTTCCATTCCCAGGGAAGTCATGAACTGCTAAAATGTGCTTTTGCACAAAGCCTCTGCCAAATCCTCAAAACGGATCGCCTTCGCACATAGCCGAATCCTCGTGAACAGACTGATTTTGTGACTTAGCCATGTGACATTCCTTCACGCAGATGTCCACCCAGCCTCCCTTCTTTTGTGGCACCCCTAACCTGCTTCATTGAGAGTCTCTTATTATGTCCTCTTGCCAAGGCCCACTCTATGAATTGAATAGTCGGTGTCTTTATTTCTCTCATTCTCTGTAGACTGTAGACCTCATAATGGCTTCATTAATGCAGAAGTTGCATTTGGTTGACAATGGGTTAATGGCCTGAGGGTAGTCTATTGGCACTGGGAGAAGGCCAACAGGAGGAGGAGGCTTTTTTTACAGCCCTTTCAGTGTAAGGTTACCCTGGGTCGACTGTGTGTCACCCAAAAGTGAACAAACATGTAATTGATGTTCGGACATCTCTGGCCGACTCTTTTCGCACCTCGTCCGTTGGAGAGGGAATCCAATTCATGAATATGCACAATCTGCTGAAAAAGCTGAAAAAGGGGCGCTCCTGGATTTTTTCCCTATATAACCCCTGTTTTGCTTGTAGTTGAAATGCAACCCCCACACATAGGTCGTGATGGGGGTGGTATACGCTGCTGGTGTTCTTGAAATGGTCTTTTTCCTCCAGGCTGGGACCACTGTCTGTTTTTGTCTCTGATTTTCATGGATGTTAGTGGAAAATGCCAAGAGGAGTTACAGGCCTTTTATTAGGCCGTGTTGGAACAGAAACACTTAACGCTCTTTTTATATTCACCTTTGCATAACAACCAGCAGCAATTTGTAGAATGAAGCAATGCATGCCAATGAATGCCAAGAGGATGCCCTGGTGACTCTTTTTAAAAATGGACATAGGTAGATAAGTTATATTCCAAATAAATTTGGATTTGGAAATTGGGTTAAGTTAATCGGGTAACATGGGTTAAAATTAGGTTTAGGGGTAGGTTCAGGGTTAGTACCTAGTTATTACCCAGTTATTGTAATTGCTATAATAAGTACATAGTCTGAACAGGACTGTAAAATAAAGTGCTTCTGACAAATTAATTTAATATATATATATATATATATATATATATATATATATATATATATATTAAATATAACTCACATTTATGTCAAATTAGTTTAAAAAAAATACCAATACCATACCTGAAATTACCATAAAACATTAAAACAACACGCAAGTTCAAATCTAAAAGAAAAAGCATTTCTAAACCATATAGACATTTTTTTAAGTCCAGGTTTTCTTTTGGAGCAATATTTTTGTGTGTGCTTTATTATACTCTGTGTTATTTTAAAACAATCAGTTTTTCTGTGTTCAGTGATAGAATTTAATTTGATATTATGTTATAACTTTTACTATGATTTCTATTCCTATTTTATCATCATGTTTCTGCTTGTGTAGGGGACAGGACACTGGAAACTAACAAGTAACTAGGTGTCTGTAACTTGCTGTAGTTATAGCTACGCAGTTTTGTGATGCTGTTTGCAAATGTTTATTGGAAACACAAGATCATCAAACTATGTTTGTAGTAATGCTTTTGGAAAATGCACCCCTGGTCAGGATATCTAATTAACAGAGCAGGGATTTGACAGTGCTAGAGTGTTTACACTTTTTAGGAAAATTAAACTTTGAATGGCTTATAGTTGTCTCTGCATATTAAACATTTGTTTAAAATGTATTTTGTTAAAGTGAAATCAAAACCAAAAAGTATATGGTTTTGAGAAAACATTGACTACTCATAAAAGTTTTTAAATCAAAGCATTGATGGTTCCAAGAACCTTTAACATCCATGGAGCCTTTCCATTAGACAAAAGTTTTTGTACACACTCAAAAATAAAAAATAAAAAAACACTTTGATGAACAGATCTTAAAATAACCATGTTTTTCTTAGTGTGAAGAATATTTTAATAATCTAAAGAACCTTTTTCCACTATAAAGAACCTTTTGTAGAATGGAAAGGGTTATATGGATGAAAAATGTCCTTCATGGAACCATAGATGTCAATAAAGGACCATTATTTTTAAGAGTGTAGTGGAAAAACATTCTTTGGATTATTACTGTAAATCAGACTTTTTAAAATAAAGTTTTTTTGTAAGAACTGCTGACTGAAAGGTTCTCTGGGAACCCAAATTGGTTCGCTGTGATATCTGCCTTTATTTTTAAGAATATTTAGATAATTCAATTCAATTCGATTCAAGTTTATTTGTATAGTGCTTTTTACGATACAAATCATTGCAAAGCAACTTTACAGAAAATTAAGTTTCTACAATATTTAGTAGTAGCTTATCAGTGGTGACTGTCAGTTCATGTGCATACGGCAGAAATGTTCAGAAAAATCAATAAAAGACATAAACAGACGATTAACACTATTAACAGCAATTATGCAATCAAACTTATAGCAAAATGTGGTAGTTCTGTATGTTGTCTCTGGGTTAGCTTCATCTGAAGTCCTCTGAGGGGTTGGCATCATCTCTTCTAAGGTGTTCTGGATCCAGACTGGAGCTTGTGTAAATCCTAGTTACATCCCGTGGCAAAACAGAGAAACAAATAGAGACATAATTAGCGTAGCTGCTGTTCCAGCCAAGTAAAATTAATTAGTTTAACCCAAGCTAAAGAATAATAATGCACATTTGATCAGATATAACTGCAGTCCAAAATTATGAGATGAATTATTTGAATGCTTGGCCAAAGAGGTGTGTTTTTAATCTAGATTTAAACAGAGGAAGTCTGTCTGAACCCCGAACATTATCAGGAAGGCTATTCCAGAGTTTGGGAGCCAAATGCAAAAAATGCTCTACCTCCTTTAGTGGACTTTGCTATCCTAGGTACTATCAAAAGTCCAGCGTTTTGTGACCTTAGGGAGCGTGATGGGTTGTAGCGTGGTAGAAAACTAGTTAGGTACGCAGGAGCTAAGCCATTAAGGGCCTTATAAGTAAGTAATAATATTTTGTAACTGATACGGAACTTAATAGGTAGCCAGTGCAGAGACTGTAAAATTCTTGACCTGGTAAGGACTCTAGCCACTGCATTTTGGACTACCTGTATCTTGGATGGAAGAATGCTGTTTTTGTAACATGGGAAATATGATTTTCAAAAGACAAGTTACTGTCTAATATAATACTCTAGGATGGAAGAATGCTGTTTTTGTAACATGGGAAATATGATTTTCAAAAGACAAGTTACTGTCTAATATAATACCCAGATTTTTGACAGTAGAGGAAGTAACAGTACATCCGTCTAATTGCAAATTGTAATCTACGGGATTCTGTGTAATGTTTTCTGGTTCAATAAGTAATATCTCTGTCTTATCTGAATTTAATAGGAGAAAATTACTGGTCATCCAATCTTTTACATTTTTAACACACTCTGTTAGCTTAGATAATTTTGAAGTTTCACCTGGTCTTGTTGAGATATATAGTTGAGTATCATCAGCATAACAGTGGAAACTAATCCCGTATTTTCTAATGATATTACCAAGGGGCAACATGTATATTGAAAATAGCAGAGGACCTAGGACAGATCCTTGTGGCACTCCATATTTTACTGGCGATAAATGAGATGACTCCCCATTTAGATAAACAAAGTGGTAGCGATCAGACAGGTAGGATCTAAACCATCTTAAAGCCTGCCCTTGGATACCTGTATAGTTTTGTAATCTATCTATGAGTATGTTGTGATCTATGGTGTCGAACGCGCAGCACTAAGATCAAGTAAAACTAGCAATGAGATGCAGCCTTGATCTGACGCAAGAAGCAAGTCATTTGTAATTTTAACAAGTGCAGTTTCTGTGCTATGATGGGGCCTGAAACCCGACTGAAATTCTTCATAGAGATCATTTTTTGCAGGTAGGAGCACAATTGAGCAGACACAACTTTTTCTAAAATTTTAGACATAAATGGAAGATTTGAAATGGGTCTGTAATTTGCCAGTTCACTAGGATCTAGTTGTGGTTTCTTAATAAGAGGCTTAATAACCGCCAAGATAAAAGCAAGCATGTATCCTTCTGTCTTAATGCCTAGCTCATTATGTGCGAGGCATCTGCGGTCAGACTGATGATGATGTCAGCCATCAAGTCTTTACCAGTAATTACACATCAGATGGCAACAACTTAAAATTGATGTCCTATGCATGAGCACTAAGTGGCCATTTTAAAAGTTTGATACAGGAAGCCGAGAGAAAGGCCGTGTTATGAGGGTGTCAGCATGGGAATTGCCAGGGCAGCTGGCAATAGACACCCATAGATAGCCCATTGCCAAAAGCACATTTGGCATCAGTAGCAAACGAGTAATTATTGGGTAATGACCCAGAAGGTGTCCCTTAATTGAATAGTGCAAGTAGGGAGAGTGGTGCCACACCGTAATAAAAGCAGATGGATTATTTCAGGAAGTATCTTCTTAAGTGGAAGGGTAAATACTGATGAGCCTGCATTTATTTCTCTGACCTTTAGATAGATAACCACTGATTAAAAATTTAGGCTCTAGTGGGAGAAGAGGTTTTTGCTTTTACTTTTTGCTTTTTTCTGACCATAATTGGCCTCTATCCACTACAGTCTTAATTCTTAAATGCATTAGTCACAAAATTGACATGTGCAGGGAGAAAAAAAAAACTTTAGGAAAAGCTGTAAGTGGACTATTGTGTGGACTAAAAGGTCTTTTGTTTTGAGATCATTTGATGCAGTGACATTTTTCCCAGCAAAATGTCAAGATCACTCTAATGACTACAATGCCCAAGTGTGGTATGGCTTTTTCTCCCTTTTTGCAAAATGGGTGTTTTAGGTGAATTATGTAAATGCAGACATCAGTTAAAGCCATATTTACTTTTTACAAGCATTTACCTTTTCTTTTAATGCACTTTTCTCTCAAAGGAAATTGTGTGCTGGTGCCATCACTTATCTGCAAGAATGATGTGGGTCGTGTTTTATTGCCATCACATCTTCACATTTCGGATGTGTTGGGTCTTTACTGCTGCTTATCCTTGTACTCTCACCTTGAATTTTGTAAGTGTAACAGGTTCCTGTACAGTGTATCAAATGGGTCTCTGTGAATTGAAAACAATAAGTGGGGGCTTTATGTCTGTTAATGTTTGGGACCCCTCTCTTACCTACTATATTTATATGTATGTGGATATTTCTTAAAGTACGGAGCCCCGCACATGACATGCAAGAAAAAATAAATAAATCGTGCGCACGATTTACTAAATTGTTCCCTCGATGTACTAAAACGTGCGCACGATTTACTAATTCATTCCCTCAATGTACTAAATTGTGTCCACGATTTACTAATTTGTTCCCTCGATTTGCTAAATAGTGTCCACAATTTACTAATTTGTTCTCTCCATTTATAAATCGTGTACACAATTTAGCAAATCGAGGGAACGAATTAGTAAATCGTGCGGCAATTTATAAATCAAGGAAACGAAATAGTAAATCGTGCGCACGATCTAGCCTACTTTTTTTCCTGCATGCCATGTGCGGGGCTCCGTATTAAAGGGATAGTTCACCCAAAAATATACCTGTATGATTTTCCTTCTTCTATTGAATATAAAAGAAGGTAATCTGAGAAATTACTTTTTTGTTCATACAATGAAAGTCACCAAAATGGTTCCAGCATTCTTTAAAATATCTTCTTTTGTGTTCCACAGAAGAAAGAAGGTGATACTGGTTTGGAACAGCAAGACAGTGAGTAAATGATAACACAATTTCCATTATTTGAGTAAACTAAACCTTAATACTGTTGAAATAAACATAAAAATGTTTCGCTGTATTAACGGCATTTAATTAATTAGAACTGAATTAATAATTGCCAATTAAACAGGAAGGAAACAATTTGTCATTTTTATTTTATTGACATATCTGATCACAAATACACTGCTGTAAAAAAAAGGGAAAGAAAATAAAATAAAAACATGAGTAAGAATATTGTTCTTGACTCTCATAATTCCATTTTAAATACCTTCTTATTCAGACTTTAGAAACAGCAGAGCTACAGGCTTTGGTGGTTACTACTAGGATCCTTCACACTATGAACTTTGCCAAATCCGCTGTTGGTGCATATTGTGATTTCCACCCACCGGGAGACCTGTCTCTATCTCCCACTGCCTCTTTCAGAAGCTGTTTTTTTTTTTTTTTTTTTTTTTTTCTTCAAGTCTGCTTCTTTTCAGGTCATTCCGGTCTTTATTCCCATTACTGATAAGCTTTTAAAATCTACTCGGAAGAATCTACACTTCATTGATTGTTTATATTTTGAAATCTACTTTAGAGAATAGATAATACCAGGGCAAATGCCCTCATACAACACTTCAATCCACAGTTCACAGCCACTTTATAGAATAATCAATATGTATTGAGCACATAGAGATAAGTCAACAAATAATACAGTTACTAAAGCGGGAAGAAACTGCCATCATTAACACCAAATCACTGTCTGTGAGCATTTCAAGCATGCTGATTGGCTGATCAATGGAGCTACACAGGTACACTGCATCATGAATAAAAAATATCAAGGATTTTTGGAAGGTGCCTAGGCTTTCAATATTAATTAGTGAAAAGCTATTAAATCATTGGTTTTCAGTTGGCATGTACTGTCTCTGTGAAAATGTAAGAATTTCTTTCACCTGGATCTGTCCTGAATGTATTCTCTGTAAAAGAGTAAAATTAATCATCTATGTAGATACATACAGCATGTGCTCATCAAGAAATCTTAAGATACAAGGAAGAGCTTCACCTGACAATGCACAGTATTAATGAATAATAAGAGAAATATTGTAATTTCAATAATTATTATTATTATTATTAATAATAATAATAATAATAATAATAAAGTAGCATTTCTGCCATCTGCTTGTCACCTGTGGTACTCTGTTACCCAGCAGGAATTCACTTCCTCTCTCCCAATATCAAGCAAGTGTTAGAAATGTTGGAAAATAAAATAATTTATATCTATATTTATGAACACCTAAACAATTAAACTATAATAAATAAACAAAAAATAAATATACATATAAAAACAAAAAAATAATACTGTTATATATATATATATATATATATATATATATATATATATATATATATATATATATATATATATATATATATATATATATATATATATATATACTATTCTAACTAACTGTATTAATGTTTAGTTTTTAAATGTCTATTCATGTAAAACATATATATTACAGACAAATTGTGTCGATGATGGTTACATTAACGTCTGAGTTGTCACTAACGTCTTGTGTGTCTAGTTAATTCCAAATTATTTAAACACCAAACGATTAACGGAGTGATAATACAACCTGACACAAGTTTCACACTAGTCTATAACATATGGATGTTCTGTAGATCTCAGCTCAAACTGAAAGGGAAAATAATATTGGCAGCGCACTCTTTCAATTCCTGAACGCAATTTGAAGACCCACGCATTAAAACAAATTTTCTTTGCTTGTCAATGCTTGTGCAATCACAGACATTTGTCAATACTTTATTTATGGGACTATGTAACAGGTGGTGCTTATTTTTCTTTCTAAATGAATTATTTTACGAAACAAATAAAATCATTATATTGTCGATATTTGAAACATTGAGCTATTTGGATGACCAAAAAGCCTAATTAGTACGCCACAGTTCTGGACTCAAAACAGGCGTTTAATAATGTCTTGGATGAAACAGAAACATTTTCCTCTTCATCCAAGCGTCAATCTACATTAGCGGCGGCGAGCCAGATGCCTTGGTCCCTTAAATCTCTCCATGGAAATTGCGCACGTGCTCCTGCAATATCCATAGCTCCATAAGAGCTTTGATTTGCACTGTACGAACACAGACGATGAATATACATAATACTCGCGTGATATCTGCTCTTGGCCACGGTTTTCTTCCACCATTAGGTTACATTCCCATAAGCACTTGTGTGATGTGACTCGGCTTGTTCGCGTTTTCTGTTTGCTTTCCAGTCCCCCTCTGGTCTCTGTGCTCTATTCACTCTCTAGTCTCAGCTGGTCTAAGTGGGCCAAACCTGAAGAAAACTCTATTTTTGTTTTGTCTTCTCTCTCTTTCAAATAATCAGCCGTGTACCAAAAGTGTCCCTCTTGTTTTTACGCGTGCCAGTCACCTGCCGTCTGCCTCGCTCCTTCCCTTTCTCAAAGCTTGCTTTTCTTTTGACTTTCTGCGGTCTGGATCCCCAATGAGATTCGGATTGGGTACATATTGAGTCCTCTATTGTCCTTCAAGGGCTGTACTACGCTAATTAAATTTTATCCAGCCATATAAAAAACATTTCTCTCCTCCACGCTCCCAATTCAGCTTTCCAGCCCAAGTCCCCTCTTATTCCTTGCCCTAAAAAATCCAGTGTTCATTGAGTCAAATCAATAGAAAAACATTTGCAAATCTCCATTATTGTGGGATTTTTGTCTCCTTTCTGTTGTGATAAAAGCATCCTAGACGCGCGGGACAGACGAAGGCCATGAATGCAAAAGGCATTACGCGCAGCAGCAAGTTTCTTTATCACCCTGTTATTGAACTCACAATTATTTCCACGCCATTCTTAGCATCTGATTATTTCATAGAATATTGATTTGCCGTCTGTTAATTATCAACGCATGCTGTACAAGCTCTGTCGCCACTTGATAGGCTATGCAGCTTTTACATTAGTCAGTTACATAAACTTTCTTTTTTCTTCACCAGTTTAAAATCACTGGGGAAACTGTCCTTATCGACATATAGAAACGCACGTTGATAACTACAGTTATATCCTCCAAATCAATAATGAATACATGCAACAACAACAACAAAAGTTCAAATCGCATGCCAGTGTCACTGTACGTTACACCAAACTTACATTTCTTCAGATTATAATTTGTTTAAATTAAAAATTCTTGAGATATGATCTGGCAGTTCCATCACGATATTAAGATCAAAAGCCTAAAGTATTTCTATAATGAGAAAAACATTACTGCATCTCTCACCCCATGCAGGCTACGTTTGCCCTTATTTATGAAACCAATAATAGTGCAATAAAAACAAATCAAATCTGTACTTGAGCAAATCCAAATTCAGCAGGGAGTGTGAAACTCCTGATGAAAAAGAAAAGGCGGGGGAGGGGTGGGGTGTTGTAGCAGCTGTTGAGTCCTAATCTTTTTTCTTGCCCTATCAGTCACCTATATTCTCTTCAGCGCTCTCCTCGCATCTCCCTTTGGAAGTTCCCCACTCACCAGACCCCATCCTTGTCCAGATTTTTTTTCGGGCCATCCCCTTGTACTTATCTCAAAGAAAAGAAGAGTGCATGGATGTCAAATTGCCCTCAAAAACACCATGAAAGATTGATTTGCAGCACTTTTCATTCAGCTGGCATTATTTTGAAGAGAGCTGAATAGGAAACCCGCAAGCCGGGGAAGGAATAAAGATGTCCTCCCTGTTGGAAAGGGGGGAAACTGCCCATTTTGTCTCAGTCCATCAACCCTGGAGAAAGAGGGGGAAAGGCAAGGGGCTATTCAGGAAAATAAGCCCATATACACCTCACACAATACTAAAAGACTTTAAATTAACATCCATGAATATTAAATTACTTCGGCCTGAAAAAGATTGAATAAAAGATATACTTGACCCAGACGGCTTTGCATATTTTCGTACTCCAAAGCACATCATTAAAAGCTATTCAGATTGTTTATGCGAATTTAATTTCGATATGAATACTGAGTTCTGTACATTTAACATTAATAGAAAAGAACAGAAACGTAATGTTTGTGCTTGTGTTCAGCCACATGTGCCATTAGATGGGAAATAACGCAATGTCCTATAATTAATGTGCGATATTTGTAATAAATCAATAATGAATTAATATAATTATTGATCTAATGATGAATGCTGTAGCTCAAAATGAAGAAAATAATTCGGTTCCACTCAGGAAGAAAATATATTGGTCAAAGTTAAAGACACAAAGGCCACTTTTTCTACATCACGATACTTATATGTCTTGGTTCTTGTTTTCTGGTATTTTCTTATATCTGACTGATATACTCGATATTGTCGGTTTCTCCTAGACAAACGAGATAAATCAGCTAACATATTTTAACCTGGGTCTTTTACTAAACTTAGAGGTCAAGTTTGCTTTTACGTTTTCCATGCCATAAGTGCTGCTGTTCCTCTCTCAGAAGCAAACAGCTGGAGCGGAGCTCACAGTGCTGAGATGGGGTTTGTTATTTTAGCCAAAACGCGGTTGTTGGATCCTGAACATCATCACACACACATCGCTCCCCATTCTTTTCCCACCCCCTCAGGAGTAGCCACTCAATAAAGAGGGTGGCGGTTGTTTTTTTCCTCTGGTTGAACAAGTCTTAAGAACACAAGGGGAGGGTCATTAATAACTAATTACCGTGGGTCAGACCTGACGCGTATAAAGCCCACCGGGACCTTGGAAAGGCGAAACATTCTCTCGACACTTAGCAAGAAGTGAGCATATTGACACTGCATTGGCCCCAGACTGATTCATCGATTACATTCGCTTTTTGCATCATAGATATTCGGTCTAAATTTAACAGCAAGGGGGTACTCTCTGATTTTTATCGCAGGGACATTAGTTAAGGGTTTCACATTTGGCTCATCATGGGTTCAGTGTTGCCTGCAGATGCTCTGGTTCTGAAGGTTGGATTTAAGCAGCAGACCCTGGCCATGTCCGACATCATCACATCAGACATCCTGCACAGTTTTCTCTACGGCCGCTGGAGGAACGTCCTGGGCGAACACCTATTCGAGGAGAAGACCAGCACTGTCAGTCCCAAAACTGCCTTCACCGCCGAGGTCCTGGCGCAGTCGTTCTCCGGAGGTGAGTCCGCAAGGTTTTCGTTGATTATGGGTTGCTTGTAAAGTTTTGAATATGTATATTTGCTATAGTATTTTAGTGTAAAGCAGTTTTCCCAATTTATTTTTACTGCAAATTTAATCTTATATGAAATTGCTGTAGAAGGTAAGGCAAGTTTTGTGTATGGCATGTTTTAAATAAATTAATTGTAATTAAATAGCCTAGTAATTAATTAAAAGTGCTTGAAATAGAGAAAAAAAAGTTAAATATATGTAAAAGTATATTGTAAAATAATGCAAAAGACAATTTATTAATTTAGTGGCTTATGACAATTAAAAAGGGGACAAAACTGAATTTAAATAATGATCAGTACAGCGCTTATTCAGAGACTGTACAGGTAAAAAAAAAAAAAAAAAAAAAAAAAAAAAAAATTCCTTCATGATTTCTCGCTGGAGCATGCAGGATGCGAATTGGGGATCTTAAAAGAATTTGTTCCTTTTACAGTAAAAATTTCAACGACATTTTAATAACCACAAAAGTTAGATAAAAGTTAGATAAAAGTCATAACCATAAAACCAGACGTGCGTGAATAGCCGCTTGCGCCTTCACCTGGAGATGTCAACAGTTGGTCAAGTTTTGGGATGTTTATTGAAAAGTCTAATTTGTGTTACTTTCCTACAAACTGTTTACTTATTGGAAGCTAATAATGTTATTACTGTTTTGTTTAAAACGTCTGTAGGACATTTGATGGCTAGCTTAATGTGCTAGTGGGGCCGAAAGACAATTCGGGTTGCGCGAGACGAACTTCAACAAAAAGATTAGTGGCAGAAATTTCTTCAAAAAAAAGTAAACCCTTTAAAATTCATTAAATAATTACAACAAGAATATATGCGAAATTAACATTTATTCTATATCATAAAATCGAGATTTAAGCGTTGCAAAGCCTACAGTCACTTACTGACCAAGTGAAACTTATTTAAATAAGGCTATTAAAATCATGAGGGTAAAGTTGTGCTTGACAGGAGAAAGTTGCCAGTGAGGCCAGAACGTTAGACAGAGAAAAGCCCGTCATTCATCAGCTCGGGACAGTCTCCACACCCCCGCTTCGACACTTTTCTCTCCTCTCAGGCGCATTTAAAGTTTTCCGTCCCGCTGTCAATATGCCGTGAAAGCTGATTCTACCGCTATTCACACCATGTCAAGCAGCTAATCTCCTTTTCTGCGTTTTGTCAGAAATTCCTGGGCCGTTTAAAGAAAGTTCTCTTCTCTTTCAGCACCCATTTAGTGCTACAATGTTTATGAAAGGATAATGAATACGGAATAGGGTATTTCTTGCCTATGAATATATAGCCTAGTCACATTTAAAGCGTAGAAAATTGCTGAATTCTTAAACGTAAAGACGCGTCTGACATTTATTTGTGTCTCGCCTGAAAGCCGCATTTGAAGTCTTACTGACTTGAATATATGACACATTGCGCGTTCCTTTATATGGGCCCAGAATAAAATATAATTGTTTTACAGTATAAAATATTGTTTAATGCATTTTGTTCCAAATTTACACTTACTGATTTCTATCTTTTTTTTTCTTTTAATGTAAATGTGCTTGCAAACAGGTAAATGTGCTTGCAAATTTATTTGTATTTTTATTTTTGTATTTGTTTCCTGGTTTTTATTAGTTATTTAAACTAAATGATCCAAATTTAACCTTCTACTTTATTTGCTGCTTTCTGTCTCCAGAGGTCCAGAAACTCTCCAGTTTAGTGCTGCCAAGTGAAGTCATCATTGCGCAGAGCTCAATCCCTGGAGAAGGACTTGGCATCTTCTCCAAGACCTGGATAAAAGCTGGCACCGAGATGGGTCCCTTCACAGGGAGGGTCATTTCACCTGAGCATGTGGATCTCTTCAAGAACAACAATCTCATGTGGGAGGTAAGCTACGTTCAACAGGTGTCACATGCATGGGCTCATTTTTTGGAGTTTATCCTCGTAAGAGTCAGAGATTCATGTTAAGCGTTTTTGTTGTCCTCAGGTTTTCAACGAAGATGGCACGGTGCGCTATTTCGTCGATGCCAGTCAAGAGGATCATCGCAGCTGGATGACTTACATCAAATGCGCGCGCAACGAGCAAGAACAGAACCTGGAGGTCGTGCAGATCGGAAGCAGCATATTTTACAAAGCAGTAGAGGTTCGTTTTATATAGGCCTACCTCTTGAAGCTTTCATAATTTAAATATATATATATATATATATATATAATATTTAGAATTACCATGTCGTTGCTATTTAACATCGTTTATATTCATTCAACTAAATTTTTATTTGTATTATTTCTATTTGATTTTATTAGGTTTTAGAGATTCTACTAGATTTTCTCAAGTAATTAAACTCTTTGATTTTGGTTAAAAATATAAAGAAACATAAAAATAAAGATAAATTAATAAAATATAGATAGATAGATAGATAGATAGATAGATAGATAGATAGATAGATAGATAGATAGATAGATAGATAGATAGATAGATAGATAGATTTTTAGATAGACATTTATCTATTATTTCTATTAAATATAAATTATTTAAATATTTATCATTTATTTATAATCTTATTTACTTAAGTAAAACTGTGATTTTACTCCCATATTTAGTATTAAGTACTATCAAAGTATTTTATTTATGCATTTATATTTATATGTATATTTATTTTATTTTTATTTTTGCATTAACAGACAATACCTCCGGATCAGGAATTGCTTGTGTGGTATGGAAATTCCCACAACACCTTCTTGGGTATCCCAGGAGTACCTGGCATAGAGGATGAACAGCAGAAGAATAAAAAAAATGGTGAGTAATTCAGTCACTTCAGGGCTTTGGGTGGGTTTCCTGATCTTTATCACTGCGCTACAATAGCCTTAGTTAAAACTCCCATTAGCATCTGTTTGAAGTCCCTGACCCTTCTGTATGCTGACCAAGCTCTCTCCTCTCCCCACAGATGAATTCCACCTGTGCGATGCCTCCTCCACTACAGCGCTCTCCGCCGCCAGCCGCATGCGATGCGTCATCTGCCACCGCGGCTTCAACTCCCGCAGTAACCTGCGCTCTCACATGCGCATACACACTCTGGACAAGCCTTTCGTCTGCCGTTTCTGCAACCGCCGCTTCAGCCAGTCCTCCACCCTCCGTAACCATGTGCGCCTCCACACAGGCGAGCGCCCCTACAAGTGCCATGTCTGCCAGAGCGCGTACTCCCAGTTGGCAGGTCTGCGGGCGCACCAGAAGAGTGCCAGGCACCGGCCAACCGGCACAGGGCCTTTAGTAGGGCTTCAGGCCCACTCGCCCCCTCCTCCACCACCTCAGCTGGCACAGGTTCCTCACCCGGCCTCACTGGTGCATCGCATACCCACCATGGTGCTATGAGAATGCATGAAGTGTCTTAGATGATTGCAGACTCACAGGCTGTTCTTCAGTGCTGCTGGCTCATGTGTAGAAGTATGTCTATGCCAAGCCCACCCTGAGTACCCTCGCCTTTAGCGGATGCTTTACAGTTCCGTAAAGGTGAAAAAGTTGTCAGATATGATGAACGCACCTGCAGAACTCAGTTATGACAGCACTGAAGTGAAAACGATGACAATGTAAGGGCTGTTTCGTATGTTCATGTTGAATTCATTGGCAGAACTACTGTTCACGCACTGATGGCTCTTTGTTCCGGCGGATATCTGCCACATTATATCTGATCAAACACTATCATTGAATTTGATCAGTAGTAAGTGTATCTTTTATTCGTGCATGCATTAGTATTGTTTTGTCCCATTCCACTAAGGATAAAGCTACATCACCCCATTCACTTTAGCCACTATGAAGGATCCACTGGGATCAAGCACCACTTAGTGACTGATTTGTGTCACTGCAGCCCAATCAGAGCAGTGGGTCACAAAGCATGTTTATTGTGAATGAACAATATGAAGTACAGTATGTAAAGGAATGTATATATGATTTGAAGATTTGCTCCCAAAAACATGGAATAGTCACTTTATCTGTGTATGTATGTAAAGCTTAAAGTATTATTACAAAACTTGGTTCTATTATATTATGTATACTATGTTTGCTTATATAAAATTATTTGGGTATTCACTTGCATGCTCAATAAATAATTAACAAATAATCTCATATTTTTGTTACTTTTCTTGCCATGATAATACATCTAAGCAGGGCTGTGAACAGGACGAAAAAATGTAAATGTCTGAAAAAATTTCCACCTAATTCAACTTAGAAACTTTAATCATATTGGCTGTACAAGTCATTTTAGCTCACTTTTTAAAACTGTCTTGTTGAATCTTGAATAACTTAAAAAATCACAGTTGAAACTGGTTAAATTATTTGATGAGTTTAAGTAATATATGTTGCCATCACTTACTTATCTTATTTTGTACAGTTAATGATACAAAATATCTATGTTGTCTTCTCTGAGAACCTGCAATGAGCACTTTTCAACATCTTGCCATAGTGGTTTTCTTTTTAAATGTGCACATTTTACTCAAATTCAGAAAATCATGACAAAAGTCAAGAGTCGGGTTGATGTCCAAAAGTTACTAGAATTGCACAATTATAAAACAACCCATGGAAGAAAAAAAAAACATCTTCATGAAATCCCCTTTTAGATGTAAATAGATCAGGGCTGAGTTTCCCAAAAGCTTCGTAAGCCTAAGAAGATAGTAAAAACGAGCGTACGACTGATCTTAATTTTGCGGTCTGTTTCACAAAAGCATCGTAACTTAAGTAGCACTTGAAAATCATCGTAGAGCTACGGGTGCTCTGGAGACTCCAAAGCCAAGTAATCGTAAGAAAAAAGTGCAAGTAAGGAAGACATGATTATTATACAGTATGTTGCAGGACAATCGGCAGATTACACCTTTTATACTTTATTCAAAAATTAAGGGAGGACTTGAAAAAAAGTCAAGCCAAAAAAAAAATTAAAAAAAAGAATAAAAAAGTAATGTAGGAAATGCTTCAAAGACTGGGGGGGGGGGAGTCATTGACATATCAATGTCAATTGATATATGTCAAATATCAATTGACATTGATATGTCAATGACTTGCTGAAGTGCACGAAAATCAGCTATGTATTAGACCCGGAAATAACGTATCTCTCGCTCTCTCAATACTGTATATAAATAAATAAATTTAAATAAATGTATGCATTTAGCAGATGCTTTTATCCAAAGCGACTTACAGTGCATTCAGGCTAACATTTTTTAACCTAACATAATATATAAGTATATAAAGTATATAAAGTATATTATATATTACTATGTAAAGTATAATATTGTACACTATAATATAATATAATATAATATTGTATTGTATTATAGTTATTATATTCAAGTTGTCAGTCTGGAACGCAGCATTAGGTTACCATCAATAAACGATCGTATTCTACAATTAAGAGCCATTCTATAAGTTGACATTTCAGCACTTGACAAACGGACAGCGACTGCTCTAAGCAGCACTTAAAGCACAGCTACGTGCGATTGCTTTACGTGCATTGTTGGGAAACGCACGTGAAACAATAACGAACGATCGTAAAATTATTCGTAGAAAACGTTCTTAAGCGCTAAGAGCAATCGTTATCGGGAAACCCGGCCCTGATCTTTACTTTCATTGTGACTTGCAAAATGACTAAGCAAAACTGTACAGTGATGACAGAAGCATTTCATAATCAAGCGTTAAACTTTTACACACAAACAGTTAAACTAATCTTTATGACTGATGTATTTCGCAGTCATCATATTTAAACTACTGTAAAAACTAAAGGTTCCTGGAGGCACCTTTTGGGGTTCTTCACTTTGCCACACCGGCAGAACCCTCTGAAGAGCCTCTAGGTACCCTTTCAAAAGGGGCGGTTCTCTGAGGAAATTTAAAGGATCCTGGAGGAACCTTTTCATTAAGAATGGCCAGGAACCACCTTGGGTGCTTTGAGGCACCATTTCCAAATTTAATTTTATGTTTTTTCCCCCTCCCTGTCTAGTTTATTGTTCCCGCTGTTGACATGTTTAATTATTATTTCAATAGACAAACTGAAAACTAAAACAGATATATAGCACACATTGTTTATTGTTTTAAACAGCAATGGCCATAGAATGGCCATTTAATAAATAATCACTTTAAATAATCAATATTATACATGACCATACAAGTTTCACAGAAACACGTGTATAATGTGTTATAATAATTAATATACATATTAATAAACATTATATATTGACAAAACAATATCAAATATCTAAAAACACATTCAAAAAATTACAAATATCTTATACACAAAACAATTTACAAATCAAATGTACTGTAACACTGTTCATCTTTAAACTACATCCATAGAAGTTTCCATGAATAATCACTTACAATAGGCAATACTGTACATCACAATATAAATGGAAACACATGTATAGTGTAGTTATTGTTATAAATACTGTCTATGAGTCACAGTCACCGCAATCAGCACAATCATCAGCACCGACGTTCACAAGATCACTATCACCTGCTTTCTAATTCCCCGCACCAGCCACAGCCCATTAAGCCTCCCTATATCAGGACTCAGTATTCACAGACTCACTGTCCAGTCTACCGTTCACATCTCTGAACTTAGCCAAACTCTCTGTCTTGATAACCTTTTTGTCTCCATTCCTCAGACGTTCCTGTCTCTCCAACTTTCTGATTCTCCTCCGTTCCACGAGATCCCGACAAGAAAGCCAAGACCCATCACTGCAAGCCAAGCCTTCAGATCCCAGTTACCTCACGCTGCACTCACCTCTCATCTTCACCTGGCTCACTTCTCAGTTCCCTCAATAAACCCTTGTCTGACTTCTACCTCTGTGTCTCCAAGCCTGTGTTCGTGTAAGAAGACTGGACCAGGAATGTAACACAAGTCATGGAGCCCTGGCCTCTCACGGCGGCAGACATTCCTCCAGAGAGGAAGGGAAGTGAGAAGTGTGTGAAGGCGACGTGTGTTCTCCACAACTTCATGAGGTGTTCGGAGGGGAGAGAGCCACCTGCTGTGAGGGGCGAGGGACATACTGGAGAGGAGCCACTGCCAGGTCTGGGTCGGGATGCTGCAAACAACTCCTCTAGAGAGGCAGTGCAGGTGAGGGATGTCTTCATCACACATCCTCCAAGGCAAAAGTAACAAGTAACACGACAGACAACAGACAAACCCTACTCATGACTTCTCCACAAAGGCTCTTTTAAGAGCCACCCACAAACCTAACTTATCTTAACTTATTTAAAAGAGCTTTTACCTCCAGCGACTTACAGCGCATTCAGGTCCTTCTCAAAAAATTAGCATATTGTGAAAAAGTATATTATTTTTACTAATGTAATGATAAAATTGTACTAACTTTAATATATTTTAGATTTGTTTGTATTATAACTGAAATATCTCAGGTTGTTTTGTTGTTAATACTGATGATTTTGGTTACAGCTCATGAAACCCCAAAATCGTATCTCACAAAAAGAGCATATCATGAAAAGGACATCTCTAAACGAGCTATTAAACTAATCAGCTGAATCAAACTAATTAACTCTAAACACACAAAAGCTACTGAGGTTTTGCTTTAACTCCCAGCCTGGTTCATTACTCAAAACCGCAATCGGGTAAGAGGTAACCCAGAAGGCCATCGTTGACACCCTCAAGAAAAGGGTCTTAAGACACAGAAGAAATTTCGTTATCGGGAAAGGCTGTTCCCTGAGTCTGTATCAAGGCACCTGACTTGGGAAGTCTGTGGGAAGGAAAAAGTGTGGACAAAAAATTTCTGCACAAGCGAGAAGAGGTTTACCACAAACAGTTTTAAGATTGTGGATGAAGGACCGATTTCCAGACCTTGGGGGACCTGCGGAAGCAGTGGACTGACTGTAAAAACTAGAAAGGTCCTGAGGCACCGTTTGGGGTGTGCACTGTGCCAGAAAAAACGTGGCAGAACCCTCTGACCTGGGCTCTAGGTACCCTTTCAGCAAGGGGCTGTTGCTCAGTGGTCCAAAGTACTTTTTTGGATGGAAAGCAAATCATGCATGTCATTCGGAAATCCAGGTGCCAGAGTCTTTGAGTGCTTTGAGGGGGAGACCATTTCCAAATTTAATTTTAGTGTCAAGTACCCACAGTCTAGTTTATGGTTCAGGGTCAAGCCATGTCAGCTGTGTTTTATCAAGCTCAAAATCAATATATAGATACCTATCAGGAGATTTTGGAGCACTTCATGCTTCCATCTGCTGAAAAGCTTTATGGAGATGAATGATTTCGTAAATTCACTTTAGCACGACCTGGCAC
The DNA here is from genome assembly GCF_018340385.1 of Cyprinus carpio. Taxonomy (NCBI): domain Eukaryota; kingdom Metazoa; phylum Chordata; class Actinopteri; order Cypriniformes; family Cyprinidae; genus Cyprinus; species Cyprinus carpio. The sequence continues at coordinate 29,454,849 of NC_056576.1, forward strand.
CTTATCACAGTGCCAAAACCACTGGTAAATGGTTTACTGACCATGGTATTACTGTGCTCAAATAATTAATATACAACTAATATACTTATATATTGAAAAACATAGAGAATATGTGGGAAACATTGTGAAAAAAGTACAAGACGCAACACCAAACAATTTACAATTAATGCCGCTATCGAAGCATCCTGGGCATCCATAAACTACCTCAGCAGTTTTCCAGGCTGATTGCCTCCATGCCACACAGGCATTAAGCAGTACATTTCTGCAAAAGGAATTCACGACCAAGTATTGAGTGCATAATACTGAACATAATTATTTGAAGGTTGACTTTTTTTGTATTAAAAACACTTTTCTTTTATTGGTCGGATGAAATATGCTAGTATGAGTCCAGTGCTGCTTCTCTGTAGCCCAGGTCAGGCGCTTCTGCCACTGTTTCTGGTTCAAAAGCACACGCCTGTGCACGGTGGCTCTGGATGTTTCTACTCCAGACTCAGTCCACTGCTTCCGAGGTCCCCCAAGGTCTGGAATCGGTCCTTCTCCACAATTCTTCCTCAGGGGTCCGGTCACCTCCTCTCCGTTGTGCAGCGTTTTTTTTGCCACCCTTTTTCCTTCCCACAGACTTCCACATGAGTTGCCTTGATTCAGCATCCTCTGGGAACGCAGCCTCATTCGTCTTCAGAAATTTCTTTCTGTGTCAGTACCCTCAATCGCCCTTGAGACTTCTCAATGATGGCCTTCTGGGTGTTCGTGTACCAGATTGCGGGACCAGAGTAATGAACCAGGCTGGGAGCCCCGGCCTCTCACGGCTCAGGAATTCTTTTGCAGGTGTTTAGAGGTTAATTAGAAGTGATTCAGATGATTAGGTTAATAGCTCGTTCTCCAAACTTTTCATGAGGTGCTAATTTTTTGAGATAGGAATTTGGGTTTTCGGAGCTGTATGCTGAAAATCATCCACTTAAACCAATCTGGGTCGACCTGAAATATTTCAGTCTAGGTGTGCAATGAATCTAAAATATTGATGGTTTAATTTTTATCATTACATTATAGGGAAATAATGAACTTTTTCACCGACACACACACACACACAAAGAGACAGTATATACACACACACACACACACACACACACAGAGACACACACACACCTATATATATATATATATTATATATATATATATATATATATGTATGTATGTATGTATGTATATATATACATACATACATACATATGTATATATATATTAGTATATTATTATTATTATTATTTTTATTTTTTTTTTAAGATTAAATGCAATATGTTCTAGGTAAGTTTATTGGTTTGTATGTTGTTTTGTTCTGCCTCCTCTCTGTTTGCAGGTCATGGCTGCACTGTGTCTGGTCTATCTGTCTGCTCTACTCCTGCTGGCCCAGTTCCAGGCTGTCAGGTCCACCACAACATGCACATTTAATAATTTTAGACCCTGAGTCATTAACTTTTTCAAATTATAGGTTTTCCACGTTAGTATATAAGGTATAGTATATAAAGTATGTAAGTGATAAAAGCTTACATTATTAGTAGTCCGATTATTAATATAACATGGTAAACAATCCTATATTTGGAGTTTTTCTTCATCTAATTCAGAAATTTATGACTGCAAGTGTTCAGTGTCACATTCATAGTTAACATAGCTGAACAATGTCATTCCTCCTTTGATGTATAGTAATTCTATAGGTCTGTGCCATTTCTTTGTTCAGGTTATTACTGTAAAACTACCTGTCATTTATTTTTGTTTTGATGATAAATGGAGCCAGCCTCCAAAAGTAATTAACCTGTCCTGTGATTTCTTTGTTTTCCTCACACAACATTGTCCAGACACACTAAAGTATGTTGGCTGTCTTTACATTATAATAATGTTTCATATAACCAAGGTTTAGATGGAATAAATAGCATTCAATACAAAATGAATGTGTCATATATTGAAATCAAGTTTTTATGTGATAAAACACTTGCTTTGTTGTGCATTAGAACCACACCAGGCATTTAGTCATATTTCAAAATAATTTATTTAGGCCAAACATAAAATAATTTGAATATAAACAAAATAAACAATATAAACTTAAAAAAAAAAAATACATTATGTACAAACTATTTACATACAGAGACAGAAATAAAAAGGACCTCGCTTGGAAGGTGGAAGAGCCTCCAAAATGTAGGAGAAGAGGAAGGAGGGCATTCTGCGTTTCCTGCAGAGCCTACTGCCTCTTTTTTTTTTTTTTTTTTTTTAAAGCCTATGTGGGCTGTGGGGGTCCAATTGTTCCAAATTTAGCACAACGGTGCTGTTTTCCATCGCCAATTTGTACATTTGAAATTTTATCATTTCTTTTGTATGAGGCGGCATGCTCTGCAGAAAAGGCAGAAGGCTGAGGAGGAATTGCTCATCAGCAGACGGTGGTGGTGGGGCTGGAGGACGCCTCAGGAGCTCGAGCAGCATCTGCTCCACCTCCGACGGACCATCACGGGGCCGCCGGGTGCCTCTCCTCCTCTGTTGGCCTGTGAAATCAAAAATACAACGCAATGAGAAGACATAAAGATGATAATTGAAATAACAAAATTGTCTAGATATTGGGAGAATAATATCTGTGCCTGTGTGAGTGACATAGCCAGTGCTTAAATACAAGTGTGAAATTTTGAACTTGCTTTAACATTTTAAATAATTAAAGTTATACTTCAGACATATAAACATCAGGAACATAAACATGCAAATGAACAGTAGTTAAAAAGTATGTATGCAGATGATTGGTGGCATACATTGCAATAGAATTAAGTCTGCATTTACAAATACAATGATTATTAGTAAAGGGACTAATTCACAAATTTTTTTGACTTTATGTGAATTTTAAAGCTATGAGTGGATACTGTACTGATGTTTTCTGCATGTTCAAATATTGTTTGTACTATTGCCTTCACACACTTGTGGGTGCAGCAGCAGGGGGTGAAGGACCAGGGACTGGGGAGACAGGAGAAGCGGCAGGGGATCTAGGATCAGCCTCTTCATTATCTGTAGGCTCTGTCAAGACAATATTAAATGTTAATACAACACGTTGGTAACAATAGTCATAGAGAGATTACATTATACTCTTCATCTGTACACAATGACAGCATATATGCCTTGTAAATTGGCTTAATTGGAAAACTCACCTGTTTCCGAATCCCCTACTTCCGCCTCTCCCTCTCCCTGGTCCCTGGGGTGGTTGTACTCTATGACCTGGGCCTCGACCCCCACCATGTTACTGGTGGTCTCCCGTGGGATGACGAAGGGGTCGAGGAATCCCAGGATCTGTGAGTACTTCCACTTCTTCACTGACCCTGCTGCTGACCCACTCCTCTTCTCCATCTCCTTCAGGTACGTGTCCCTGAGGCTTTTCCACTTTTTCCTGCACACGTCCTCTGAATAAACACATTATCTTGTTAGCGAAAAGTAGCTGTATATTGGGGGAAAATAGTTGTAAAAAATGGCGGGAAGGCCGCGGGTCGATAAACGTGTACGTGACTCAAAAGTGAAATGTGTATTTACAACTTACCAGGTTGCCCAATCTCCTCACCGACACTCTTCCAAGCGAGGTCCTTTTTATTCCTGTCTCTATAGAAATATAAACTTGTATCATATAGCTCCGGGTGACTGCTCACTGACAATACCAGTCGTTTATGGAAGGCCAAAAGGGTCAAAAACACGCGAATTTTAACGCGTAAACAACACGTTAAATACGTGTATTTCACGCGTAAACAACACGTATTTAACGCGTTAAATACGTGTAGTTTACGCGTGAAAAATCAGCGCGTTAAATACGCGTGAAGGACACGTGAAGTACGTGTTAAATACGCGTGAAGTACGCGTTAAAAATCAGTTTGAACGGGTCAGTGTCATTGGCTGCTGAGGACTTGGGTCAAACTACTTCTGTGAGCTTAGGGGGTGTACCATTCATAGACTAGGATACCACCATTTAACATTCTATAAAACACCATATAAATAATAAATATAAATACCATTTTTATTAAAAATTTTATAGCCAATAAAAATAAAAAATTTAAATCCACTCATGCCTTTTTGTAAGATATTATATTAGAAATAAAATTGCCTTGTTTTTCTCCATGTATGCTTTTTTTAGTAAATAAACTTATTAGTGGACATTATAGTTTTAACAGTGATCAAACTTAAGTTAGCATCAAAACTTTTGCATTTATGTGGGTAAATCAGTTACAGTGAAGGGAAGCAATCAATGCGGGTTTAAGACAAACCATTGTAATCAATATATGTCTTTGGAAAACAACGTGAGCTTTTCTTGTGCTTACATTTACAGCTATCACCAGCAGGCGGCGCTTATTATGCATTCAAACAAACATGCAGGTGATATTATCATTTTAAATGAATTTAAAGACGTAAAGTATTTCAATATGGTAATTGAGAATGTATATAAGTATTTAAGACTTTCAGGTCAGGTATAAGAACTTAATTTTGCTTTCCTGACAGCAGAAATATTCTACTATACTAAAGTCCTAGGTCACCCTGAAAATTGGTATTAAAGCAATTTATCCATGAAATTATATTACTAAGTAATATAATACTAAGTAGCTTTTTTTTTTATTTATTTTTTTTTTTTTTTTAGAACCACAAACATATAGATTATATCTGAAAGTTATCTGGATTGTTAATGAGATGCCTAATGTACACTTACCAAACCAATGCAAATTAGGCTTTGTTGATGCCGTGAAGCAGATCATGAACTTTCTCTGTCAACTTTGATCTTTAAAGCTAAAATGAACCAAACACGTGCAACAACTCTGTGTTATTGGCAGCAGACCGAGATACATTATGATTCAAAGTTGTAAGTATAAGTCATAGCATTTTTTGATTCATTAGGGGGGAAGTCACCAGCATACTCTGTTACACTGTATACAGTGACCCTGCTAAGGGCATAGTTCATAGGCTAAGTGCTGGTGTTGAGACATTCTTGATAGGCTACCATATAGAATAAATTAAGCTGTTTACTGTTTAACTTAATGTATATGACATAGTAAATTTGTTTTCTTCTGTTTATCTGTTCAGTTTTATATTTTATATTCATCATGTGTATATCTGTTTAGAATTTCATGTTATTATTGTTTGTTTATATTTACTCTGCATTTTCGGTTTCTATAGAAAACTACACACTAAATACACCCACAACTAAGGACTATATTCAATCTGTGTTAATAACTAATAACTGAGATGTTGTGGTGACAGATAAACAGGTTAATCCCAAATTTCCAACATCTTTTCACCAAGTCTCTTACCACACACCCTGTGGCGGGTTTCAACCTAACCAGCAGTTTTCTCAAATGAGACTGTGCTATTAAAGCTCATTTTTTCAGTTCCCCACTTACTTTACCTTCCTCAAACACTGACAGAACACAGACTCTGACTGAGCCAGACCAGCTGATATCAAATCTTGTGATCATACATTCATACAAATCATCTGCATGATGAAATGTATAGTACACTCTTAAAAATAAAGGTGCTTCAGAAGGTTCTTCAAGCGATGCCATAGAAGAACCATTTTTGGTTCCACAAAGAACCATTCAGTCAAAGGTTCTTTAAAGAACCATCTCTTTCTTACATTTTTGTAATCTGAAGAACCTTCCTTTCACCACAAAGAACCTTTTGTGAAACAGAGAGGTTCTTCAGATGTTAAAGCTACTTTATGTAACCATTTAGACAAAAAGGTTCTTCTATGGCATCGTGAAGCACCTTTATTTTTAAGAGTGTAGGTCAATGTGTTAACATATTCATTACTATTTTACATCAGAACTAATGCCATTGAAAGCTCAAATGTACAATAGACCTACAGTACAGTCCAATAGACTTTCTATTCACAAAACCAGCTTCATGTTGTTTTAGAGCTGTGAATGATTGCAATATGTGCAGTCTATTGTTCTTGTGACTCTATTGGGCAGGGGTGTCAAACTCAGTTCCTGGAGGGCCACCGTCCTGAAGATTTGATTAGCTGGATCAAGTGCGTTGGAGCTGGTTGGATTGAAACTCTGCAGGACAGTGGCCCTGCAGGAAATGTGCTGTGAACTTGTGCTATAGGGAATGCTTAAACTTATTGTTGACCAGATTAGTAGTTTTCTACGTGAAACCTGCTCATATAAAAAAGTGTAAAGTGTTAAATTAGCAATTTAAAAGGGGAGTCAATGCAGTGTCACTTGTCATCTTTCTTAGCTATTTTATTAAAGTCTTCTTTGATGGACAAGATAAATGTATGAAACTGTGAATGTATGTCTGTGAACCGAACACAAGTATGTACTGAAAATAAATAAATAAACTGCAACACTATACATTCCATTTGCTGTACAGTAAAGGCACCTATGGGAATGCAAGTATTTCATGGAAGTATCAGGGAAAGCCCACAAATTTGATCTAAATCTCTAAAATTATCAAAACTTTTATTTGAACTGTATAACCATTTTTGTAGTAAAAGCATATAAACCACAAATTGATGATGTCCTTGCAGATAGTAGCCACAGTAACTAATATATTAACATTGTTGAATTGAACTAACAGTGCACCTTCCATGCACTCCACAGCCTCAGATAATATTGCACTATGACTGTGTTAGTGCTGCAGTATACCTCATGCTCATTCCAGATATGTTGATCATTTTATCTGGTACTCCTAAATCCTGACATTCCATTTGCACTAATATATATAGTACACATATGACACATATGTAGTGGCCTACCACTACTACATATGTGTCAGTTAAAGATATAAACTACTTTTCTAATAGTAAGTAATAGTTAAGCCTGCATTTCAGGCCGGCCTGACTTTTTTACACCTCTAGGGCCGTGCTTCGGTCATATTTTCACATCATAGTTCAGACGCGGTCCGGGCCTCGGGCCTGTTTTAGGCTTTTCCTTATTTTTATATTTTAGACATCCATCAATTAGTGATGAAAAAAATTGCAGTGCTGGTGGAAACAACACAAGACTGTGCTACTGCGACTGTCAAGAGCGGCTCAAATGCACGCAATAGGCTCAAGCTTGCCGCAAAGCCCCAGCAATGAATGCGTCAGGGGGAAATATTAAGGAGATATTTTAATTATTTACCAATAAACTAGTGTTTTCTGAGTCGTGACTTTAAAAAACAAAAACTTATATTTAACGAACAATAAATGCTCTAAACGTTTTTTCTAAATTAACTTAATAAAAAAAACGAAATATAATCACTTTGCCATTACATACAAAACTGAACTATTTTAATAGCTAAAACAGTAGCCTATTATAAGCTGTTTTGGGGAGAAGGGAAAAAAAACACGGGATAATACTATACAATTTTTGATAAATACTATATTGTTTCATTGAGGAATTAATAATTCACGTAGTTTCATTTGTAAATGAAAACACAACAGCTCATTTATCATTTATCTGACAATTATAGCAATAAAGTTTTGACTATATGATTGTATTTATGCCCATGTGTGATGATAAATGAGCTGTTGTGTTTTCATTTACAAATGAAACTACATGAATGATTAATTCTTTAATGAAACACTATAGTAGCCTATAATTATAGTCTATTAATTAGCCAAAATAAAATTAAATATATGTTAAATTTAAACTGCATTCCAGCAAAAATTCCAGTCAGCATAATCAAAGCTTGATTTGCATGTCGAGCATTTAAAGTACGCTATTATTTACAAAAGTATTCAGAACGTTAAGTAAAGAGATCGAAATGAAAAGAAAAGATTAATATAAACGAATATAAATATATAACCAATAATAAGAGGATAATATAATAATAATAATAATAATAATAATAATAATAATAATAATAATATACAAATATGACAGGAAAATGACGATCATTAATGGACTTACAAGACTGTAGGATGGATAAAAATGTTTTCTTGTAGGCCTATTTTATATTATGCACTTTATGTAACATTTATTCATGATAAACTTAATTTGAATCAATGCTGACAATGGCATGTAATACAGTCCAGTAGCCAAGGCCTATGGTAAATATAATATTTTAATAATAAAATATTTTGTATAATAAATAATATAATAATTTCTTAATTCAAAATAAAGTACTAATTAATAAATCTCTGATAATCCTGGGTTGCTATGATCACGCAGATTTGTTTACTAATGTGCAAAAAAGGGGCAATCTTATCTTGAATCTTGATAAAAGTATTTTTTCATAAAACTGCAATCTAGATATTTTCTTTGGACTACACAAGAAAAGGAAAAAAAAAATATACATACAAAAGGAAAAAAAAGAAAAGAAAAAAGAAAGAAAAGTAAATAGGAGGATCTTAAATGGGGGAAGTGGTTAGAATACTTCTGCTGTCAGGAAAGCCAAATCAAGTTCTTATACCTGACCTGAAAGTCTTAAATAATGCATAATAAACGCTGCCTGCTGGTGATAGCTGTAAATGTAAGCACAAGAAAAGCTCACGTTGTTTTCCAAAGACATATATTGATTACAATGGCCTGTCCTAAACCCGCATTGATTGCTTCCCTTCACTGTAACTGATTTACCCACATAAATGTAAAAGTTTGATGCTAACTTAAGTTTGATCACTGTTAAAACTATAATGTCCACTAATAAGTTTATTTACAAAAAAAAAAAAAAAAAAAAAAAAAAAAAAAAAAAACCGTACGTGGGAAAAACAAGGCAATTTTATTTCTAATATAATATCAAATTTTTCATAAAACTGCAATTTAAATATATTATTTCTATAGGCTATACAAAAAAGACAAAAAAGGGCAAAATAATTAGGCTGGATAAGCTGATCTATAGCATGTTAAATGGTTCATGTTAAATTCTATGAATCGTACACCCCCTAAGCTCACAGAAGTAGTTTGACCCAAGTCCTCAGCAGCCAATGACACTGACCCGTTCAAACTGATTTTTAACGCGTACTTCACGCGTATTTAACACGTACTTCACGTGTACTTCACGTATTTAACACGTTAAATACACGTATTTAACGCGCTTACGCGTGAAATAAGCGGATTTAACGTGTTTTAACGCGTTAAATACGTGTTGTTTACGCGTGAAATACGCGTATTTAACGTGTTGTTTACGCGTTAAAATTCGCGTGTTTTTGACCCTCTGGGCCTTCCATAGTCGTTCCTCCATGTTGAATGAGTGACTCCGGGCGGGCCTGCCGCCACAGCAGCAAGCAGGCTCCTGATTGGTTAACGCGGCGCGAATTGACGCCAAAGTCAATTTTTCAACTCGGGCGTCAGACGCGAATTCGCGCCGCGAGACCTCCAGACGCGCGTAAACGCGTTTTTACGTTGACCTAACACTTCTCGCCAGACTCTCTATTCACGTTTGGTGTGGGCGAAAGTAGCCACCCCTGGGGGAGGAGGTAATATCAGAGAGTCACAGTCACCACAATCATCAGCACCGATGTTCTCAAGATCAGAATCACCTGCTTTCTAATTCACCGCAATTGCAAGCCAAGCCTTCAGAACCCAGTTACTTCACGCAGCACTTACCTCTCGTCTTCAGCTGGCTCACGTCTCAGTTCCCTCAATAAACACTTGTTTGACTTCTACCTCTGTCTCCTAGCCTGTGTACGTGACAAATACATTTTAAAAACATCTCGTTAAAATCTTAAAACATATCTCTAAAAACACATCTCTTTTACATCTTAAAAACTATAAACAAATAAATGTGACTGCAAATATCTTATAAACTTTAAATATTTCATTTACCTTACCAATGCAATCAGTGGTAAAAATGTGCAAATCCGGTACTAAATGGGGGTCACAGAAAGGGAAAATTCACCTATGACATTAAGAAACTGATAAGTCTCAGGACAGAGGTAGCTTGATGCTCTCCTCCTGAATGCCCAACTGATACTGCAAGAAAGTTAGTGTACTTTTAATGGGTTTTCTGTACTTTGTTGAAAAAGTAGGCACTCACTGTAAGGCCTACAGCCATGGATACATCATCAGGATCATTATAGAATACCTCCTCTCCATCAAGAAAAATGGCAATTCTGCTTTCACCAAATGGGTCTCCCATAATAACCATTGTTGGTGTAAGATTTGGAGTAGGCTGTTGGTTGAAAAAGGAGAGCATTTACATTTATTCCTTTGGCACATGCTTTTATCCACAGTAACCTAAATGAGCAAAACAAGCAATTTGTCAGAGAGCTTATTGATTATTCAGACAGACCATGGTCTTACCTCATTTATCACATAAAGTCCAGCAGGATCTTCATGTAACAGGTATGGCAAGACAAGGATTCCTGCAATTACCATTAGTCTATAGAAATCTGGAGAAAATGATTATTTAATAAAATATAAATAACTGAATGTTAATTATGAGTTTCTGATGTTTTTCTGCAACAGAGCATTATAGAAGAAATGCCATTTCTCTCATAGCAGTTGGTTAGAACTTATCATAAGACTTGCAGTACATATTAGTATTAACACAATGTATTTCAACAATATACATAAAAATTATGCAAATATATATTAATATATGTACTAGATATAGAATACAAGCCTTATTGTATTGCTGCACACAGAAATTGTTACTGTACTATTTGTTGAATGCACTAAATTTCATGTATTTTATTATTAGTTTAATGAATAAATAACCATAGAAACGTTTTTATTTGAATTAAGAATGAAAAAAAAAAAGTCATATTACATTTTGTGACATATTGACGGCATACAAATTAAGTTGAATAATTTGTTGTTAATAATTTGCTATTCCTGGTCAACAAAGATTATGCTGGGAGTGTGTCAAAAAAAGAAAAAGAAAAGAGTAGTCACCTTTATGTGCCTCTTCAGCATGTGATTAAAGTGAGGTGTTGTACATGGCCAGTAGAATCCTCAGTCAGTATTTTCTCTGCAGTGGTCCCAAATCCAGTCAGAATTCTTCTGTCCACATCGATATTATATTTTGTTCTCATTTCAGAAAAAAAAAAAAAAAGATTTGACAAAGATCTCATCAGAAATTAAATTACATTAGGTATTTAGATGCCACTTGAAATCATTTTCTAAGCATATTAATGTTTTATTTAAACAAAAATTGTCTCTTACGATTGCTGGTAAGCTCAAAGCAGGGAACTGAATCAGTATTTCTTGAGCTGTTCTCTCTTTTATGAAGACAACCCCCCCTCCCAGTTTTCTTCATCTTATCCTGTAGCGTGGAGATGTTAGGTTTCTTTTCTCACATTCTATCTTCAGTTTGATTATGTGCTGACTTATACTAAATTCATCCTCTGTAGTCAACTGAGCAAAGGAAAAGCAGTAGTTGTAATAATTATGCAAAAGTGATTGAAAAAAAACAGCATTCTCAGACAAAACCAAAATGCAGTGCTCTACAGAAAATTTTAAAAGCAAGTGTATTTAACTTACATCCACAATTGAAGCATCATTTTCATTTTCAGTCAGGCTTCTTTTTTGCCTTTTCTAATATGTTGTCCTGGCACATTAATTATATTCAGGTCTACAAGAAGCTTGCGCGCCTTTTTGAATTTGTGTCTCAGCATTCCATGCCAGGACCGATATTAAAGGGAGAATTTAACCACAAATTGATATTCTGGCATCATTTACTCCAGTGGTCTCAAACTCAATTCCTGGAGGGCCACAGCTCTGCAGAGATTAGCTCCAGCCGGCTCCAAATCACACCTGCTTGGAAGTTTCTAGTAATCCTGAAGACCTTGATTAGCTGGGTCAGGTGTGTTTGATTAGGGTTGGAGGTAAACTGTGCAGAGCTGTGGCCCTCCAGGAATTGAGTTTGAGACCAATGATTTACTCACTATTCTTTTGTTCCAACCCATGTTAAGGATTATTTGCCTCAGTTACCCTTCACTTATATTAAATCTTTTTTCCATTAGTGAATGGACTGAAGTTCAAATTCTAATTTTTGTATCGTTAAAAATTCTTACATATCCAATGCCTGTTTGGTCTTTAAGGTTTGGATACATCTCAACAAGTGCAGTACAAACTTTTTTATTTTGCTGCTGTGTAGGACATATTAGGCAAGATTATGCTGTTATTAAGTAATTGTAGTGTCATAGTGGACATATTCAGTAGCAGGTATGAGTAATATTAACATTGATGCTTATTCAAAATGGAAATTTATCTCAAATATCTTATTATATCTCTTTGAAGATATAATGTTCCAGCGAGTCTACATGAGCAATTAACAAAAAGAGGGGACATACAGTAATAATTACTTGAATATTACAGGTTTGTTGAATTTAATCAAGAATGTTCTCATTTTTGCAACCCTTCATTTAAACAAAATTGGCATATCTACCTTTTTTACAAATATTAATGACATATGCCTAAGTGTACATTTAATATATCTCAATTTAACCATCTTTCATGAATCCAGAAACTTTTCAGGACTTACCAAGTTATGGTGCACACATAGTCAAACAACACCTGCAAAACCTGCAACCTCCATTTAGAACAGGATGTTGGCTGGTGCAATTCAGCACTGCTGTTTTCCAGTTTTTGTTTCAACAGAGCTGGGAAATTGGACAATTTGAAAATAGTTGGCCACGTTTGTCCTGATTTTGTCTTAGGGTCTATATTAGATGATGGTCCATTTCCACCAGATAAAGTGAGCACTGAGCTACAGGACCAAAAAAAAAAACATTATCATGATGACAAGTTTGGACACTGCGTTTACAAGATAGAGGCCATTTAGTCATTATAGGCCATACCCACAATAGAGATATTGAAAGTGACAAAAAAGTGAAAGTGACGTGACACAGCCAAGTATGGTGACCCATACTCAGAATTTGTGCTCTGCATTCAACCCATCCAAAGTGCACACACACAGCAGTGAACACACACACCGTGAACACACACCCAGAGCAGTGGGCAGCCATTTATGCTGCGGCACCCTTGGAGCAGTTGGGGGTTCGGTGCCTTGCTCAAGGGCACCTCAGTCGTGGTATTGCCGACCTGAGACTCGAACCCACAACCTTAGGGTTAGGAGTCAAACTCTCTAACCACTAGGCCACGACTTCCCCCGGGTTGGGCAATGACACTGAAACACAGAGAATAACTTTCAACTTCACATTGTCCTCAGTCTAAGATTTGCAGTGCATGCACCATTGAAACTGAAGTTTGACATTGGCACACGTGATCATAAGTTTGTCTGTTGCAACCCAACCATGAATATTTACTCTGTGGAGTTCCAGACTAACTGTTTTGGTGGAAACAGGAGAGTCCAAAAGTTGATCAAGTTTATTGGATAAAGTCCAGGTTAGTACCCATCCCTTTCAGATAGTTACCTCTTATCTCAAAAGTTAAAGTGATGTGCAGTATTGCAACCCATACTTGGAATTTGTGCTCTACATTTCACCCATCCAAGTGCACACACACAGCAGTGAGTATTGATCACACACCCAGAGCAGATTTTTGCCATTTTTTATTGCAGTGCAAGGGGAGCAATCAGGGATTAGATACCTTTCTCAGGTCATGGGGATTGAAGGTGGAAGAGAGGTCTATTAATTCACTCTCCCCATCGATACTTCCTGCCGGTACTGAGGCTCAAACCCATGACCTTCGAGTTACAAGTCCATTTCTCTGACTATTAGGCCACAACTGCCTAACTGGCCAACTTACTCCTGATGGATGTGGTTCATCCTTCATGGTGGTATGTGAAATCAGTTAAGACTGGCCACTAGGCTGTGCATATACGTTCATGTGAAAAAGAAAGTACACCCTATTGGATTGGCAGTTTGCTGGTCTGGAGCCTTCAGATGTGTGCTAACACAGTAATGTCAAAAAGGAAAAACATCAGCAATAATCATAGAGAAGTAACTGTTGCTGTTTTGCTGCTAAAAGTGGATCTATAAGCAACTGAATCATACAGTGTCCATAGTTTGTCACACATAGCTTTTCCGTATTGGCTTTATTTTTGCTCAATAAAAAATGACACAGTGAAATATGTCATGTGTTGTCTTTTATCTGTGATTTTATTTTCCAAATTTTAAGACCTGCCAAGGACCAGATGATTGTTTATTATGTCCTGATACAGAGAGCCATGGAATTCAATAGGGTGTCCTTTCTTTTTCACATGACAGTATTGATGGAAAACCTCCAACACTATATTGGACAGTGTTTCAGCTTCATTGTCCAGCCTCAGTTTCTTTGTAGAGCATCAATGGACAAAGACCTTTGTCCATCTTCAGAACACAAATTAAGATATTTTTGATGAAATCCGAGAGCTCTCTGACCCTCCATAGATAGCAAGGGTCCTACCATGATCAAAGCCCAGAAACGTAGAAAGGACATTGTTAAAATATTCCATGTGACATCAGTGCTTCAACCGTAATTTTACAACGTTACGAGAATAATTTTTGTGTGCAAAGAAAACAAAAATAACTGCACCATGAACGTGTTGTTTACGTGCAGATCAAAGCATGTGAATGCGTCGTGATACTTATATCTTAATTTGTGTTCCGAAGATAAACAAAGGTCTTACAGGTTTGGAATGACACGAGGGTAATTAATGACAGAATTTAATTTTTGGGGGGTGAACTATCCCTTTAAGGAGTCATAGGGAAAAAAAAATAAAAAAACAATTTTGATTTTAGCACTTAAGGTTCCAGAGACATGGTCCAAAATATAACAGCACTTATTAAAGAGGCATAGTGCGACAGTTGTGTCTCTACATGCCAGAGTCTGGTATCTTTATGACTTAGTAATAGATGCACAGATAGTTTTAGAGCAGAAAAAGAATAATAATTATAACAAGAAAATTCAATAGGGATACTCCGTGCTTGGACCCCTAAATATATGAAAAAATCTATTAAGAAGAGGTACTGACTGTAATCCAGTGTCTAAGTGGTAGTGATATCTGCCCATCTGACTTCCTGTAACCATCAAGGCAGTGGTAGCCAATCTCCTCACCAGGTTTTACAACAGTCCACTGACACTTCTCCTCAACAACCTACGAGTAGAGATGATTGTTGAAGTGGGAATGTGTGAACAGTTTCCCACACAAAAGCCAAGTCTGATGGACACAGTATAATCCCTGTATTTCCATAAACACGGGTACCTCTTCTTCATGTGCTATGTTGACAATGATGTAGTCTCCCACATGGTATGCCACATTGTTAAACAGACAGGTTTTAATGACAGTAACAGGCACAGAGTATGTTTGAGACATTAACCGGACATCAGACAGGCTTCACGGACATCAGTTGGCAGAACCTGCACAGGAATATTTCAGCAGTGAGACCTAGGCAATCAGTATCTGATTCTTCCCAGCACTGTCTAAACTGATCTCTCTCAAAGAAGGTAAAGCTTCCATAAACAGTCAGTTTCTGGAATTTGTTGGCCAATCATGAAAGGTAGTAATCAAAAAAGGGTAAGATTCTGCATGGCTCTGCCTCCCAAACGGCCACTTATGAGTGCTCTATCTGACAGTTACACAGGCTTTGATGACACATCATTTTTGCCATAAGGAAGGTTCTCGATCTCATAATTTAAGTCACTTAGGGCAAAGTATTTATCTTTGAGCCACTGGGAATACTTCGACTAAGGACCATTGGTATGATTCCTTCCTTGAAATCATGCATAATGTCTGGTGGGAAGAGGTGTAATATTGGAGAGGGCACATGCTTGAGCTTTGAAAGGCAACAGGCATCAGTGATCCCATAGACTGATGAGTTTGCTGAATCTTCTTCAACAGCATTAAGATGATACCTGTAATTGACAGCATTTCTCAGGGTGAACTCCTTCTCTGTGACTTTAGCCTTGATGTCATTTGCAGTTGCCAGACAAAATTGACAAACTCTTCCAGTTAAAAAACTCCTGGTGAGTCCTGCCACAGCGTGAGCAGAAAGGTTGTCTGCTGATACAGATGCTACTGTACCATTAAATAAGTTATTTAAAATAGCTAACCTGCTTTCTCCATCACATGACAACATGAGCCCAGTAGTTTCCAACATCGCAAGATCAGTAATAAGAGGCTGATTATTTGTCAGGTGAAAACTGATGGCTTCTTTGTAGTGTGTGATGAATGTATCACATAGGCTACTGTCCTTTCTAATTCTTTGAAACAGTGAAACGCTGCCGGCTTCTGGCGGTTTCAATACTTAATTCCTTTCTTTTGATAAGCTCTACTATGTTAGAATTTTATGAATGATGATTATACACAAATTTCATAATGTTATGAGGTGTATAATCTCTTAACATGTTTTTATAACAGATTCGAGGTAAATATAGCAGCAGGGTAGAAAAGTCAATAGAGGGAGAGGAGGAGCAGGTGATCAGGTAAAGAAGATGCCATTCAATCAATAAAATAAAATAGGAAACAGTATAGACAGTTGTTCAAGAGCCGATGTGTTTCCCTTTAAAAAAAAATTAAAATGTATTAAGGTGGAATGTAAAAATCTTAAAATAAATGTCTAAATGTTGTCTCTTTCATATTTCATATTTCTTTCTAAGCCCCTTATTCACATACAGTATTTTTATCTTTATTTTTACTTTTACTATCTGTGTACTGTTGTTGTCTCAGAGTCTGCACTATAAGCTTCTTCTGTCACCAAAACAAATTCCTTGTATGTGCAATAACAATAAATCTCTTTCTGATTCTGACAAATAGTAGGGTACGATGGGTCTAAAGGCCCACCTTAAGAAAAAAAATGTGCTATTCACTGTGCCTAAAATGTATATAAAAATATATACTTGTATTAAACATTAATGGAGCAAAATGTTTTGTGTGGAAATAAATAATTGAAGTTGGTTTTGTTTAAAAATCTTAAATGTATGAGGTGGCAAGAGAGGCCTTTTACCCCACACGGGGTAAAAGACACACGGTATTGATACAAATACTTCAGCTAAAATAATGTTATTGTTGTTGTTGTTTTTTTTAAATAATGTCTAATTTAAAACTTGTTCAAAACTTTCACATTAGCAAAGTTTGTACTATGTTCTGCTTATTTTGAAAAATAAAAGAATTAATTTTTGTTCAATAAATATACTGTCATTAAAACATGTTAATATAAAAATATATTAAAATACAGAAACAAAAATCATTTTCATAAGTAAACATTCTGAAAGTATTGAAGGATATCCAGTTATAATTGAATATATATTTACAGTAGTAAAAACTAATTATATTTTATTATATGATATGAATAATATGGCTTCATTCTAAACATGGTGATTATATCTATGGACACCCAACATAATATATGATATTTACCATCTGAATCCAACCATGTCAAGTCAACAAATGGAAAAGTCAGCCATCTATTAATTATCATGTTAATTACTGTGCAACTTTAGCCCCAACAGCAGGGGCGCTTTTTACCCCAAATACCATACTTTTACATATTCTTTTGTTATTTAAAAACTGTTGCTTTATTATTATTTATTATCTTAAACAAAACTGAAAATCATAAAGAAGACCTTTGTCAAACACAATAAAGAAAAAAAGAAGACCTTTGTCGAAAAATATATGCATTAATTTTAGCGATTCTTATTTAAATCTACAACATTTTAAAAAAACATAAAATATTGGATCAAGTAAGCACAGAATCAACCCACGATCATGTCAAGGATCAGACAAATACAAGTGCATCTCAATAAATTAAAATTAGAATAATTAGAATGTCGTGGAAAAGTTAATTTATTTCAGTAATTCAACTCAAATTGTGAAACTCGTGTATTAGATAAATTCAATGCACACAGACTGAAGTAGTTTAAGTCTTTGGTTCTTTTAATTGAGATGATTTTGGCTCACATTTAACAAAAATCCACCAAATCTCAACAAATTAGAACATGGTGACATGCCAATCAGCTAATCAACTCAAAACACCTGCAAAGTTTTCCTGAGCCTTCAAAATGGTCTCTTAGTTTGGTTCACTAGGCTACACAAACATGGGGAAGACTGCTGATCTGACAGTTGTCAAGAAGACAATCATTGACACCCTTCACAATGAGGGTAAGCCACAAACATTCATCGCCAAAGAAGCTGGCTGTTCACAGAGTGCTGTATCCAAGCATGTTAACAGAAAGTTGAGTGGAAGGAAAAAGTGTGGAAGAAAAAGATGCACGAACAACCGAGAGAACCGAGCAGCCTTATGAGGATTGTAAAGCAAAATCTATTCAAGAATTTGAGTGAAATTTACAAGGAATGGACTGAGGCTGGGGTCAAGGCATCAAGAGCCACCACACAGACGTGTCAAGGAATTTGGCTACAATTGTCGTATTCCTCTTGTTAAGCCACTCCTGAACCACAGACAACGTCAGAGGCGTCTTACCTGGGCTAAAAAGAAGAAGAACTGGACTGTTGCCCAGTGGTCCAAAGTCCTCTTTTCAGATGAGAGCAAGTTTTGTATGTCATTTGGAAACCCAGGTCTTAGAGTCTGGAGGAAGGGTGGAGAAGCTCATAGCCCAAGTTGCTTGAAGTTCAGTGTTAAGTTTCCACAGTCTGTGATGATTTGGGGTGCAATGTCATCTGCTGGTGTTGGTCCATTGTGTTTTTTTAAAACCAAAGTCACTGCACCCGTTTACCAAGAAATTTTGGAGCATTTCATGCTTCCTTCTGCTGACTGAAGATGCTGATTTCATTTTCCAGCAGGATTTGGCACCTGCCCACACTGCCAAAAGCATCAAAAGTTGGTTAATGACCATGGTGTTGGTGTGCTTGAATGGCCAGCAAACTCACCAGACCTGAACCCCACAGAGAATCTATGGGGTATTGTCAAGAGGAAAATGAGAAAAAAGAGACCAAAAAATGCAGCAGAGCTGAAGGCCAGTTTCAAAGAAACCTGGGCTTCCATACCACCTCAGCAGTGCCACAAACTGATCACCTCCATGCCACGCCGAATTGAGGCAGTAATTAAAGCAAAAGGAGCCCCTACCAAGTATTGAGTACATGTACAGTAAATAAACATATTTTCCAGAAGCCCAACAATTCACGTAAAATTTTTTTTTTTTATTGGTCTTATGAAGTATTCTAATTTGTTGAGATGAGTGAATTGGTGGGTTTTTGTTAAATGTGAGCCAAAATCATCACAATTAAAAGAACCAAAGACTTAAACTACTTCAGTCTGTGTGCATTGAATTTATTTAATACACAAGTTTCACAATTTGTGCTGAATTACTGAAATGAACTTTTCCACGACATTCTAATTTACTGAAATGCACCTGTATACACGTGAATCTTGAAAAGCAAATGTTTTGGAAAGTGCTACGCCACATTTTTGTGCCATCTAGTGGTTTAGATGAGAATAATATCAACGGTGACTTTTACCCCGGGGGCTCCTTTAGCCCCATTGTACCCTACTTTTCCCTATACCCTTTACACAAAGAAAGAGGCTCAAAGAATGGTTCAAATAAATATAATAAATATAATTTGAAACAGGATGGGACAGACAATGGTTCTACACATGGTTGTTGATAGCAGGGCAAAAGGTGGTGACATTTCTAGGGGCTCCGGGCTTGAAGGGAACCTCCCCCCCTTACGCAACTTCAATTCAAGCCCACACAAACAAACAACCTTCATTGAGCCCCGGATACCCCGGCTACAGCCCTGGTTCTATAAAAGATTTGGAGTCTTTCATATTTACAGGGCCCAATAGTAATAGTAGTCTGACATGGAGTGGATCGGCTACATAGTAGGCGAGAAAGACAGAGAAAGAGAAAATTATACCCGTCAATAGAATCAGTAGCATAAGATGTTTTATCTCGCCGAGTGTATTATTAGTCTCGTTTTTTCGCTTAAGTTAGCCTCACCTGAGCAGTAGCCTACAAAACAATGTCATGCGCTTGGCTGTCTACAGATGTAGAGGTACTTACATTTTAAAAACACAATGACCGCTTAAAAACAGACTTCAGTGACCAATCAGTTAATGAAATTCAACATACTATACCCTAAAACCCCTTCACACACCGACAAAAATCTCGCGCGATATACTCCCACACTTAAAACCTCCTCACTAAAAAACAAAGGGCGCCAATGTAATGGTGCACACCGACGCGAAAAACGCCACGCGTAAAAGCGTCATTTTTTAAAAAACGCCTCGGGTTCGTTTTTTTGGTTTGACGCACCGCGTCAAAAAACTATACGACCAATGAGAATGGCGCTTTTGCACACGTGTCTGGAGCTTCTGAAGTTACAGTAAAACACAACTTGGGGGCGCTCAAACACAAAACTGTCTTGCTGAGCACACATACGTAACGGCGAAGAAGATATACGCCAAGTAGCGTCTACACTGACGGGAAGAAATAAGAAGAAGAAGATGCAAGGCAAGATGAATGTAGAGTTGCTGGTCTCGTTGGTGTCGGAACACAAAGAACTATATGACAAACGCGCGACAGCGATTACAAAAATCTTGATAAAAGAGAACTAGTATTTCTAGTATTTCTGTTTTACATTAAGCGCCATCTAATGTAAGGAATGAATTTGCATGTTCACTGGCTCATCGTCAGCGAAAATCGCTTGGTGTGAACACAAAAAACGCGTTGAAAAACGCTGGCGAATAACGCGCGCCGATATTCGTCCCGGTGTGTACGGCCCTTTAAAAAAAAAAAGATATGTGCTTCTCATCTGCTCCTCTATGGGTAGCACAGTTCCACTATTAACAACGCACAGCTAATTAAATCAGCATGGGTTCTGATTAATATTTCTGAAATAAATATTTCTGTGAAACGCATTAGGTTGCACAGAAGAAAGACTATAGCATATTGCTATAGCAGGATGGCGTCACAGGCTCATATTTCGTTGACCAATCGGCGGAAAGGGCGTGTCATGACCACCTACAAGGGGAAATGAATTTTGAGTAGTTTATCCTTTTTCTAACGTTACCTGTGAATCAAAAAAAAAAGAAAAAGAAAAAGAAAATCGAGTCCAAAATCTCATTTATCCGTTTTTTTTTTTTTTTTTTTTTTTTTAACAAACGAAAAACCAGAAAACGGCCGTTTGTCGAAATGGCAAAGGGAAGTGAAGTGAAGGTGCTGTTCTAGAGAGAACCTTTGATTATTTTGCATGGCCCGAGCCTAAGGATTTAGACATTTATATGTAATTGCCAAACAAATAACAGGGTTGCCTGTGGTTTCAAAATTTGATGTGCGTGTATGGCCTGGATGAGTGTGAGATCTCCCGGCCTCCCAGTCCGGCCCTGCTTCACATCCTTCAGTCAGTCATGATTTCCCACTGGAATGCCCATGATCTCCACCAGAGGGCACTCCTTCCATGACTTTTACTGTTTACCCTGGGTTTCATTTCAGATTCAGAATCAGAATTAGCTTTACTTCCAGGTATGTTTACACATACAAGGAATTTGTTTTAGTGACAGAAGCTCCACAGTGCAACAGAATGACAGTGACAAGACAGGACTTATAATAAGAAATAATAAAATACAAATATACAAAATAGACAATGTACAAAATTGCAAAAACACAACATATCATATAGACAATTATGTATGTAGAGGTATTATATATGTGCAAATTTTAATTGTAAATAAGTATGTGTTTCTGAAACTGTTCCTGTGTCTGGCCGTTCTGGTGCTCAGTGCTTTATAGCGTCAACCAGATGGCAACAGTTCAAAGAGGGAGTGTGCTGGATGTGAGGGGTCCAGAGTGATTTTGCTAGCCCTTTTGCTTACTCTGGATGAGTTCAGTCTTTAGAGACAAGGGAGGGTTGTATCAGTGATTTGCTCAGCAGTCTGGACTATCCTCTGTAGTCTTCTGAAGTCAGATTTGGTAGCTGAGCTGAACCAGACAGTTATTGAAGTGCAGAGGACAGATTCAATGATGGTGGAGTAGACCCACCTAGGAGTTTTATTTGTTCTGGGTATGCTTTCAGCGGCAAGTTATTTTAGTTCCCAGAATGTTCTGTTTAAAGGTAGGATAACATTCTCTAAAATGTGTATTGATAAGATTGTTAACATTATTAAAACATTATCCTCTAACGTTCTAATAAAGCTTCCCATCACACTAGATGTGGACTTACATTGTTCAGAATTCAAATTTTGGTTGAAAGTAAAACCCCAACCTTTGTTTGATGTCAAGCTCCAGCGTAAATAACTCCAAAAACAGCATTAGCAGCTTCACTTTTTTTAAACAAGATTGACTTTATTTCTGTCATACATTTAAAAATAAAAATTCTTATTGAGATTAACATAGATTTAGATGTTGATGGTATATTGAAAATAATAGTTTGGTTTGATGTCACCATTATGGTGATTAGTAGTTAGGTAGTATGAATCAAACTTTTCAACGTTAGCTTTTGTTTGCCTGCTGTAACTATGTTTGTTACAGCAAAAACAGTGACAGAAAAATGTCATCAGGTGATGTTTACAATTTGCTTATAGTAAAGATTTTATCGTGTAGTGATATGATCAACTGTTCTTTTCTACAGTCTAATCTATGCTATTAATTTCATATTAGTGACTATAGTAAATATGTTTCAACAGTATAAGGTTCAGCAGTTAATTCTTTCCTGTAGGGGGGATATATATTTATATATTTATTTGTTTATTGTTATGGAGCAACTGGGTTCATGATCTGAAGCGGGAAAAAGTTCCTTTGTCTCTGGGGAGATACCCACTCGAGTGAGTTATGGTGTTGTCAGAATTCAGCAGTTATATTCATGCAAGATGGTAATTCCAGAATAATACATTTTACTGTAATTTCCTATGTATGAGTGGTTCGGTCAAAGCAAGACGGTTAAACAGATACCAAGAATGACAGGTAAAGGTAGGAGAAATATAAAGTTACATTCATATGCAGAATTACACACATTTAAAGTTTGATTAACACATGATAAAATTGCAGATTCTATTTGATATGGAAGACAGATAAAGGAAATACAGTCAATACATTTAGAATATATTTACTTTCCTTTTTCCTTACAAGAATTCCTAGCGAGCTGGGCTTTTTCTGTTTCTCCCAGTTGGGTCATAAAGTTTTAATGACCTGGTCAGGAATTTAAACCCAGCCATGCTGGCACCAGGCCGGTCATTCAGCTTGCAGAGAGTTTGATTTACCTGC
Organism: Cyprinus carpio; assembly: GCF_018340385.1. Classification (NCBI taxonomy): domain Eukaryota; kingdom Metazoa; phylum Chordata; class Actinopteri; order Cypriniformes; family Cyprinidae; genus Cyprinus; species Cyprinus carpio. Next base: position 29,477,876 of record NC_056576.1, read on the forward strand.
ATGAGTTCAGGGGCTAAAAGCTTTGGGTTTTAGCCAAGGAAATGTGCATTGTTTTAGATTCAACGAGCCATGATTCATTAATTCAGAACCAATGAATGAATGAACTGCTCATACGCTACAGCTAAATGGGTGAAAACGTCTCAGGTTACGAATGTAACCATGGTTCCCTGAGTAGGGAACGAGACACTGCGTCCTCTAGGGGTCGCTATGGGGAACACCTCGTCGTGACCCGTGTCTGAAGCATACAAATTAAAAAACACCAACGAGTTGGCCGGCAACAAGCCTCTGACGTCACTACCGGTGCGACTATAAAACAAGCATCGGGAAAACACGTCATTCACTTCTTCGTCTGAAGCTTGCGTCCGAAGCATGGCAGGGAGCTAGAGGACGCAGTGTCTCATTCCCTACTCAGGGAACCATGGTTACATTCGTAACCTGAGACGTTCCCTTTCTAGGGGTCGCTATGGGGAACAGTATACCCCCACGCCGCCATACCAACTCTACCACATCAAAGAAACATGCCCAACCCTAAGTACCAACTCTACCATTTCAATGGGAGTTGCCCCCGGGACGTTTAGACGGCTGTCTGTGACAATACCCCTTACGGCCAAAGGCCTAAGCTACATACCCAACTTAATTGTTATGGCCTCGGCCCGGTGGTAGAGCTAAAGGCTTGGAATCAGGAAAGATTCCTTTAAAGGGATACAGCTAGGAACCTAGCATTTTTATACTAAGTCTTGCCTGTCACACAGGGGCTACAGCTTGCCTTCCGCAAAAGCTTGCTGAAGGAGCTGTCTCAACAGATCTCCAGTAGCAACACCCTGTTTAGATAGGTATCCGAGGATACATGGGTGGAGTGGCGCCCAAGATGAACGGGCTTTTACCAGCTCAAGAAAGGGCACGAAGCCAACCGCGCGAAGCCCTCACCATATAGGATTTTAGAAAGAACGCAGAGTACTAGCGTGCGAACTTACCACAGTGTGGATTTCAGAAAGTGTGCAAAGACTTCACGTGCACACTTACCATATCATGGATTTTCAAATACTGTTCTAAGGAAGGGCTCTCGTGGCACTCTGATAGAGCAGCTCATAGATGGAATGGTGCATCTCAAAACAGTATGTTTGAGAGTCATCAACTCGATCTGTGGAAATAATGCTGGAGCGCTCTGGGAAAAAACAGTGAACTCAGTCTCATATGAGAGGAGAACTCCTGAATACAGAGAAGCACGCTCATAGGCGACCCTTCTTGGAAAAGGGGAGCGCTGCTAAACTACCATGAGAATCGCCCGAATAGCCCCTCATGTTGAGGGAAGCGATGTTTGAGGTGTATAAACAAACACACACTTTCTGAATGGAGCCCAAGGAACCAAGGTCTAATCATCTCAAGAAAGGGAACGAGGCGGAGCGCGTAACCCTTACCATACAGGATTTCAGAAAGTGCGCAGAGTCTTGCGTGCACACTTACCAATACGTGGATTTTTAGGAAGTGCGCAAAGTGTTCACGTGCACACTGACCACCATGTGGCTTTCAGAATGTACACAGAGCTTAGCGTGTGTACCTAAAGGTTCCTAAGCATCGCAGAGGTGCTGAACCGCACGGGAGAGGCAAGCTCGAATTTTTATAAACCTCTAGCGAGGGGAGCATCACCTGAGGCAGCATATACAAGAAGACTTCTGTAACTGCCACCTTCACTTCCCGCTGGATGCGACAGCACCTAAGCAGCCAGGAGACCCCTCAGGGTGACCTGGCCGGACATCCATGAAATTCCCTGCAGTGCTGTGCCAGGCCTGATGATCAAGGAGGCTCCCGCAGAAAACCTGTGATCTCAGCCGCCTAATACCGGAACATGAAGCCGGATGGCTGGTGCTGACGAGTGTTTAGTAAACACTGTAACTGAGCACTGCACAGGAAAACTCACAGAGTTTATTAGTAGACACATAACCACCAGCAATTTACACATAAGTATATACAGAAAGGGTCATTTTTATACTCCCACCCTCCTGCGCTGGAGCCCCCCTCAAGGGGCGCCTCCTTTTAGTCCGGACCATCAGTAAGGTGATTGCTACGAACATAGAACCAGCCAAAAACATTATAGGTCCAGCATAGGAGACTGTTATGCGTTAGAGGTTTCCACCTAACCTCGATCAGGTGGAGAGCTGGTGGTTACAGGGGAATTAGGAAGGGGAGGATAAAAGGCGGCCTGCTTGGTAGCCCGGAGAGAGGCCTGTGGTGCGGCGCAGCTCAGCTACCTGATCAGGAAAAAGGCCTTCGCCTCTATCCAGGTCTCTCAGCAGATCAGTCTGATATGCTTGAAGCATTTATTTTGTAATAAAGCCACAGCCTGACCTGCTGCTGCGTATGCCTTGCCATTTAAGCAAGATGCATTGCTTGAAGGGGCTTAGATGGCAAGGAGGGAGATTAAGAGAGGATGTCTCCCCCGCAGAATGAAAGCTCTTTCTGCAGGGGCATCCTCTCATAGCCGTTTTTCGCACATCGCCTCGATGTCGGCAAAACTCTTATGCTGAAACCGATGGATGCGAGAAGAAAACGGCCTCTTTCATTTCCTTTCGATCTCTGTACGGAGATCAGGCAGAAATGGAAGGCTCACCTGAGCTGGAGGGCTATGGTCGGAAAGATAACGCTCATCGAGGCGCGAACCATAAACTCCAACAGCTCTACATACGCAGGGCAGGAGAATTGAGAAGGCTCAGCCTCAGCTTCTTCACCATCCTCAAATATCTCCTGCTTTTCCTGGGTAAAAACCCAGCAGAGCACTAACCTCAGTATCAGAAAGTGTTAAAGATATAACATCATCCTCCAGAGGCTCTCTCTCGTCCGCCGCCATTTTGAGCGCGAAAGGGAAAATCCCTCTTTAAACCCATTCAGACAGATCCACCTGAAATTCTCACGAGCTCATTCTCCTCCGTGCCTCAGCAACGGCGGGTCCTGAACCGTGGGAAGCAGATGGCTGCCTTTTTTTTTTTTTTTTTTTGAAAGAGAGACGAACGAGAGCGGAGCTTTTTTCTTGAAAAAATGCTCGCAATGCACGCAGATTGCCTCCTCAAAGACATCGCGTGCGTGCTCTTTACCCAAACAAATCACGTAAAGATCGTGTGTGTCATCAGGTGTCAAATAACGCCGACACGGATGCATACATTGTCTAAACGCTTGCTAGTAGTCGCCATGATAGACAGAGAAAGAGCGCTCTTACCGGTTCTTTCAGATGCACGCTTCAAACAAAACAGTCAGTGAAGACGAAGAAGAGAATGACGTGTTTTCCCGATGCCTGTTTTATAGTCGCACCGGGTAGTGACGTCAGAGGCTGTCGCCGGCCAACTCGTTGGTGTTTTTTCATTTGTATGCTTCAGACACGGGTCACGACGAGGTGTTCCCCATAGCGACCCCTAGAGGACGCAGTTCGAAGTTCCCTTGAAAGGGAACTGACACATTTTATACAGGTTTTGGGTTGAAGGTGAGCCAAATAACTATCAAGGTAAAAGCGAGGACTGTATTGAAATGAGGCCTTCAGATCCTGTCCTGAACAACTGGAATGATTTCTCATGCTCTGAGAAGAAAAAAGGGATTTGTGAGAAATAGAGTTCATCACTACTTGTCATGCTTGTCCTTCTTTCATGGAATCATTATTAAGAATCTATAAGTGTCACTGATTCTCCCTATTATTTTGATTTTGAGTGTCTGTGAAACTGCTTTTGAGATGAATTGCTTTCTCTATAAATAAAATGGTCGATAAACATCATTAACATATTAAACTGCATCTTTGTTTTTATTTTTATTACTATTTCAGTATTTTTATAATTTCTTTGTAGAAAATAAACATTGTCTTTCGAGTTAATGTCGTTAAACGGTTGCAACAACATTTGAGTTATAATTCTTAAAGTGTTATTTCAAAGATGCCTGCTTGATTGATTACACAGTGTCATATTGTGAAGAGAGGCTGTCAAAACAATAGAAATTCAGACTTGTTTTCACACTCTTTCACATCCCTGGTTTTACCTGAGGCTTTGTGCATTGTGAGTTAGTGTTTAAAGAATGAAGTGTGTACACACACACACACACATACATATACTATATTCTTTATATATATATATATATATATATATATATATATATATATATATATATATATATATAATATATATATATATATATATATAAAATAAAAAACACTAAAAAGTCAAAACTTCTTGTTTCTCAGCATTTGTCAGCAGTTATAGATATTGGATATTGTTTCCAACACCAGCGTCTTCTGATTCAAAGTGTTTGAAGTGAATTATGTCCTGTTGCCATCAGAATATTCTCAGTCCTCCAGAGTGTAATTGCTGGGAAGGAGGTAAGACAGACACAAGTCAAGTCAAGTCAAGTCAAGTTTATTTCTAGAGCAGATTTAAAACAACAGAAGTTGACCAAAGTGCTGTACATCCCACATCATAAATCAACAACAACAAAAATAAAATGACATCAAAACGACAAAAACACACAGCTCTCAAACTGAACTAAAAGCCCAAGGAAAATAAATGTGTTTTTTAGACTAGATTTAAAAGCAGATAGTGTTGGGGCCAGCCTCACAGACAATGGTAAATTATTCCATAGTTTAGGGGCCGCAACTGAGATAGCCCGATCTCCCCTATATTTCAACCTTACTCTAGGAACAGCCAAGAGCATACAATCTGTCAACGTAAGAGACCTAGATGGAACATGTTGTTGTATAAGGTCAGAAAGGTAGGTCGGGGCTAGACCATTTAGGGATTTGAAGGCAAACACTAAAATTTTAAAATCAATCCTAAACCGTCTTGGAAGCCAATGAAGGGAAGTCAGTATGGGAGAAATGTGGTCACGCTTACGTACCCCTTTTAGTAGTCTAGCTGAAGCATTCTGCACCAACTGCTGGCGTGAAAGAGATGCCTGGCTGACACCAGCATAGATGGCATTACAATAATCCAATCGAGAGGAGATAAAAACATGTATAACTCTTTCAAAGTCTTTAAATGACAAAAAAGTTTCACTTTTTTGTCATTTAAAGAGCCTTAACTGAAAAAAAACTGACTTTAACCACAGTATTTATCTGCTTTTCAAGTTTAAAATCACCGTCCATGATTACTCCCAGATTTTTAACGGAAGATTTAACTTACAGAATTAAGGAACCCAATTCTGTGTTGGGGGCCACATGGGTACTACTTGGGCCAAATATCACAATTTCAGTTTTACTCTCATTAAAATGTAAAAAAGTCTGCGAGGCAGTCCAACAATAAACATAAGATCTGAATATACCTTTCTTCAACTTTATTGGCTCATGCAGCAATATATATAGACATAGTGTAAAGGAATGGTGTACCCCTTTCATCCAATAGGAATATGCATTATATATGTGCGTCATATGAGAAAGGAATATGTGTTATATAAAATGGGAATATAGGAAGAGAGTTCTGGGACAAACTTCTTTCCAGATGAATCCTGTTTTCCTAGGGAACTGAACACAACAACTTTATGGAAGAGATATGGATAAAAACAAAAGATATGGAGAGGGAGGAACAAAGGGAGGAAGGAGAGGGAACACAAACAGGTTCTCTAATAAACTGTTCACTGTGTCTGTATAATAGGGGTCATATGATGCGATTTCAATTTTACTTTCTCTTTGGAGTGTTACATGCTCTTGGTGCATTAAGAAGATCTGTAAAGCTGCAAAGACTAAAGTCTCAAATCCAAAGAGATATTCTTTATAAAAGTTAAGAGTTAACCACGCCCCCTAAAACGCCTTGTTGAAACACTCCCCCACATGTCTGCGTCACGATGTGGGAAGATTTGCATAATGCTGCCCAAATGTTCACGCAAAGAAAGAAGGCGTAACTTTGATTCTCGGTGTAGTATTTTTGCTGCTGGGGCAATGTCGTGGAGACGCTGTGTGTTTCATTGTAAAAGCGAAACTTCTTAGTTTGGTCTTCCAAAAGAAGACACAACTAGAAATCAGTGGTTAAGTTGTATTTACAACACTGTTCCAGAAGAAGTTCAACCCAAATATTCTGAAATATTCAGTGTGCAGCGCATTTTATGGAGGACGAGGTCTGTTTCCTAAAAGAGTAGCCTATGGCGGCGTGCATTGACACAGCGGCCCGAGGTTCCCAGCTACTTTGCACCCTTTTGTGTTTTTATGTATGTTTTGTCTTTCTCTGACAAACCCATGCATAAGCAAGTTAATCTACAACCGTCAAAAACTGATAGGCATCGGATTTCTAGCGAAAATGGAAATTACAAGTACCTTTTCACGGACTCACAACATCCCGCCGGAGATATCGTGTAGTGATATGATCAACTGTTCTTATCTACAGTCTAATCTATGCTATTAATTTCATATTAGTGACTATAGTAAATATGTGTCAACAGTATAGGGTTCAGCAGTTAATTCTTTCCTGTGGGGGAAAAACATTTTAATTACTATTTCATTTTTATTTATTTATTTATTTATTTATTTATTTATTTATTTATTTATTTATTATTATTATTATTATTTTATTATTATTGTATTATTATTATGTGAATTTTCTGCCAATGGGGTAAGAAAAATATAAAACAAATAATCTTGTTTTCGTTTGCATAGAGAGAATTTTTCTTACCCTATGGTGGATAATTTTAATTGTTTTACTTAAAATCCCAGAGTTTCCCTCATTTCAGGGTTAACATTCTCAAAGTTTTCACTGAACCTGCTTTCTGAAACAGGCCTCTGGTCCTGAGGGTGACATACATATAACACTCCAATTTTTTTTGTTTTTGTTTTTTTGTTTTGACCCCACATTCAGTTCAGTCACTTGTGCTTAATTTTGCATGTCATCTTTACATAATTATTTTCCTGTTTATCAAACAGCTTGATTGTCAACTTTTAGAGGAAATAAAAAATTTAAGTCACCTTTATTTTCATAGTGCTGTGTAAATAAATGTGACCTGACTTTTTAACTGCCTCTAAAAGCTGACACAATCAAGCTGTTTGAATTATGAGAAGTGTACCTTTTATTTTATCAATAATTATTTTCTTCTTCTTCGTTTAGTGATTAGTGAGCATTTTACAAAAGCTTGTATATTTATATAAAAAAATTATATCTACTAGAAAAATATTTCACATTTAGGAGAATGTTCAGTTGAAGTAAACTATATCTGCTATTCCCAGGCTTTATGGCTGTTGTAAATTTGGCGAGCCAGCAGAAGCCACTGTCGGCTTTGATTCTCTTCCCAGTACAATAATGCTTCATGAGGCCTCATATCCTTAAGCTAATGAGCTAGGCAGCGATAAGAGGAAGTAAGGACACGAGGATGAAATGAGAAGCAGCTCATGTGTCAGAGAGAATACACCGGTGTAGCTCAATGACAGAGAGATTTCATACACAGAGGGTGCAAAAGATCGTTTTTTTGACTGGGATTGAGATACAGTGGACTGGTTATAGTGAACTTGTACACTTGTAGCGATTGAAATATTTTAGGATCAATATGTTTACCCATCAGATCAACATTAAATGTAGTATGTAGAAAGTGTCACACACAAGACCTGCGAGCAGACCTGCTTATAAATGAAAATGAGGTTATTTCAACTTCAACTCTCTCAATCAGAAAACATTTGTGATGAAATCCAGATCAAATGAAACTGTTTTTCTAATTTGGAAAGATTTTTTTCTAAATTAGTTGGCCTGCAGATTAAATTTGTTTGAGAAACTGAAAATGGTTTAAAAAAAAAAAGAAAAGAAAAGGAAAACAATAATTGGTTTCTTGCAACAGCTTGTCAAAGATTCTGCTTTTAGGCTACATTAAATATATGAATTATTTTTATTTACTTTTTTAACATGTTGTGGGTTATTTTTTTTCTTCACACCTGAACAACCGGAATGGGGAAATGGGATTTGGTGAGAAATAGGGTTCATCCTTGTTATTTTTTTACTTACATGCAATTGTACGTCATAAATATAATTTGGGGTCTGAGGAGTTTCATACTGGAAGGTCTATTTTATTCACGAATGTCAGTGTCCATCAAATGAAATCACTTCCTGTGTAGATTTAGTACTATTAAAAACAAGAGCCGGCATCAGTTTTAGACCACATCCCCTCTGTGAAAGACACACTGCAAGACGCCAAGGAGGAACAAACATGGAATTAGAGGACTTTCATAATAATGCTAAATGCAAAAATGTTAAGAAACACAACTGGACCTCAAAGACAACTGCAAATTATGAAGAACAACCCTCGAAGCTGCCGTAAGAAGAGAGTTTAATTTAGTAAAGGAGAACTGCTAGATACAATTTCAGTCATTGTTTTCTAAGAACAATATTGTCAATTTTCTATGCTATTTAATTTTATAGTTTTGTTGTCATATTTTACCATATAGTAATTTCAGATGTTACTATAAAACAACAAACCTAATATAAAAGACAATAAATTAAACCTAAGAGAAAAGGGAAACAATACTTATTCTGTTTCTTAAACTTTTTATTCTTAAACTTACATCCCTAATAATATGGAGTGTATTAATCAATATTTTTGTGTTTTCTCCTATCTGACAGGAGGAAGTCGATGTTTGGTGCTGATCACTGTGTGTCTCGGGATTATTTGTCTACTTCTAATTGCTGGCATCATACTGATGTATTTTCAGGCCTCTTCTAAGCGAGGTTAGTGCAAAACATTTTATGTGCAAGTAGTTTAATTTTCCCATTTTTTCTCCTCTTTTATGTATACAGTTTTTAAAATTCTGTCCTCATCAGGATATCTGTGGGGTCCAGATGGCTTGTTCATGTCCACTGAGTTGAAGAGCTGGTCTGACAGCAGACAGTATTGCAGGGATCGTGGTGCTGATCTGGTCATTATCAACACTGAAGAGAAGCAGGTGAGTTTTTGATTGAGTGTCTGTTAATGAATGAGAGCACATCAAGGGCAAGTCGTACACAATGGTAATTCAAAAGTGCTTTACATAAAAGAAAGCAAAAATACATCATAAAAATACAAATAAAAAATAAAACAAGGAATTTAAAAACTTTGAAAAAAAATGATTACCCCTGCCTGGTGATAAAGGCAATCAACAAGTTTCTCCAAGTCTTGACTTCACACACTTATTCCTGTTTTTATTCACACACATGAGGCACATATCATCATTTATCAAAGAGAGAGTGTGGATGGTTTGTCTGACATAGAGAATGAGGGACAATGAACGGGCTGGTAATGTCATTCCACTGAAACAAGGGTAGAGAGCTCAAATACACACTCACTGAAGATGTGTTTAAGCTTTTTATTCGTTATTTAAATAAGATCATCTCTCTCTAAAAACATATTTTTTATTTTTTTAACTTCTGTATTATTTGTAGTTTATTCTTGAAACAAGCTATTATGCTGCGCTGCTACTCGGGCATGTGATGTTTAATTTTAATGAATTGATTGATGACAGTCTTCATTTTTAAGTGTGCTAAAATTCGGGTGAAAACGTGACACACCATTTTATACAGGTTTGGGGTTGAAGGTGAGGCCAAATACACTACATCATGGTAAAAGCGAGACTACAGTATCTGAAACATGAGACCTTCAGATCCTGTCCTGAACAACTGGAATGATCTCTCCATGCTCCTGAGGAAGAAAAAGGGATTTTCGTGAGAAATAGAGTTCATCACTACACTATTGTCATGCTTGTTCCTTGTTTCAGGGAATCATTATTAAGAATCTATAAGTGTCAACTGATTCTCCTATTATTCTGATGGTTAGTGTCTGTGAACTGCTTTTGAGATTAATTGCTTTCTGCTATGAATAAAATGCGTCGATAACATCATTAACATATTAAAACTGCATCTTTGTTTTTAATTTTTATTACTATTTCAGTATTAATATAATTTCTTTGTAGAAAATAAACATTGTCTTTCGACGTTAATGTCGTTAACGGTTGCACCAACATTTGAGTTATAATTCTTTAAAGTGTTATTCAAAGATGCCTTGCTTGATTGATTAACCAGTGTCCATAATTGTGAAGAGAGGCTTGTCGAACAATCTAGACTCAGACTCGTTTTCACACATCTCTACATCACATCCCTCTGGTTTTACAGCCTGAGGCTTTGGGTAGCTGTTTAAAGTTGACGCAGTGTACCACAAAGCACACCACACACACATCCACACATAATCTACTACATTTATTATTATTGAATTATTTCTTCTTATACATCTTATTATTATATATGTCATTGTCTTATCTGTATTCTTATTGGCTTATTGTACTTTTGTGTGTCACTCTGACTTATGTGAACCTGCCCAATGCGGTGCTAAAGAAAAATAGTATAAGAATATGCAAGTGCTTGTTTTGTGTCACTCGTTCAGTGGCTGTAAATTTTCCTTCTCTTAACCCTAATGGTGGATGTAATTTTAAACTTGTCTTTACTTAAACATCCCAGAGTTTCGTCTCAATACAGGGTGAACATGACATCAAAGTTTTCACTGAACCTGCTTTCTGAAACAGGCCTCTGGTCCTGAGGGTGCACATTCAGATATGCTCACCAAACACTCAAATGTGTATTAAAGAACACATGATCGGACCCCACATTCAGTTACAGTCACTTGTGCTAATTTTGCATGTTCATCTTTATCATAATTATTTTCCTGTTTATCAAACCAGCTTGATTGTCAACTTTTAGAGGAAATAAAAAAATTTAAGTCACCTTTATTTTCATAGCGTCTGTGTAAATAAATGTGACCTGACTTTTTAACTGCCTCTAAAAGTTGACACAATCAAGCTGTTTGAATTATGAGAAGTGTACCTTTCTATATTTATCAATAATTTATTTTCTTCTTCTCCGTATTAGTGATTAGTGAGCATTTTACAAAAGCTTGTATATTTATATAAAAAAATTTATATTGCTAGAAAAAGTATTTCACATTTAGGAGATTGTTCAGGGGTTGAAGTAAACTATATCTGCTATTCCCAGGCTTTTATGGCTGTTTTGTAAATTTGGCGACAAGCCAGCAGAAGCCACTGTCGGCTTTGATTTCTTCCAGTACAAATAATGCTTCATTAGGCCTCATATCCTTAAGCTAATGAGCTAGGCAGCGATTTTAAGAGGAAGTAAGGACACGACACGGATGAAATGAGAAGCAGCTCATGGGTCAGAGAATACACCGGTGTAGCTCAATGACAGAGAGATTTATACACAGAGGGTGCAAAAGATCGTTTTTTTTGTGGGATTGAGATACAGTGGATGGTTATAGTGAACTTGTACACTTGTAGCGATTTGAAATATTTTAGGATCAATATGTTTACCCATCAGATCAACATTAAATGTAGTATGTAGAGAGCCGTGTCACACAACACAGCTGAGCAAAAGACCTGCGTATAAAGGAAATGATGAGGTTATTTCAACTTCAACTCTCTCAATCAGAAAACATTTGTGATGAAATCCAGATCAAATGAAAACTGTTTTTCTAATTTGGAAAAGATTTTTTTCTAAATTAGTTGGCCTGCAGATTAAATTGTTTGAGAAACTGAAAATGGTTTAAAAAAAAAAAAAGGAAAACAATAATTGGTTTCTTGCAACAGCTTGTCAAAGAAAATACTCTTATTCTACACTAAATAAAATATATAATATATTTAATTTACTAACATTAACATTTTTTTTTCGTTTCAACATGTTGTGGTTATTTTTTCTTCACACCGAACAACAGGAATGGGGAAATGGGATTTGTGAGAAATAGGGTTCATCCTTGTTATGTTTTTACTTACATGCAATTGTACGTCATAAATATAATTTTGGGTCTGAGGTTTTCATACTGGAAGTCTATTTTATTCACGAATGTCAGTGTCTAAATGAAATCACTTCCTGTGTAGATTTAGTACTATTAAAACAAGAGCCGGCATCATTTTAGACCACATCCCCTCTGTGAAGACACACTGCAAGACGCAGGAACAAACATGGAATTAGAGGACTTTCATAATAATGCTAAATGCAAAAATGTTAAGAAAAACACAACTGGACCCTCCCCCCCCCCCCCCCCCCCCAAAGACACTGCAATTATGGGAAGAACAACCTCGAAAGCTGCCGTAAGAAGAGAGTTTAATTTTTAGTAAAGGAGAACTGCTAGATACAATTTCAGTCATTGTTTTCTAAGAACAATATTGTCAATTTTCTATGCTATTTAATTTTATAGTTTTGTTGTCATATTTTACCATATAGTAATTTCAGATGTTCTTGTAAAATAACAATTTTCCTCTCGAGGACAATAAAGTATACTACTACTACTACTAAAACAATACTTTATTCTTGTTTCTTAAACTTTTTATTCTTTCTTAACCTTTACATCCTAATAATATGGAGTGTATTAATCAATATTTTTGTGTTTTCTTCCTATCTGACATGAGGAGGAAGTCGATGTTTGGTGCCGATCACTGTGTGTCTCGGGATTATTTGTCTACTTCTAATTGCTGGCATCATACTGATGTATTTTCAGGCCTCTTCTAAGCGAGGTTAGTGCAAAACATTTTATGTGCAAGTAGTTTAATTTTCCATTTTTTCTCCTCTTTTATGTATACAGTTTTTAAAATTCTGTCCTCATCAGGATATCTGTGGGGTCCAGATGGCTTGTTCATGTCCACTGAGTTGAAGAGGCTGGTTCTGACAGCAGGACAGTATTGCAGGGATCGTGGTGCTGATCTGGTCATTATCAACACTGAAGAGAAGCAGTGAGTTTGTGTGAGTGTCTGTTAATGAATGAGAGCAATCAAGGCAAGTCGTACACAATGGTAATTCAAAAGTGCTTACATAAAAGAAAGCAAAATAATCATAAAAAATAAAAATAAAAAATAAAACAAGGAATTTAAAAACTTTGAAAAATGATTACCCTGCTGGTGATAAAGGCATCAACAAGTTTCTCCAAGTCTTGACTTCACACTTATTCCTGTTTTTATTCACACACAGAGGCACATATCATCATTTATCAAAGAGAGAGTGTGGATTGGTTTGTCTGACATAGAGAATGAGGGCAACATGAACATGGGTGAATAATTCACCACTGAAACAAGGGTAAGAGCTCAAACACTCACTGAAGATTGTTTAAGCTTTTTATTCTTATTTTAAATAAGATCATCTCTCTTAAACATATTTTTTATTTTTTTTAACTTCTGTATTATTTTAGTTTATTCTTGAAAAACTATTCTGCTACTGCATGTGATGTGTAATTAATGAATTGATTGTGACAGTCTTCATTTAATTGCTAAATGGGTGAAAACTGACACATTTTATACAGGTTTTGGGTTGAAGGTGAGCCAAATAACTATCATGGTAAAAGCGAAGACTGTATTGAAATGAGACCTTCAGATCCTGTCCTGAACAACTGGAATGATCTCTCATGCTCTGAGAAGAAAAAAGGGATTTGTGAGAAATAGAGTTCATCACTACTTGTCATGCTTGTCCTTGTTTCATGGAATCATTATTAAGAATCTATAAGTGTCACTGATTCTCCCTATTATTCTGATGTTTAGTGTCTGTGAAACTGCTTTTTGAGATTAATTGCTTTCTCTAGAATAAAATGGTCGATAAACCATCATTAACATATTAAAACTGCATCTTTGTTTTTATTTTTATTACTATTTCAGTATTATTATAATTTCTTTGTAGAAAATAAACATTGTCTTTCGAGTTAATGTCGTTAAACGGTTGCACCAACATTTGAGTTATAATTCTTAAAGTGTTATTTCAAAGATGCCTGCTTGATTGATTAAACAGTGTCATATTGTGAAGAGAGGCTGTCAAAACAATAGAAAATCAGACTCGTTTTCACACTCTTTCACATCCCTGGTTTTACCTGAGGCTTTGGTTAGTGTTTAAAGAATGAAGTGTACACACACACACACACACACACACACACATATTATTATTATTATTATTTATTATTTTATTATTATTATTATTATTATTATTATTATTATTATTATTATTATTATTATTTTGTAAATTATCTGCCAATGGGGTAAGAAAAATATATAAAAAATAATCTTGTTTTCATTTTCATTGAGATAATTTTTCTTACCCTATGGTGGATAATTTTAATTGTTTTACTTAAAATCCCAGAGTTTCTCTCAATACAGGGTTAACATACTCAAAGTTTTCACTGAACCTGCTTTCTGAAACAGGCCTCTGGTCCTGAGGGTGACATAGATATAACACCAACACTCCAATTTGTATTAGAGAATCACATGATCGACCCCACATTCAGTTCAGTCACTTGTGCTTAATTTTGCATGTCATCTTTACATCATTATTTTCCTGTTTATCAAACAGCTTGATTGTCAACTTTTAGAGGAAATAAAAATGTCAAGTCACCTTTATTTTCATAGCGCTGTGTAAATAAATGTGACCTGACTTTTTAACTGCCTCTAAAAGTTGACACAATCAAGCTGTTTGAATTATGAGAAGTGTACCTTTTATTTTATCAATAATTATTTTCTTCTTCTTCGTTTAGTGATTAGTGAGCATTTTACAAAAGCTTGTATATTTATATAAAAAAATTATATCTGCTAGAAAAATATTTCACATTTAGGAGATTGTTCAGTTGAAGTAAACTATATCTGCTATTCCCAGGCTTTATGGCTGTTGTAAATTTGGCGAGCCAGCAGAAGCCACTGTCGGCTTTGATTCTCTTCCCAGTACAATAATGCTTCATTAGGCCTCATATCCTTAAGCTAATGAGCTAGGCAGCGATAAGAGGAAGTAAGGACACGAGGATGAAATGAGAAGCAGCTCATGTGTCAGAGAATACACCGGTGTAGCTCAATGACAGAGAGATTTCATACACAGAGGGTGCAAAAGATCGTTTTTTTGACTGGGATTGAGATACAGTGGACTGGTTATAGTGAACTTGTACACTTGTAGCGATTGAAATATTTTAGGATCAATATGTTTACCCATCAGATCAACATTAAATGTAGTATGTAGAAAGTGTCACACAACACAGCTGAGCAAGACCTGCGTATAAATGAAAATGAGGTTATTTCAACTTCAACTCTCTCAATCAGAAAACATTTGTGATGAAATCCAGATCAAATGAAACTGTTTTTCTAATTTGGAAAGATTTTTTTCTAAATTAGTTGGCCTGTAGATTAAATTAGTTTGAGAAACTGAAAATGGTTTTAAAAAAAAAAAAGAAAAGAAAAGAAAAACAATAATTGGTTTCTAGCAACAGCTTGTCAAAGATTCTGCTTTTAGGCTACATTAAATATATGAATATTTTATTTACTTTTTTAACATGTTGTGGTTATTTTTTCTTCACACCTGAACAACAGGAATGGGGAAATGGGATTTGTGAGAAATAGGGTTCATCCTTGTTATGTTTTTACTTACATGCAATTGTACGTCATAAATATAATTTTGGGTCTGAGGAGTTTCATACTGGAAGTCTATTTTATTCACGAATGTCAGTGTCTAATGAAATCACTTCCTGTGTAGATTTAGTACTATTAAAACAAGAGCAGGCATCATTTTAGACCACATCCCCTCTGTGAAGACACACTGCAAGACGTAGGAACAAACATGGAATTAGAGGACTTTCATAATAATGCTAAATGCAAAAATGTTAAGAACACAACTGGACCTCAAAGACACTGCAATTATGAAGAACAACCTCGAAGCTGCCGTAAGAAGAGAGTTTAATTTAGTAAAGGAGAACTGCTAGATACAATTTCAGTCATTGTTTTCTAAGAACAATATTGTCAATTAGTGGTGCTTGCCGAAGGCAAAGCATCACTTGTATTATCTCACATACTTATTATTCTTCTTCTTACTTCTTCCGTACAAAACTTCGGCGCGTAACTAGTCCCGCACCGTTTGTCACAGACCAACGAAACAGGTGTCAAATCGTGCGGCCTATTCGGGAATGGTGTGCTATGACTTTTATAAGCGATCGCCCGAAAAAATCCCATAGACTTTGCATTGTGGCCAACTTTGACGGGTCGTAGCTCCGAGAGAGAATTTCGCAGAAACATGTGAATCACCACATTTGGAGAGACTATCAGGCTGTGCGAGACCATACCCCGCAGTGGGGTATAAGTTGTACCCCTGGGGCGCAAGAGCCCCCCAAAGTTGCCCCATAGACATATTATGGTGAGGGATCGCCCATGAAACAGTGCGTTTTTCCTACTATGGGAAATTACATAGGGATTTTGTACTGAACATAACTCTGCATCACAGTGTCATAGAGACATGGGGGTGGGTTCATTTTACTCAGCCAACCAATCAGACTCTCAGGATAATTGTGAATCTATCAAGCCACGCCCTAGCAACCATTTAGGGGCCCCTTAGTAACAAGCTCCATAGACTTTCATTGAAAAAGATCAAATTAATATCTTTGGATAGAAGTGTCATAGAAACATGAGGGTGGGCTCGTTTGACTCAGGGCAGCAAACGACCAATAACTAATCACCTTCAAGACTTCATAGCCACGCCCTAGCAACCACTTAGACCACCCTAGCAACCCAAAGCATAGAGGGATATCTTCAAATCTGAATATCAGCTGCCAGGCCACTCCCTAGCAACCAAACACAGTACCCTAGCAACCGTTTTTCAAGATCTATATCTCTGCATCAGAACATCGTACAGACATGGGGGTTGGTTTACATTGGCAAGTAGCCTTTGGAGTATCATCATTGGCAGCTGCCAAGCCACTCCCTAGCAACCAAACAGAGTACCCTAGCAACTATTTAGCAAGTATTATATCTTTACAACAGAAAATCGTACAGACATGGGGGTTGGTTTATAATGGCAAGCAGCCTTTGAGTATCATCATTGGCAGTTGCCAAGCCACTCCATAGCAACCGAACACAGTACCCTAGCAACCGTCTTGCAAGACATATATCTCTGAATCAGAACATCGTAGAAACAAGGCGGTTGGCTTTTTTGACTCATGCTAGCAGACTGGAATTCCAACATGCTAGTCATGCTAGCAGTGAATAGCTACATGCTAATAGTGATTAGCTAAGTGCTCAAATGGACTCACAACATGCTAAGAACTCTATAAAAACTACATAGTGACCATCTGTGACAACTACCAACCACCTAGTAACATCATAGCTACTACCCCGGTTACGATAGCAACCGCCTAGCAACAACCCAGAGCACCCTAGCAACTGCCTAGCAACACATTAGCAACCACCCAAAGTACCTTAGCAACTGCCTAGCAACCTCCTAGCAACCACCCAGGTTACCATAGCAACATCCTAGCAACCACCCAGAACACCCTAGCAACCGCATAGCAACACCTTAGCAACCATCCCAAGTACCTTATTCGGGAATGGTGTGCTATGACTTTTATAAGCGATCGTGCGTACGATGTTCTCGCACACCGGGCGAAATATCGCCCGAAAAATCGCATAGACAATGCATTGCGACCAACTTTGACGGATCGTAGCTCCGAGAGAGAATTTCGCACAAACATGTGAATCACCACATTTGGAGAGGCTATCAGGCTGTGCGAGAACATACCCCACAGTGGGGTATAAGTTGTACCCCTGGGGCGCAAGAGCCCCCCAAAGTTGCCCCATAGACATACTATGGTGAGGGATCGCCCATGAAACAATGTGTTTTTCCTACTATGGTAAGTTTTGCATTGAACATAACTCTGGAACACAATGTCATAGAGACATGGGGGTGGGCTCATTTTAATCAGGCAACCAATCAGTCTGTCTGGATCATTGTGAAGCACTCAAGCCACGCCCTAGCAACCATTTAGGTCCCCTTAGTAACAAGCTCCATAGACTTCCATTGAAAAAGATCAAATTTATATCTTTGGATAAGAGTGTCATAGAAACATGAGGGTGGGCTCGTTTGACTCGGGGCAGCAAACGGCCAATCACGAATCACCTTCAAGACTTCATAGCCAGGCCCTAGCAACCATTTAGAGCACCCTAGCAACCCAAAGCATAGAGGAATATCTTCAAATCTGAATATCATAAAGGCATGGGGGTTGGTTTATATCATTCATACTGGAAAGCAGCCATCATTCCCAGCTGCCAAACCACTCCCTAGCAACCAAACAGAGTACCCTAGCAACCGTTTTGCAAGACCTATCTCTCTGCATCAAAACATCGTAGAGACATGGGGTTTGAGCTTATACTGTCAAGCAGCCTTTGGAGTATCATCACTGGGAGCTGAAAGGCAACTCCCTAGCAACCAAACAGAGTACCCTAGAAACCAGTTTGCAAGATCTATATCTCTGCATCAGAACAATGTACAGACATGGAGTTTGGCTTATACTGTCAAGCAGCCTTTGGAGTATCGTCATTGGGAGCTGTTAGACCACTCCCTAGCAACCAAACAGAGTACCCTAGCAACCATTTTGCAAAACCTATATCTCTGAATCAGAACATCGTAAAGACATGGCGGTTGGCTCTTTTGACTCATGCTAGCAAACTGGAATTCCAACATGCTAGTAATGCTAGCAGTGAATAGCTACATGCTAATAGTGATTAGCTAAGAGATAAATCAGGCTATGAACTCTATAAAAAGACCTAAGCAACCGAGGGCCGAGTTTTGCCACTGCAAGCACCACTCACATTTTCTTCAGGAAATGTACATTCTAGTTTTCTATGCTATTTAATTTTATAGTTTTGTTGTCATATTTTACCATATAGTAATTTCAGATGTTCTTGTAAAATAACAATTTTCCTCTCGAGGACAATAAAGTATACTACTACTACTACTAAAACAATACTTTATTCTTGTTTCTTAAACTTTTTATTCTTAAACTTACATCCTAATAATATGGAGTGTATTAATCAATATTTTTGTGTTTTCTTCCTATCTGACAGGAGGAAGTCGATGTTTGGTGCCGATCACTGTGTGTCTCGGGATTATTTGTCTACTTCTAATTGCTGGCATCATACTGATGTATTTTCAGGCCTCTTCTAAGCGAGGTTAGTGCAAAACATTTTATGTGCAAGTAGTTTAATTTTCCATTTTTTCTCCTCTTTTATGTATACAGTTTTTAAAATTCTGTCCTCATCAGGATATCTGTGGGGTCCAGATGGCTTGTTCATGTCCACTGAGTTGAAGAGCTGGTCTGACAGCAGACAGTATTGCAGGGATCGTGGTGCTGATCTGGTCATTATCAACACTGAAGAGAAGCAGGTGAGTTTGTGTGAGTGTCTGTTAATGAATGAGAGCAATCAAGGCAAGTCGTACACAATGGTAATTCAAAGTGCTTTACATAAAAGAAAGCAAAATAATCATGAAAAATAAAAATAAAAATAAAACAAGGAATTTAAAAACTTTGAAAAATGATTACCCTGCTGGTGATAAAGGCATCAACAAGTTTCTCCAAGTCTTGACTTCACACTTATTCCTGTTTTTATTCACACACAGAGGCACATATCATCATTTATCAAAGAGAGAGTGTGGATTGGTTTGTCTGACATAGAGAATGAGGGCAACATGAAATGGGTGGATAATTCACCACTGAAACAAGGGTAAGAGCTCAAACACTCACTGAAGATTTGTTTAAGCTTTTTATTCTTATTTTAAATAAGATCATCTCTCTTAAACATATTTTTTATTTTTTTAACTTCTGTATTATTTTAGTTTATTCTTGAAACTATTCTGCTACTGCATGTGATGTTAATTAATGAATTGATTGTGACAGTCTTCATTTAATTGCTAAATGGGTGAAAACTGACACATTTTATACAGGTTTTGGGTTGAAGGTGAGCCAAATAACTATCATGGTAAAAGCGAAGACTGTATTGAAATGAGGCCTCCAGATCCTGTCCTGAACAACTGGAATGATCTCTCATGCTCTGAGAAGAAAAAAGGGATTTGTGAGAAATAGAGTTCATCACTACTTGTCATGCTTGTCCTTGTTTCATGGAATCATTATTAAGAATCTATAAGTGTCACTGATTCTCCCTATTATTCTAATTTTTAGTGTCTGTGAAACTGCTTTTGAGATTAATTGCTTTCTCTATAAATAAAATGGTCGATAACCATCATTAACATATTAAACTGCATCTTTGTTTTTATTTTTATTACTATTTCAGTATTATTATAATTTCTTTGTAGAAAATAAACATTGTCTTTCGAGTTAATGTCGTTAAACGGTTGCACCAACATTTGAGTTATAATTCTTAAAGTGTTATTTCAAAGATGCCTGCTTGATTGATTAAACAGTCATATTGTGAAGAGAGGCTGTCAAAACAATAGAAATTCAGACTCGTTTTCACACTCTTTCACATCCCTGGTTTTACCTGAGGCTTTGGTTAGTGTTTAAAGAATGAAGTGTACACACACACACACACACACACACACACACACACATATATATATATATATATATATATATATATATATATATCAGCCATGTGAAAAAGAAATGACACCATATTGAATTCTATGGTTTTCTGTATTACAACATGAAAAAAAAGAAAAAAATCTTCTGGTCCTCAGCAGGTCTTAAAATTTGGAAAATGAAACCTCAGATTAACAACAACACATGGCATATAGCACTGTGTCATTATTTATTTAACAAATATTATGCCAAAATGGAAAATCCATGTGTGACAATCTAAGGACACACTTACTGTTAACATAGAAATGAAGAGAGTAAGTAACGGTCAGGCAAATACCTCTTCCTTAAAATGACTGATCATCAGCAAGTGTGACCAGCTCTATAACAGCAGAAGTTTTGGCAGTTTGCTGGTCTGGAGCCTTCAGGTGTGTATTAATACAATGCCACAGATGAACGACATCAGCTAGCTGTTTGAAGGAAGTTTAGAATATCCTATATTCTTTATATATATATATATATATATAAAATAAAATAAAAAACACTAAAAAGTCAAAACTTCTTGTTTCTCAGCATTTGTCAGCAGTTATAGATATTGGATATTGTTTCCAACACCATGCAGCGTCTTCTGATTCAAAGTGTTTGAAGTGAAATGTCCTTGTTAAAATGCATCCCGTTATGTCCTGTTGCCATCAGAATATTCTCAGTCCTCCAGAGTGTAATGGCCGGGAAGGAGGTAAGACAGACACAAGATCTGAATATACCTTTCTTCAACTTTATTGGCTCATGCAGCAATATATATAGACATAGTGTAAAGTAATGGTGTACCCCTTTCATCCAATAGGAATATGCATGATATATGTGCGTCATATAAGAAAGGAATATGTGTTATATAAAATGGGAATATAGGAAGAGAGTTCTGGGACAAACTTCTTTCCAGATGAATCCTGTTTTCCTAGGGAACTGAACACAACAACTTTAAGGAAGAGATATGGATAAAAACAAGAGATATGGAGAGGGAGGAACAAAGGGAGGAAGGATAGGGAACACAGGAGGCAGAGAGAACACAAACAGGTTCTCTAATAAACTGTTCACTGTGTCTGTATAAAAGGGGTCATATAATGCGATTTCAATTTTACTTTCTCTTTGGAGTGTTACATGCTCTTGGTGCATTAAGAAGATCTGTAAAGCTGCAAAGACTAAAGTCTCAAATCCAAAGAGATATTCTTTATAAAAGTTAAGAGTTAACCACGCCCCCTAAAACGCCTTGTTGAAACACTCCCCCACATGTCTACGTCACGATGTGGGAAGATTTGCATAATGCTGCCCAAATGTTCACGCAAAGAAAGAAGGCGTAACTTTGATTCTCGGTGTAGTATTTTTGCAAACATTTGTATTAGAGAAGATAGTGCCCATGTTGCCAGTCATTTTGTCTAGTTCATGTGTATTTATGGGTACACAGAGCAGTTGAGATAAATCAGGCAGGTTATTTGCGAATCTGTCTTTGGTGGCTGGAACAATAGTTCTGCCCGGACGATAACACGAAGCTATATAGTTTATTATCATCAATACGCAAAATGCACGATACAAGGAAATGGTCAGTAACATCATCACTTTGAGGTACAATATCTATGTCAGTAAGATCGATTCCATGCAATATAATTAAATCTAGCGTATGATTAAAACGATGAGTGGGCCTGGTGACATTTTGCTTTACTCCAAAACAGTTTAATAAGTTAGTAAACGCAAGTCCTAATGCATCATTTGTATTATCAATATGAATGTTAAATCTCTCCGAAAATTAGCGCTTTATCAGCGGTAACCAACAGGTCTGAGAGGAAATCTCCAAATTCTTTTAGGAATTCTGTATATGGCCCTGGTGCTCTATACACAGTAGCCAGAGAAGAGATACAATAGATTTCTTTTGCATATCTGACAGTGTAACATTAAGCATAAGTATTTCAAATGATTTAAACCTGTATCCTGTTTTCTGGGTAACACTGAGAATATCACTATATATTGTTGCAACACCTCCCCCACGACCAGTCTGACGGGGCTCATGTTTTTAACAGTAGTTTGATGGAGTAGACTCATTTAGACCAATATAATCATTTGGTTTTAGCCAGGTTTCAGTCAAGCAGAGTACATCAAAAACTATTATCTGTGATCATTTCATTTACAATAACTGCTTTGGGTGTGAGTGATCTAATGTTTATGAGCCCAACCTTTAAAAATTGTTTTTTGTTCATTTATTTTACGTTTTTTCTGGTTTAAATCACGATAAGATTTTTTTCTAGATCCTACATTAAATTTATATTTTGACCTCACTATTCGGGGAATAGACACAGTCTTAATAGATTGGACAGCGCAAGTACTTCTAACATTTAAGCGGGTAGAACAAAAGCCATCATAGCAGTTATTTGAGAATTGGCTTACTAGTCAAATGGAGTGTAGAGTCCTGGAGATGTTGTCCGACAGGAGTTCTGCTCCGACTCTGCTGGGGTGCAGGCCATCAGCGCGAAAAAGCGCTCCCAGAAAAGATTCCAATTATTAACAAAGAGCAGTTTCTGTTCTTTACACCATGACAATAACCATTCATTTAGAGCAAAAAGTCTACTGAACCTTTCGTGTCCTCGTAGATACGTGGGCAGCGGTCCTGACACGATGATCGTCGTGCTGCGAACCGTCTCAATCAGGCTCCTGAAGTCCCTCTTCAGCGTCTCCGTCTGCCGCTGCATGGTGTCGTTAACCCCGGCGTGAAGCACGACCACTCTGGGGCTCTCGTCAGCCTTCAGGAACGCGGGTATCTGCGCAGAAACATCGAGAACACGAGCACCAGGGAAACAGTGAGTGTGCACTTTACCTTCGGCTAACGTAGCACGGACGTGTCGGACGATGGAGTCTCCGACGATCACAGCGTCGCGTTCTGTCTCGCGGAGGGGAGAGAAGCGGTTCCATGTGGAGATCTCGAAGACCGGAGGGGGAGAAGTCATCGCCCGGGGCCTGGCTCGCGTCCTCCGCTGCAGATGCACCCAGGGTCCGTGGTGTCCCGGCACCGGTGTGAAGGACATCTGGGCAGATCGCGTCCTGGGTGCACCGGGCCTGTGCAGAGAAACACACGGGGTGGAGGTGGTGGGACTGTTAGTAGCACACTGCATACTTACCCTGGACTTGTGAGCGTCAGCCTGGGAGGTTTCCAGCACGGCTCTCCGCTCTCTCAGCTGGGCCTGCCTCTGCTCCAGGACCCGAATCTGCTTCTCCACAGCCTCCAGCTCGAGCTGCACCCGAATGCAGCTCGAACGTGTCGTCACCTGCACTCAAAGGTAGACAAACATCCGCCATTAAAGCAAGTAACAGTGAGTAAAGCAATTGTAATGTGTGTGAATAGAGTATTAGCGATGCACGCGGGTTTAGCGACAACCACGCTGGTGATGCTAATGGGCTATAAGCTACTAGCGGACTCGGGAAATCAAAATAAAACTAGTGTTAACAAGGTGCTCTGATTGTTTTTGTTGTAGAATACGATAGAGGATATATTCACATGTTATAGAAACGAAAATGATGGTGTATAAAATAGATTTCAACAATAAAAAAAATAGACGATAGAGAAATAACGTGACGGAGCTCAAACTAGAGGCATACGACAGCAACAGAAGGATCTGTCACGCTGGTGCTCAGACAATAACCTGATAACCCCCGCCCGAGGTCGAGTTCGACGACGTCAACTTCGCGGAAGTTAGCTTCCGCCCCCCCAACGCCGTCGCGAACTTCGTCGCCTTCGAAGAAGCTGGCGAGGAAGACGACTCCATGTCGCTCTAGGCGTCGAAAAGGATTGGGGGTCTCAGTCGGACCGCCCCGACCAAGAGGGCCCTGCAGACCTCCAGGAGGAGCTCGTCAGGGTCCTAAGCAAGGCCGTCACGGAGCTGGACCTCGCTTGGAACGCACCTGACGAGCCTGTGAAAAGTAAGCTGGACTCGTGGTTCCTCCAGTCGAGCCGCCGCCAGGCCGCACCGAGGAGAAGAACCCCGTTCTTCCCAGATGTGCACGAGCACGTGGTAAAGTCGTGGGCTGCACCCCAATCGGCGCGCACCCACTCTGCCACGCAGGCTATGTTTGCACACGTGGACGGGGCGGAAGCCCACGGGTATGTGCGCATGCCCCCCTTCGAGGAGACTGTTGCCGCGCACCTGTGCCCGTCTTCCTCTGCGTTGGGTTCGGACCGCAGCCTGCCTTCCAAGCCGTGAAGATTCACGGCCCCACCAGGCGGACAAAGCCTATGCTGCTGCAGGGGAGGCAGTTTCTGCTCTTCACGCTATGGCTATACTGCAAGTGTTCCAGGCGAAACTGCTTCAATCCCTCGACGGCGGCGCAGTCGGCCCTGACGTCATCAGGGATCTGCGCGCGGCAACTGATCTCGCGCTGATGGCTACTAAGCGCTCTGCTCAAGCCATCGGCCGTTCCATGGGGTTCATGGTCATCCTTAACAGGCACCTGTGGCTTACCCTAGCTGACCTGAAGGATGCAGACCGCAAGATGCTGTTAAACGCTCCAGTCACTCCCTCCGGCCTCTTTGGTGACGCCGTGGAGTCGGTCACGGAGCGTTTCTCCGAGACGCAGAACCGTGCCAAGGCGATGAGCCACGTGATGCCCCGTCGCTCACTCCAGTCACCATCTGCGAGGTCCCTCTCTTCTTCTGCGCCTCGCCAGGCTCAGGGACCGGCTAGACAGCCCGTCGTGGCGCCCCGCCCCGAGCCGGACTCTCGTTTCGGCCGAAGCAAGCAGTGGTCAGGGCCTGGAAGGAAACGTCAGGATCAGAGGAGAAGCCCGCGCCGCGAGAGAGCCAGCGCGCCATCCCCGGCTACCAAGCCATCTTCCTGACGGGCCGTTAAGGAGGAAGAGAGAGCGCGCTGGAGGCCCCACCCCCAAGCGCCATGTTCAAGAGCATCATGTTCCCCATGTTCCTACGGGCGACGAATGCTATGTGGGTTTAAATGCTGTTTGTGTGAATTACACAATAAAAACATGTATCCATCCACAAAAAGAGCTTTTTCTTCCTCTTGCACCCAACACTACACTGATGTGTCACTCGCCCTGTCTCAGAGCAGCGCAGAGCCACAACCCATGATTATAATGGCCTCTCGAGGGCGCGAGAGTGCCAACACAATGCCCACCGCGAGCCACCCTCCCGCCAGTGGTTCTAGCCTCGCAGGGACGGGGCGCCGGTCAAAACACACCATCAGTGGTTACGGTGGCCGTAGAGCTAACGCGTCCGCTGTTTCACTTCCTGGAAGCGTGGGGGGCTATCCCGGGCTTTTCACCGTGGATACTGGGAATAATTCAGCACGGATATTCTCTTCAGTTCAAACGCAGACCTCCCCCGCTTCAATGGCGTGGTCCCGTCACTGACTATCCCCAAAAACCTTCCCGTTCTGAGACAGGAAGTTCTCAGTCTGCTCGAGAAAGGAGCGATAGAGCGCGTCCCTCCGAACGAGCAGGAAAGCGGCTTCTACAGCCGCTACTTTGTGGTGCCAAAGAAAGATGGTGGACTCCGTCCGATTCTGGACCTGAGACCCATCAACCGAGCACTTCACAAGCGCGCGTTCAGAATGACAACGCTGAAACAGATCTTGGCACAGATACGGCCCGGGGACTGGTTCGCCTCAGTGGATCTAAAAGACGCATACTTCCATATTCAAATAGCGACGCGCCACATGCGCTTCCTGAGGTTTGCTTTAGAAGGCACGGCTTATCAGTATTCAGTGCTCCCGTTCGGCCTCGCCCTCGCCCCCCGCACATTTTCGAAGTGTGTGGACGCAGCGCTTTCTCCCCTCAGATCGAGCGGAATGCGCATCTTGAATTATCTGGACGATTGGCTGATTTTAGTCCACTCAAGGGATGTGCTAATCAGTCACGTGGAAACACTGCTTCGCCATTTGGATACGCTGGGGACTGCGTGTGAATATGCAGAAGAGCGTGTTTTTACCGAGCCGGACTATAACATATCTGGGAGTATGTTTGGACTCGATGGCGATGCGAGCTCATCTCTCTCAAGAGCGAATAGAGGCAATTTCATCGACTCTGCGTCGTTTCAGACCGGGCAGGTTGGTTTCACTGAGGGAATTTCAGAGGCTTTTTGGGACTGATGGCGGCGGCTTCTTCAGTGTGCCATCTGGGTCTGCTGCATATGCGGCCCGCTACAGTTTTGGCTGAAGACCCGAGTTCTGCCGAGGGCGTGGTATTCAGGCCACAAGCGCATTACGGTCACTCACAGTTGCGTCAGCACTCTGAGAATGTGGAGCAGCCAGGATATGTTCAGCCCAGGAGTTCCTTTGGGTATAGTGATGCAGCGCAACCCGTGGTCTCGACGGACGCGTCGACTGCAGGCTGGGGAGCGGTATGCCTGGGCGTTTCCTGCCTCAGGCCTGTGGTCGGAGTCACAGAGAAGGTGGCACATAAACCATTTGGAATTGGAAGCAGTGTCCTTAGCCCTACAAGCCTTTCGGTCTAAATTGGAGCGGCAACATGTACTGATTCAAACTGACAACACGTCTGTGGTCTCGTACATAAATCGCTAGGGCGGCGTGCGTTCCAGAGCTCTTTTCAAACAGGCAGCGAGTCTCCTGTTGTGGGCAGACCGACACTTTCTCTCCTTAAGAGCGGCGCACATCCCCGGTATCCTGAACCGTGGAGCAGACATGCTTCGAGGAACGGGATTCCTCAAGGAGAGTGGAGGCTTCACCCAGGATCAGTTCAAATGATTTGGGATCGATTCGGGAGGGAAGTGGATTTGTTTGCCACAAGCGAGAACACGCACTGTCAGGCGTTCTTCTCGCTATCTCACTCCCCGATGCCAGGAGATGCTCTGACATCGCGTTGGCCGGAAGCCAGACTTTACGCGTTCCCTCCGGTGAAGATTCTGCCTATGGTGTTGTGCAAAATCAGGAAGGAGAGAGCGTCAGTTATACTCGTGGGGCCCCGAACTGGCCGAATCAGCCCTGGTTCGCGGACCTGAGAGAGTTTAGTGGGTGGCTCCCCCATGGCAAATTCCCCTCAGAAAGGACCTGCTGTCTCAGGCGAACGGCACGATATGGCACCCCAGCCCCGGGCTGTGGAACCTTCATGTGTGGCCGCTGCGGGGACCCTAAATGAGTGGGACGCTCTGCATTCACGAGTGCTGAGCACACTTACGGAGGCGCGCGCGCCGTCTACCAGGCGCCTGTACGCTCTGAAATGGGGAGTTTTCACAAAATGGTGTCAGGACATTGGTATTGACCAGGGGACCTGTTCCGTGTCGGATGTTTTGCGCTTTCTACAGCACAGATTGGATTGTGGGAGTTTGCCATCCACGCTGAAGGTGTATGTGGCCGCTATTGCTGCTTTTCGTTCCCCGGTTGACGGGCAATCGATCGGTAAGCACGCTCTAGTTATCAGTTTTCTCAGGGGAGCGAGGAGATTGTGTCCTTCACGGCCGCCCTCCGTACCGCCGTGGGACCTAGCTCTAGTTTTGAGGGCACTATCTCTACCACCGTTCGAGCCCTTAGCTTCCATTGCGGTTAAGGAGCTTTCCCTGAAGAAGGCCTTGCTTCTTGCTCTCGCCTCGGCGAAGCGCATTGGAGACTTACACGCGTTTTCGGTGAACGACGATTGCATATTTTTCGGACCTGGCGACTGTAATGTCACTCTCCGGCCGAGACCAGGTTACGTGCCGAAGTCACTCAATACACCATTCAGAGCACAGGTTGTTTCCCTGCCCGCCTTATCTGCTGAGCCGCCAGCCTCGCGTGACGCTGATGCTCAGAGCACTGTCTGCCCTGTTAGGGTTTTGCGGATGTATGTGGATCGCTTGGCCGCCTTTTGTCAGTCGGACCAGCTGTTCATGTGCTTTGGTGGATGTAATAAGGGACATGCTGTTTCAAAACAGAGACTTTCTCACTGGATTGTGGACACTATTATGTTGGCTTACGAATGCCAGGGGAAAGATTGTCCCCCTCAACATCAAAGCTCATTCCGTGAGGGCAATTGCTTCCTCATGGGCCTGGGCTAGAGGTATGTCTATCCAGGATTTATGTCTTGCTGCTGGCTGGTCTTCCCAGAACACATTCGCCAAGTTTTACAAGCTGGATGTACCCTCTGTAGCGTCACATGTACTTTCGATGAGTTAAGTTTCATTCATATGTTGTGAACTGTTATAACCAGCTATACAGTAGTTACCATAGCTGCTAACTCTGTGTTATGGTTTATAAGATTACGCAGTTGTCACCACAAACGCTGTCGACTCTGTGTTTAACTCTCATGCTTGAGTGCTCATTGTGTTGTGTCTGCCCTAGTCAGTGCAGCCTTCATGTTCATTGCATGAAGATATGCAAATTTTGTTAGGGTCGGAGCAGGTGTTTCATTGGTCTAGTTCCGCCTATCAGATGCGAGTACTCTTAGCGACGCGGCTATTGGCTGGAACTGTCTCGCTTATGTGTGGGTGTGATTGACCCCGTTCAGGGCTTATCTTCACTGCTCTCACGGCAGGATTTAATACGGTTCCCATATACGTCTTAGCTGACGTAATGTTGAGTTACCGCCTTGATAGGGACGCCTCCGGTTACTATCGTAACCTCGGTTCCTGAGAGGCGGGAACGAGACATTACGTTAGCCGCCGTGGTTGCTGTTTGATCAGCTGTGCTAGCGTTCAGTCGTGATTCTGACGTAATTTTCGCACCCATGCATTTTATACTGCCGGTGACGTGTCAGTATTTGCATGCTTCGCTCGTCAATTGGCCAGCTGTCCCCAGCTGGCGTTAGCCATAAAGATTTCAGCGAAAGTGGAGAAGGGAGGAGTTCCCATATACGTCTTAGCTGACGTAATGTCTCGTTCCCGCCTCTCAGGGAACCGAGGTTACGATAGTAACCGGAGGCGTTCTCACTCAGAGTTGTAACAAAGTTTAAGAACATCAAGAGTGTTGAAGACGTGGCTTTGGATCTGCACTGAATTAAAAGCAAATCTGCAAAGGCTATAGTTTGCTAGCGAAGAAGATCTTTATTAGATGAACACCGCGTGTGCTGTCTACGGTTCGACAGGTATATCTTAGGCTACATTTGATTACAGTACACGATACCATGACATTAGTTTGTGGTACATGTAACTTATAACAGAGGGGGGCCAAGTTGAATGCAGCTTCCAAAAGACAAAAAAAATAGCGGAATAATAATTTCTATATTTGATACAATTACACCGGCGTGAGAATGTTCAGCGAGTCTCATCATCAGCTGCTAAATTCAGATTTGCTTTGGCTGGCTGGCGCTGAGCCAGAGACAGACACGTTTTTACAGCACTGCGCATTATAACCAATCACACAAGATTCTGTTGAGCTTATGAATACAATGGCCAATCAAAGGTGTTCTGATGAGTCATCGCTAAAATGCCTGTGCTTCCTTCACTCTCTGAATACCTCTTTCTGACGAATTCTCTCATCAGAAACAAAGTGCAGATGTGTGTACGAATCTGTAAATAAGATTGATTTCACAGTGTTAACGGTTTCAGTGCAGATGTGTGTACGAATCTGTAAATAAGATTGATTTCACAGTGTTAACGGTTTCAGTGACTTTAATGGGAGTTTTTGAGAGACTGAACTCTAGACTGTCAATGAAAATGTTCTTTGATAATGTAAATGTTATTTGCTCTCTTTCTGTACAATGAAAGATTAGTAGCCAATTTTATATCACATTAACTTTCAACGTTAAATTCACATTTAATATAAAGTCAGTCGTATTAAAAATGTTATGGCATGACACCCATATCTGTTCCTTAAGTAAACTGAAAGGTTTTTATTCATAGTTTATAGATTACATTATTAGGATACTTTGACCATCGCATATTACATACCTCCCCAGTCTAGGGATGGGAAGGAGTAATAAAGAAAACAGTGTTTTTTTCCCCTTCTACTGACTCTCACAAGACATCATAATTGATGTAAAACAGAATAGAATTTATTAAATGCAAGGAAGCAAACAGAACTTCAGGAGGGGTCCAGGCCAACATAAACAGAACATAATAACTCCCAAAAACAACCCAACTAATCAACAAAAAAAAAAAAAAAAAAAAAAAAAAAAACACACACACACACACAACAAAAACAATAAATCTTGGACCTAACAATTAAAGAAAATAACTCACATTTGGGTTGAGTAAATCCTCCCACAATAGGACTAATAGAAATTCTAACAAATGTCTAATCACCAACAAATAAACCACAAACACCAGTAAAATCAGCAGAAGGTACTCGTGCTCCAAGTCTCCACACATCTCAGCTCTGCCTTTTGTCTCCAAACACTTCCTCTGGTGAGTCAGTCAGGATAGTGCAGTCATCAGAGGAGGGAGGGAGGGAGAGAGGGAGGGAGAGAGAGAGAGAGAGAGAGAGAGAGAGAGGAGACTTTTAAACACTTTTTTATTTGACATTGTAACATTAACCAAAAAAGGTGCTTAATATAACTTTACAACTTTCCCATTATTAGGCTAATATATTAGCATTTCTTCCTTCTTTTTCAATTTTATATACCTTCCAAATACAATGTTCTCTTTGAGAACGTGAATATTTACACCCAACCAACCAACCAACCAAGCCAACCAAAAATTTACAAAAAAAAATAAACAGTGTTTTTGAAAAAACCCAACCAAGACTTGATAAAATACCCTCTAAAAAACTAAAGAGAGCATACAGTCTTTGACATTCACAAAAAGTGTGAAACACAGTTTCTAATACATTGCAAAAACTACAAACTGGTAATATATCAGGATTACATTTAAACAGAAAGGTTTTTTTGGCATTGCACAATGCAAAATACGCCACTGAAGGTCTCCTGACCGCTTAGGTAAAGGACTTTTATAAAACAACCACCAAGAAATTGACTGTTCATAAGATAAGAAACCTACATTTTTACATTAAAAAATTTAATTTTAACACATACAAAATACAATTGTCTTTTATTTATTTCCAGAAACGATTCATGTTCTAGCTCTCAAAATGAAAGGGCTGTCTTTGTTTTTTATCATCTTGATAATTCTGTGGAGTAATAAACACCTCAGGAAAGAGGCATTGCTTTAACCCAGTAGACAAAAACCTTTCAATAAACTGTCTAAGCAACACCGGAAAGGATTCTTTCAGCTTATTGAAGATGTTTCCAACAATTCTCTCAGATTTCCCCCCAACTTGTCTACAAATTTCTTGCACTGAATTCCATTTTCTTTCTTCTTAATCAATTAAATCTTCTACTTTTGAAATACCTGCTGAAACAAAATTCTTAATTTCGGTATCTGACATATCTTTTTGGCAAAACCATGAATTATAAAAAAAGTGGTTTGTCAAGGCCAAAATGCTCTTCTCGGTCTGTTTTAAATTGATTCCAGACACTTAGATCATTCTTATAAAAACTAGTAAAAGATGAATTTTTAAACATTTCATTTGACATCAGAAATAATTGTCTGTCAAGTCCTCTTCCACCAGTGTTCCATAAATTGGCTAAACTAAACATAATCCATGGCTGAGGGTTCTGATCATAAAGCAGTCTTTGAGCTATTTGTAATCTCATTGCCTTAACTTTTGAGACTAGATGGATAAGGCTTTGACCGCCCTTAAATGCTGGCAAACTCAAAACTCCTGAATTCAGCCAGTGATGTCCTCCATTTACATTTACATTTACATTTAATCATTTAGCAGACGGTTTTATCCAAAGTGACTTACAAATGAGAACAGTAGAAACAATCAGATCAACGAGAGAACAACAACGGTATACAAGTGCTATGAGAAGTCTCAGTTAGTCTAGTACAGAACACGTAGCCAGGGTTTTTTTTTTTTTTTTGGAATATGATAGAAAAGAAAAAGAAAAAAGGTAAGTACTAGTATTAGTTGGTTAAGTGCAGGCGAAAAAGATGAGTCTTTAGATGTTTTTTGAAAATGAATAAAGACTCAGCTGTTCGAATTGAGAAAGGGAGGTCATTCCACCAGCTGGGAGCAGTCCAGGAAAAAGTCTGTGAGAGTGATTTTGAACCTCTTTGGGATGGCACCACAAGGCGTCGTTCACTTGCAGAGTGAATAAGATTGAATTAGTGAGTTTAGGTAAGTTGGCGCCGTGCCAGTGGTCGTTTTGTAGGCAAGCATCAGTACCTTGAATTTGATGCGAGCGGCTACTGGTAGCCAGTGTAACCTGATGAGGAGAGGAGTAACATGGGCTGTTTTCGGCTCATTGAAGACAACCCTCGCTGCTGCATTCTGGATCAGTTGTAGAGGCTTGATAGTACATGCAGAAAGGCCCGCCAGGAGAGCATTACAATAGTCCAGTCTGGAGAGAACAAGAGCTTGGACAAGAAGTTGGGTGGATTGCTCTGACAGGAAGGGTCTAATCTTCCTAATGTTGAATAAGGCAAATCTACAGGACCGGGTCGTTGTAGCAATATGGTCTGTGAAGCTTAACTGATGATCCATCACAATTCCTAGGTTTCTGGCTGTCCTGGAAGGAGTTATGGTTGACGAACCCAGCTGTATAGAGAAGTTGTGATGAAACGATGGGTTAGCTGGAACCACCAGCAGTTCAGTCTTAGTAAGGTTGAGCTGAAGGTGATGGTCATTCATCCAGCTAGAAATGTCACTCAGACAGGCTGAAATCCTCCCCAAAACAAATCCACAAAGTGTCTCTGGAGTAGTTGTAAAGGTCTGTTGGAGGGTCTAAAACGGACAGACGATGCCACAACATAGAAGCAGCCAAATTATTTATGACTAATACCCTTCCTCTATAGGACAGTTGAGGTTGAATCCACTTCCATTTCTGAATGAAAAGAACTGGGATGCTACTCCATCCCAGTTCTTTGTCATATATTGCTCGGTACCAAAGAAGATTCCAAGAATTTTAAAGCCATCTGTTTTCCACTGACACATTTTAGGAAGATGAGGACTTTCTTCTTGCCACTGGCCCAGAAGTAGTGCATTAGTTATATTCCAGTTTACCTGCGCTGAAGACGCTTTCTGTAACAGATCCAGACTTATATTCAAGTGATCAAAATCTTCTTGAGATCTTATCATCACTGTTATGTCATCCGCGTAAGATGTAAGGCTTAGTTATCATCAGGATTAAGAACTGAAATGCCATGTAAATTTTTTCTCAAAATTCTCAGCAAGGGCTCTATGATCAATGTATATAGAAGACCACTGGAAAAGTTCTTGTTAAAACTCCATGAATCTTCAACATCCTGTAAACGTCACTATATAGTAGCTGAATTTGTGAGATGAATTTCTCTCCAAACCCAAAAGCAGTCAGAGTTTTAAAGAGGTAGTGATGGTCGACTCTGTCGAATGCCTTTTCCTGGTCAAGTGTACAGAAGTCCAACATCAAGCTTGTATATATCAGTTAACTGTAATAGATCACACACTAGAAACAAGTTATCAAAGATGGAGCGTTTTGGAACACAGTATGATTGATCCTCATGGACTATGGAAGCCAAGCATTCTTTTAGGTGATTCGTTAATGCCTTTGAAAGAATCTTGTAGTCTGTGTTTAAAATTGAGACGGGACGCCAGTTTTTTTAAGGACCTCAAGTCACCTTTTTTAGGTAATAGAGTTATTACAGCTCTTCTGCAACTAAGGGGTAAAACTTTAAATTTTTCACTTTCAGTAAATACAGAATGTAAATCCGGTCCAATAAGTGCCCCAAAAAAACTTTGTAAAATTCAGATGTTAGACCGTCTAACCCTGGGGATCGTTCAGCAGATTGCTGTTCACAAGCTGTACTTAATTCTCCAAATGAAAGAGAATATTCTAGTTCTTTCTTGCTTTCATCCTTTAATTTAGGAACATCCTTAAGAATACATTCCACAGCTTTAGGATCACAAGACTGAGCACTGTCAAGTTCTTCATAGAATGACAAGGCTTGTAAGATTATATCCTTTTTATCTGTTGTCTCTCTACCATCGGGTAGTTTAATATGATCAACTGATTTTCTCTATCGAACTTTCCTTTCCAGGGCAAAAAAGAATGCTGAGGAAGAGTCCATGTTGTGAAGTTGAGCAATTCTTGCTCAAACTATTGCTCCTTGGTCTCTTTCTTCATACACATTTTTTTAAAAGAAATTTATTCTGTTCAAGTAGATCTTCACTTTTCCCATCTTCCCCACTTATGGAGCTACTTAGCTTTAAAATTTCTTCTTCCAAAAGTTTTATCTTCTTTTTAGTTTCATTCGTATTATTTTGTGTATACTGTTGGCAGAAAGACTTCATCTGGATTTTTCCAATATCCCACCACTGGCTTAAGGATTTAAACTGTGACATTCTCTCTCTCCAAGTGTGATATTTTAAGAGTCTATTATTAAAGTGCCAATAAGATTTATTATAAGTATTCAATGTTGTGACCGTGACAGATATAAAGTGATGATCAGATAGGGGTGTGGGACTAATACTACTATTAAGAAAACATTGTCTTTTAGATTTTTGAACATAAATTCTATCTAGCCTGGCTCCAGATATAATTTTTGAACCCATCTTTAAACCAGTGTATATTGTTTTTCTTTAGGAAAGGATTCTCTCCACACATCAACAAGTGCATGATATTTTAAAACATTTCTGAGCGCTTCTGCTGATTTGGGCTGAGGCTCATCATGATTCCTATCAACTGTATAATCAATAGTACAATTAAAATCCCCAGCTACAACTATTACTCTTTCTTGAGGAATTCCATTAATCACTTCTTGTAATTTTCTAAAATATTCAATTCTGTCAGATCCAACGTTAGGGGCGTAAACATTAATAAATGAAAAAGATAAACCTTGCAAAATAATATCTACTCA
Organism: Cyprinus carpio; assembly: GCF_018340385.1. Lineage (NCBI taxonomy): Eukaryota > Metazoa > Chordata > Actinopteri > Cypriniformes > Cyprinidae > Cyprinus > Cyprinus carpio. The sequence continues at coordinate 29,512,983 of NC_056576.1, forward strand.
TTGCATTCTACCAGGTATAATATCTATCATATTGGAAGCCTGTTCTTGAAGTTTAGCAGATATCAAGATAGCTACACCAGCACTAACATTTGACCCATGGCTAAGAAAAACTTGCCCTTTCCACTCACTAAGCCATTCTATCTGGTTATAGTTATCAGTGTGAGTTTCCTGCAAAAAAAAAAAAAATTACACCTGTCTTCTTTAAAGTTTCCTGCAAAAAAAAAAAAAAGCAATCCTTTTTCCTGCACTACGGCATCCATTAACATTTAAAGATCCAATGCTCAAGGACGCCATAATTATTAAAAGGGAAATTTTAATGCAGCCGAGTACCATTCTGCAAGCTTAACCCGTTACACTTTTTTATTGCTACGTTGGATCATCTTTTTCACTTTAGTAATTATCTTCTTCAGACGATATAGTTTCTGTCTATTGAATTCTTCAAGAGTTGCATTTGTCGTTATATATCTAGAAGAGGCAGGAAAGCTTTTCAAATCTGGAAAAAACATTTCAATCTGGGGATTTCTGGTACCTTTAGTTTTATCAAGGAAGACACTTATTTGTTTTACAGAATATAGTCTGGAGTTTGTATCACTCGTTTCTAAAGATCCTGCTTGTGAATCGGTTTCTTCCATGTCAAAAAAAACTCTTCACTTTCACTTCCATTATCTGAATCGTGATCTGACTGGATAGTATCTGTACTTACATTTGACCACTGACTACATTTCCTTTCTTCGGTTTCATTTTCATTTGTCACAACACTTTGCTCTTCTGTGTTTTTTTTATTTTGTGGTAAACACGTATTTTCCTTACTTTTAGACTGAGAACATGCATTTTCTGACTGACTTACATCAGAAATCTCAGCTCTCTGTTCTGTTTTTTTGTCGTGGTTTGTATTTTCCTCTCGGTTCTGTGGCTCTGAGTTTGTATCTACACACACATTAGAGCTGCCCTCTCCTGCACTGTTATCAGATCTAGGGCACGTCTGCCGAACATGACCATGTTCCCCGCACACATAATACCGAATTTGTTCCGTGCTGATAAAGATTGTGTAATCTTTACCTTCGATTGATATTTTTAATCGCTACTTCAAGCGGGTCATTTTGTGCATTTGGTATTAGATACGTGAATCGTCGGAAAGACATAATGTGCTTTATGTCAGGATTTTTGAGCCCTAAAGGGATCATCCTGATCGGCGCAGTTACTTTACCATAACGTTCTTTAACAAATTTCTAATCACCAACAAATCAACCACAACCACCAGTAAACTCAGCAGACGGTAATCTCACCCCAAGTCTCCACACTCCAGACATCCTGGCTCTGCCTTTTGTCTCCAAACATTTCCTCTAGTGGGTCAATCAGGATAGTGCAGTCATCAGCAAAATCATCCACTAATTGACCTCCACCTGTTAGTCCTTATCAGCGTTTGAGAGGGAGAGAGAGAACAAACAGACAAGGCACTTACACAAAAAGAGACACTCCCACTTAAGTAGGTCCTGGGACATAGCAATATTATCTAACATAATCTATGAAGGTGAGAATCAAGATATTTCATGATATAGTTCATGCGTCTGGGAATGTTTATGATAAAAATGAAAAATAAATAAATAATGCTTAATAATAATTTGCCAATATGCTGTTGTGGCTGCTGTGTGTCGCATGATGAAAATCCCCTCAAAAATAATGAGTGCATGACTCCCCTGCTTATACATTAAATAAAATATTATTTTTACATTAAATAAGCTGTCACAGAGTATGAAATAAATATCATCCAAACCCATGTTAGCTCTGTTCCAGGAGGAATGTCTTTGCCTAGACACAATTAATATTGATATTTCCACACTTGCAGAAATATACATTTTGCAGAACAGACAGAAGAAGATCCATCAATGTACATTTGGTTCGTTATGTTCAGATGTTCGGTAACTTAGTGGTCATGTGAGGAGTTTTCATTCTTCTTTGTGTCTGAGGTTATTTATACATATTTAATACATACTTTAAAATATAAATTATTTCAGTGATGCAAATCTGAATTTTCATCAGCTGTTACTCCAGTTTTCAGAGTCATTTTCCTTCAAAAAATAATTCTAATATATTGATTTATTACCAGTTTTGGAAACAGTTTTGCTGCTTAATATTATTTTGGAACCTGTGACATTTTGTTTAGGATTATTTGATGAATGGAAAGCTTAAAAGAACATCACTGATAGTCGATCAACATATTGGAATGATTTCTGAAGGATTATGTGACACTGAAGACTGGAGTAAAGGCTGATGATATACTGTATATATATATATATATGTATATATATATATATATACATACACACACATACATTACATAAATTTTATCTATATATCTAAATAAAGATAGACTATAGATATTCAGTATATGATCCAGAGTAACTAGTAACTAACTACTTGAGTAGTTTTTTTATCCGATACTTTTTTACTCTTACTCAAGTAACTATTCAGACTAGTACTTTTACTTTTACTTTTACTTGAGTAAATTTTTCTATAAGTACTTTTACTTTTACTTGAGTACAGTTGTTGGGTACTCTACCCACCTCTGTTTAAAAAATTTCGAATAATTTTTCTTTACTTTGCTTTATTCCCTTAAACTACTGAAGACAGCTCTTTTAAAAACCGCAACCATAAATATATTTTACTAAAAGAAAAGTGTATTCTCTATTTCACATTTCTTCACTTTGACTTCTGCTTTAGCTTCTGATTCATTTATCTTTGCAGTACTGACAGTGACGTTTTTCCTCTGAGAATTCAAGGAAGAAGTCAGTGCTTCCTCAGAAATATGAAATATGACATTAAAGTGTTTAAATAACTTGTGTTTCTAAAGTTACACAGTCAAACAGTTAGACCTGCCAGTAAAGTTACAGCGAGAGGCCGCATCTCTTTTGCCTCCCCTGAGTCCATTGAGTTTTAACAGACCACCAAAAGCATGCATCTCCAACCCTGCTTCTGTGCAGTCTAACACACCTGAATCAGCTAATTAAGGTGTTCATGGTTACTTGATAAATACAGGCAGGTGTGTTGGAACTGAAGTCTGTGGGACAGGATCTCTCCAGGAGCAAGTTTGGAGATCCCTGCCCTAAATCATGCTCTGGTTTGGTGGGGAGTAAAGCTGCCTCACTATCCTCGTCCTTGAACTGGGAGGTAGTGCCTAAATGAATCTGTGGTGGTCAGTTGGTCCAAGTCATAGCTCTTAGAACATTCCCAGCTCACAAGTTGCAATTCTAGGTGTGTTTGACTTGAAGCGGCGCTGCACAAACCAATCAATGTATGACATCAAAGCACAGCACAAGAAATTTAAAAGCATACGGAACTATCTGCTCTCTGTAACTGCCTTTGAGTTGTATTTCTTTCAATGGTGCATTGTCAGTAACATTTTGGAGTGGTGATTTTTTGGGGTGTTGTTCATGTAGTAAATAAATTGGTTCTCCTCCAACTTCAAAATTGCCCAAAGTCTTTGTTTTGGCCTTTTTTTGTGTTTGTTTGTTATTTATTTTTATTTTTTTTGTAAAGGTCGTTTGACTTTCTCTGCATGTTCGCTTTGTAAACACTGGGTCGGTACTTCAGCCTATGTCACATGTGACCTTTCCTACGTAGTTACGTAAATGCGTGAAGTCGAGCTTTTGCAAGAAGAGCATTTGAAGAGTTTGGTTCCAAAATGCAATAAATCCAATTTGATTAATTTGAGTAAAAGTGTGGGGGTTGTTTACCAAAAAAGTGTCAAGATGAAAACCACTATTTTATGTTTCAAACTTTCGCATATCGTCTTTAGGTAATAATAACATTAAAAATTAAAATCCAGGTTTTGATTTTCAAAGATTTATGAACTTTTATTATTTTTTTCCCAATATGCAATAAATCCATGATACTTTTTTATTTTCAAAATGCAATAAATCCATTGACTCAATATGAAAGTTATTTTTCAAATTGAAACTGATGAAAATACCCAGCAAAGTAAGTTGATCCACATAAAACAGCCTCTGAACTTGGTCAGTATTATCTTATATACAGGCTCTGGACTAAAAATACTGTAATGATTATGATTCTACTGATGATGCATGACGTCACTGCTACGGACAAATACAGAAGGAATGATGTCTTCGAGCACACCTGTGGACAATGAACAATTTTGGGATGCTTTTTAATGTGGGAGAGAGGAAAGGTGAGGACGCTCTGTTGCCTGATAATTAACTGTGAAAGAGACTGAGACACTGTGTTTGTTAAGCCTGCCGGGTTCACAAAAGCAGGGGACCCGTGGCGTGAAGAAAACCGGGGTCCCACTTATTGGCCCGGAGTTAGACACTGGGGGGAAACTTATTTGAAAAGAGTTTGAAAGAAACCTTCTCAGCATTCCCGCGGAGGGGAAGGTTGAGTCCTCACAGTGACGGCAGGGTGTCGTCGGATGTGGACAGGGAAGTCCGAAATTCTTTTATTATTACAGAGTTGTGTGTTGTTGTTGTTGTGCTCAGCCAGTGGTGATTACTGTCCTCCCGAATTATATGTTGATTGCCTGTGCTGGTTATTACACAAAGGACATGTGGTTTAGGCTTGGAGTTTCTAATTGAGTGTGCTTTGCATGAGATTTCACACTATTTATGGTTTGCTGTGGATTTGGAATGAGTAACGTTACTTGGGTTCTCTTTTATGTGTGTCACGGTTTAATGAAATATGACTAGTGTATGTAATCAGCAGAGGCGGACAGAGTACACAGATTCATTACTTGAATAAAAGTACAGATACCCCTTGCTAAATTTTACTCAAGTACAAGTAAAAGTACTACAGTCAGATGTCTACTTAAGTAAAAGTATTGAAGTACTTGTTTTTAAAAGTACTTGAGTATCAAGAGTACAAGAGTACATTTTCTAAATATTGCATTACTACTGCCACAGTGCTTACATTTATTTACAGAAACGTCCTACATGGAGTTATGAAAAATTTTAATGTTAATACCTTGAAGAATGTAAAAGGAATTGAAAGTAAAATCAAGTAATTTTCATCTTTTTACCATGTTGCTTTATTTAACATTTCTCACTTGCGCACAATGGCAGCGCTCTGACAAACCTCTGCTAGAGTTTTAATGGAATTTTTGCACCCACATTTGAACCTGACTGTGTTAAACACACCGCATACTCAAGAACATCAAAGCAAATGCTCAGCTTACATTAATGTGTAATATCAGAAAAGAAAATTCAGCTAAGAATTATGTGTACATGTGAGTTTATCTGTTTTTTCATCAATCAAATCAATAAACCTAAACCAGCAAAGAAGGCAATATAGCAATGTTCTGACACACCTCTGAACCTGACCGTTATACACGCAGCATAGAAGAGAAAATAATAATGATTAAAAAAATCAGCTAATCAGCTGTGTTTAGGTCAGCTTACAAAGAAGGAAAAATAAAATTCAGCTAATTTGAGTGACAGTATTAAGCCCCTTCCTCTCACAGACATACAGGCAAAGGCAGGAGAAAATACTTTCAGCTGAATAACACCCATTCTCACACACACAATCTATGTGTGACAACTCTGTGTGTGTGTGTGTGTGTGTGTGTGTGTGTACTGTACTTCAATTCAATCAAATGTCACGAAGTCTTTGGCGGATAGCTGAATGTGATTGCTGATAGGCTGTGTCCCAATCAGTGGCGCCTGCACAATCCAATCACGTTTGAGAGGGAAACAACAAATTTCTGAGATTTTTCATTTTTTCCGTCGCACAATTTTTTTATCGGATAGGCGTTTCGTCCGCACGGAATCCGGCGTTTTGGAAGAGTGAAACCGATGTTTTTTGAAACCGGGTCCCAGAGTTGATCAATTTGAAAACGCCGCCTTTGCGTTATCGTCTGGACGGCGAATCCGTATATTTTCTGAAATGATGAAGTCATCAGCCCACGTCTCGCCCTAATCAGACACTGCTACGTCATGTAACAGCAACAAAAACATGAACAAACACTGAACGATTGTCTTTTTATTAACTAACATTAACACACATTAATAAATGTATTGTTCATGTTCATTTGTGTACCACGTGCAAGGTTTATGACCATAGTCCAAGTCTTCTTCTCCGTTTTTAGTGTATCTCTGTGGCAGAATTACATGCTGCATAATTTCAACACCAATTCAACATCAATTCCATGTGACAGTATTAAATCTAGAGTATGATTTCGACAATGAGTAAGTCCTGAGACGTGTTGTCTAACCCCAATTGAGTTCAGAATGTCTATAAATGCTGATCCCAGTGCATCTTTTTTATTATCAACATGGATATTAAAATCACCAACAATTAAAAGATAAAAATCAGCAAACTCTAACTCGGATGTAAAATCAGCAAAACTCTTTAATAATGTCTGTATGGTGCCCTGGGTGGCCTGTATACAGTAGCCAGTACAAACATCACAGGGGATTTATCATTAACATTTGTTTCTCTGGATAATGTAATATGAATCACCATTACTTCAAACGAGTTATACTTGAAGCCTGCCCTCTGAGAAATCCTGAAAACATTGTTATAAATTAAAGCAAGACCTCCCCCTTTACCTTTTGGAAGTGGCTCATGTTTATAACAGTAATCTTGGGATTTAGACTCATTTAAAATAATGTAATCATCAGGTTTTAGCCAGGTTTCTGTCAAACAGAGTGCATCTAGATTATGATCAGTGATTATACTGTTGCGAGCTCCGAGTAAACTTTGCAGTTTTTCGTTTGTTTTACTTGTTTTTTTGTTGTTCTACGTGTTGGATGTTGTTTGTATAACTGTCTACGACAGACACACGCTTCTAAACACTGGTTCCTTCGTCGCGGAACGCAAACCGGACTTTGAGTTCTTGAACATCGGCGCTTTGTTTACAGACACCACATCAGAGCCCTTTGTCTGGGCTGCGCGGGCGCGACCGAGGAAACGCCGCCGGAAAAGAGGGAAGAGAGCCGGCGTCCTCGTCAGACTCAGACGTCGTCCCCTCCGACCTCCTCTCCCATCCATTTTGCTGGCTAATGTTCAGTCACTGGACAACAAACTTTGCGAACTGTGGGCACGTATCTCATACCAACGAGAAACAAGGGACTGCTGCATTATTTGCCTCACAGAAACCTGGATGTCTGCAGTGGTTCCAGACTCAGCCATCGAGCTTACGGGGTTCTCCGTGCACCGCTCGGACAGAACAAAAGAGCTCACAGGGAAAAGCAGAGGTGGGGGCGTTTGTTTCTTTATCAACAACTCTTGGTGTGATGAAAGGAACCTACACTCTATTAAATCCTTCTGCTCCCCTGATCTGGAATTTCATACGCTTCTGTGTCGACCATTCTGGCTACCGAGGGAATTCACAGGGTCATAATCACCGCTGTTTACATTCCCCCTCAAGCCAACACAGACCAGGCACTAAAGGAACTGTATGGGAATATAAGTGAGCAGGAAACCGCGTACCCAGATGCAGCGTTTATTGTTATGGGGGACTTTAACAAAGCCAACTTCAGAACAATAGCTCCGAAATATTTTCAACACATCACCATCAACACGCGTAGTGATCGTGTACTGGACCACTGCTACTCTCCTTTCCGGGACGCCTACAAATCTCGCCCACGCCCACCTTTCGGCAAATCGGATCACTCTTCCATTCTTCTGCTGCCTGCTTATAGGCAGAAACTGAAACGGGAAGCACCCGCCCTCAGGACAATTCAATGCTGGTCGGACCAATCAGACGCTATACTACAGGACTGTTTTGATCACGTGGACTGGGACATGTTCCGGGCAGCGTCTGATGACGACATAGAGGCGTACTCAGAAACTGTAACGTGTTTCATCAGGAAGTGTGTAGAAGATGTAGTGCCGACAAAAAACAATCCACATCTACCCCAACCAAAAACCGTGGATTAATAGCGATGTTCGAGCAGCCTTGTCAGCGCAGACATCCGCTTTTAAATCCGGAAACGCTGATGATTGCAAACAAGCCAGTTACGATGTCAGGAAATCAATCAAAGCCACAAAAAGACAATACAAAAACAAAGTTGAAGAACAATTTAACACCAACGATGCAAGAGGCATGTGGCAGGGAATCAATAACATCACAGACTTTAAAGGGAATAAAACCAGCTATTGTGAACATTGCCGCCTCTCTACCGGACGAGCTTAATAACTTTTATGCCCGTTTCGAGGCTCACAACACCGTCCACACAGAGAGCGCTCCCGCAGCTGCTGCAGAAGATGTGAGTGCACTCTCCGTCTCTGTCATGGATGTAACCTGATCCTTCCGACGCCGATGCCGTCCTGATGGCATCCCAGGCCGTGTGCTCCGAGCATGCGCATTCCAACTAGCCGGTGTTTTTACAGACATTTTCAACCTCTCTCTCTGTCTGTCTGTGGTTCCCTCGTGCTTCAAAAAATCCACCATTGTGCCCATATCAAAGAAAGATAAAATCACAAGTTGAATGACTGGAGGCCCGTTGCTCTCACACCCATCTTCAGTAAGTGTTTTGAGAGACTCGTCAGAGACTACATCTGCTCTGTGCTGCCTGCCTCACTGGATCCGCTACAATTTGCATATCGTAGCAACCGTTCTACAGACGATGCTATTGCTTTCACCCTACACACTGCTCTCTCCCACCTGGAAAATAAGAACACCTATGTGAGAATGCTGTTTGTGGACTACAGCTCAGCATTTAACACCATAGTGCCTGCCACACTTGTTGCGAAGCTCCAGACTCTGGGACTAAACAGATCTCTGTGCAGCTGGATCCTGGACTTCCTAACAGGCAGAAGCCAGGTGGTCAGAATGGGCAAACAACACTTCATCCCCGCTGACCCTCAACACTGGTGCTCCTCAGGGCTGTGTCCTCAGCCCGCTCCTGTACTCCCTGTACACACATGACTGTACAGCCACACACAGCTCCAACGTCATCATGAAATTCGCTGATGATACAACGGTGATAGGCCTGATCACCGACAACGATGAGACGGCCTACAGAGAGGAGGTGAGCACCCTGACTAAATGGTGTCAGGAGAACCACCTCTCACTCAACATCGACAAGACCAAGGAGCTGGTGGTGGATTTCAGGAGACAGAGCAGAGAACACACACCCATCACCAACGACAAGACACCTGTGGAGGGGGTAAGCAGCTTCAAGTTCCTCAGTGTAAACATCAGTGAAGATCTCACCTGGTCTACACACACTGATGCAGTGCTGAAGAAGGCACATCAACGCCTCTTCTTCCTGAGATGGCTGAGGAAGTTTGGAATGAGCCCCAGCATCCTCAGATCATTCTACACCTGCACTATAGAGAGCGTCCTGACGGGCTGCATCACTGCCTGGTTTGGAAACAGCACCGCTGGCAACGGCAAAGCTCTGAAAAGGGTCGTGCGAACTGCCAGCCACATTGTTGGAGGTGAGCTTCCCTCTCTCCAGGACATCTACACCAGGCGGTGTATAAGGAAAGCCCGGAGGATCATCAGTGACTCCAGCCATCCGTCCCACAGACTGCTCTCTCTGCTGCCCTCAGGAAGACGTCTCCGCAGCATCCGATCCCGCACTAGCCGACTGAGGGATAGCTTTTTCCCTCAGGCTATCAGACTTATGAACAGTCAGAACTAATACACCCTACAACATACTCCACAATATGGTATGCCACACACTGCACTTTAACTTTAACAGTTCAACACCGAACTATTTAACACAATAATCTACCCTGCTACCACTGGATTCCATCCAATGCACATCCATAACATTTCTGTATCCAGCCCACGTACACTCTGTTGCACCTTAGCATATTTTCATGCGTATATATGTCTACATAATGTAGAATGTGTACATTCTGTGTATAGTGTATAATTTGTAGTTCTAACTGTATGTATGTACATATTGTGTAAAACGTTGTAGTGCTAACTGTAAGTATGTCCAATAGTACACTGTGTGTACTGACTATATGTATGTGCATATTGCATATTTTCACCTGTTGAAGTTTGTATGGTTATATGTTAATTGTTTCTGCAATTTCTGGTGCACGCTCCCAAGAATTTCACTCACCAAGGCACATGTGCTGTGGTGATGTGACAATAAAAGTGACTTGACTTGATCATATTATTTACAAAAAGTGCTTTCAAGGAAAGGGACCTGATATTCAATAAGCCAAGCTTTATCATTTGTTTATCCGTATTGCATCTGTTTTTTATTTGTTGAACCTCAATTAAATTGTTGGTCTTAAATTGTTTTGGACATTTTTTGTATTTTCTAGTTCGGGGAACAGACACAGTCTCTATAGTGTGATATCTAGGTGAAAGATTCTCTATGTGCTGAGAATTAACTGACTTCTGTGATGTGAGGCGGCTAGCAGACGGTCGGTTTAGCCAGTCTGTCTGCTTCCTGACCTGGGCCCCAGTTAGTCAAGTACAAACTCTAAGACTATGTGCCATATTTATAGAGAGAAGAGCGGCACCACCCCAGGAGGGATGAAGACCATCTCTTTTCAGCAGGTCAGGTCTGCCCCAAAAGCTCATCCAATTGTCTATGAAACCTATGTTTTTCTGCGGGCACCACTTAAACATCCAGCCATTGAGTGAGGACAATCTGCTATGCATCTCATCACTACGGTAAGCAGGGAGGGGACCAGAGTATATTACAGTGTCTGACATCGTGCTTGCAAGTTCACACAACTCTTTAATGTTATTTTTAGTGATCTCCAACTGGCGAAGACGAACATCATTAGCGCCGAGTTGTTTGATGAACTTGTGAAAAACCTGAGAGAGAGAGTAGCGAGAGAGAGGAGAGGAGAAAAGAAAACAGCGATAGGCACGAATGGAAACGCTAATGACAAGCTAATGAGTGCTAACGCAATGCAGATGCACTTGTGGCAGATTAGTCAGATCCTCCCTGTAGTGACGTCATGTTATTGGTAGCCTATCTTCCCGCAGGGAGGTGTGTATAAATGGCTGTTTGGTGCGGGCCGGATGTGCGTCATCTGTTCTGTGCCTGCGCTCTTCCTGTTTACCGGCATTCAACAGAGGTCTGTGGTTAAAACACAGCCGTTTGGGCATTTTAACACCGCTTGTGTCATTTTGTGGGGCTTTGCGTACACTGGAGAGTCTATTGTAAACAATCGTTACGTGCGGTCTGGCTCGTTACACTGCCTAGTCCCAGCATTCCCGTAGTGTGTTTTACCGTTTGAGTGGGGACATCCAATATATGCTGTTTGGCATCTACTTCATTTCTATCCCGTGGATACTGACGTCAGCTCTGCTTTCGTGGTGTGTGCTAACGGCTGTTCATAAACTGCGTTATTTGGGGCTAAGACTGTGCGTGCTGCATTTCCCTACTACATATAGAAGCACGCTGCTGTTTTGTTCCTGCTGGATTTGCTTTCGTTTCTTTTCTGTATATTTTTGTTGTGTGTTTTTTCATCATTTTGTCCTGGGTGATTTAGCGCGGCCCGATTTTGGAGTTTGTTGGTTAAAACCTGCTCCTACTGTGACTGTATTTTAAAGATCTTTTCCTCGTACGTTGGGAAATAACGAGTTCAAGGGCCGCGCTCATTCAGATATTTATTTCTTCATTTTCCCTTTGTGGTGTTTCTCATTTTGGACCGGTTCAGAATGCTGAGATTTTCTCTTGGACATTGTTGTCTTTAAATTTATTTTCCTTTTTCCTTTTGTGGTATTATCTAGCTGTTTAAGCTAGAATTTATTTCTTTTCTTTATGTTGGAAGGGTTTCTTTTGCTCCCCTGCATTTAATAAGTTTTTATTGATTAATTTCTATTGATTTGATTTATTCTGTTTTGTATTACAATTACAGGAGCTGTGTGTCCGACGGCAGTGAGGCTTTCCTTCACCGTGTGCTGTGTTATGCTGTGTGAGCACAACTGATAAAATCACGGGTATTGGAGTGAGTGTGTGTGTGTGTGTGTGCACTTAGTGTGATTCTCCTCTTTTGCTCCCTCTCTTAGCCCATTTGATGCCAACAGGCTACAGCTCCGAAGTAAATGTGAATCCTTATTGTGGATTGTGATTTCCAGCTTAGTAATTGGCTGGGTGACTATTATTCCTGCATTTTAAACTTTTGTACTAATAAACAAACTCTATTTTGCTACCCACGTCTCTTGCTCATTTTATTCAGTGGAATGAACCTGGGTTCCTTATAACATTTTAAGTGAACTGTGATTCCCTGGTATAGTCCCAGGGTGGCGTAGTCTATTGTATATCTCTTGAGTGTTGAATATTGCTGCAAAAAGACCACTTTGCCACATTTTGGCGTAGTCGGCAGGGTCCACTAAATTGAACAGAGACGTGGGTGAAGATTTCTTTGCCAGCTGGTATTGCCATTATTTGCTTTTCTTTTTATTTCACAGGAACAAGACAGCAGCGTAGACTCTTTGAAGGGTCTCTTTGGCTACCTCTCCTGATTGTGTTTCAGGTCCAAATTTTCTTTCTGCCCCGCCTTGCTTGGTGGTAAGTGTTTTACTAAAAGTTAGCTATGGCAGAAGAATTACAAGAACTTCAGGATCTTGTGGCCCAATTAAGAGCTGATAATGAGAGACTTAGACAAGAACAGACTCAAATTGTTATTCCAGGTCCCAGTACAGCTCCTATTTCTACCACCTTACCCTCTGGTGCACAGCAATCTGCTGGTGTGCAAGTGCCCATCTACTGAGCGATTTGTGTTTGTTCCCCGAGATAGGAAGTGCCCAAAATTTAGCGGGAGACCCGGTATTACCATAAATGAATGGGTAGAGGAGGCCCAAGCCTGTATGCGGGTTCGCCATTTGTCTAGAGCTGATCAAGCATTCTTTCTTTTTGATCATTTAGAGGGAGAAGCTCGGGATGAGATCAGGTATCGGTCTGAGACAGAGAGGGGGGATCCAGATAAGATAATTCGGGCCTTAAAGGAATTGTATGGGTGTTCTTTGTCATATGTAGCATTGCAACAGGCATTTTTTTCCAGGAGGCAGCAGGAAGGAGAAAACACTTTTAGAGTTCTCTATTGCATTGATGGGCCTCTTGGAGGGGGTAAAACAGCAGTCGCCGCATGCCATACCAAATGCAGAAGCTTTATTGCGTGACCAGTTTGTCGAGCACGTGCTCGATATTGGTCTTCGTCGGGAACTAAAACAATTAGTCCGCCGTGACCCTACCTCTTCCCTCTTAGATGTTCGTAGCGAGGCAATGCGCTGGGAGCGGGAGGGAATGCCTGGGGGTGCGAGAGGGCGAAGTCAGTCTGTACCAGTGGCCTATGGGGCCCAGTATGCCATACAGGGGGAGTCGCAGGTAGTTCGGTTGAGCTCCCCTCCCAAGTCGGAGCTAGCAGAGTTACGGGAAATGTTGAAGTCACAACAAGAACAGTTAAACCAACTTACCCAAGGGTTGGCTCGCTTGCAGGTCCCTAATTCATATAGCCGGTCCCCACGTTACAGTAATATAGTATGTCGGAGGTGCCAACGGTCTGGCCATTTTGCCCGAGAGTGTGATGGAGAACGTGTTCTCCCTCACGCTCCAGCAGTGGGTACATCTTCGACTGGGTCTAGGCAGTTTCGATCTTCACAGCCGTCGGAAAACTAATCCCCACCGGGCTGCGGAGTCACAGCGCGGATGGGGAGTCATTTGACTCAAATGTTGTAAACCGTCTAAATTCTGTCTCTCGTTTTCTGTTTGGTGTCCTCCTGTCCTCATCTTAATGTGCTCATCGGTGGTGTTCAAGTGCCATGTTTAGTGGATACCGGTTCCATGGTGTCCACGATCACCGAGAGTTGCTTTCACCAGTATTTTGAACCATGGGGGCAGGAGCGTCTTAGGTCGTGTCAATGGTTGCAACTTACCGCTGCGAATGGTCTTGCGATTCCTTATATCGGGTATATGGAGCTCGATGTCGAACTTTGTGGTAAAGTAGTACCGGAGTGTGGAGTGCTGGTTGTCCGAGATCCTCCTGGTGGCGCCGGTGGACATGTCCCGGGTGTTTTGGGGATGAATGTCCTTGGCCGGTGCTACCAGGAACTTTTTTGGACAACATGGTACATCCCTTTTTGACTTACCGGTGGTGTCACAGGCCCCTAGCTCCGTCACAAAGGCATTACAACATTGTAGTAAGGTTAGTGTCCAGACCTCTGTTGATCGTGTTGGGGGGGTTAGGGTGCGGGGGCGGGGCGTGTGTCACATTCCAGGTGGTACCATGAAGCTGGTAGCGGCAACATGCTCAGAACATTATGCTTCCGGTCCCGTGCTGTTTGAGCCTCCAGATTCAGGCTTACCTGCTGGTTTGTTGGCCTCCCCCGCACTGGTTCAAGTGACCCGGGGCACGGTGTATATCCCGGTTGTGAATGTGGGTACCACTGAGGTGATTCTTTACCCCAGGACGTCTTTGGGCACATTGAGTGGTGTCTTTGTCATTAGTTTGCCAGAAGGTATTACTGAAGTAAGGTCCTTAACTGCTACTGTAGGCTCCCATAGTTCCTTGGTCCCCTCTACTGTGGAGGACCAGATTGATGCCATAGATTTGTCAGTTTTGGCTGGGGAAGAGCAAAGCCGGGTCCGGGCTTTGCTTCACAAGTACAAATTTGTGTTTTCAGCCCATGAGGGTGATCTGGGGTGCACTAACCTCTTGTCCCATGATATTCCGCTTCTGGACGATACCCCTGTCAGGCAACGGTACAGGCGTATACCACCTTCGGAATATGAGGTAGTAAAGTCCCACATTAATCAACTTCTTGAGGCACAGGTTATCAGGGAAAGCTGCAGCCCCTATGCGTCTCCCATTGTTTTAGTTAAGAAAAAAGACGGTAGTCTACGAATGTGCGTAGACTATCGTCAACTTAATTCTAAAACTAGGAAGGATGCCTTCCCTTTGCCCCGTATTGAGGAGTCCCTTGATGCCCTGACTGGTGCCCGCTGGTTCTCCACTATGGATTTAGCCAGCGGGTACAATCAGGTACCTGTCACTGAAGTTGACCGGCCTAAGACTGCTTTCTGTACCCCATTTGGCCTATTCGAGTGGAACAGGATGCCATTTGGTCTCTGTAACGCTCCCAGTACCTTCCAACGTCTGATGGAGAGGTTGTTTGGTGACCAACAATGCCAATCTTTGCTCTTGTATCTAGATGACATTGTGGTGTTCTCTTCCTCGGTGGCTCAACATCTGGAGCGTCTGGAAATGGTCTTGGGTCGGTTAGGGGCTGAAGGACTAAAAGCCAAGTTAGGAAAGTGTGCCTTCTTTCAACGTGAGGTAAAGTATTTAGGGCATGTGGTGTCGTCTCAAGGTGTGTCCACAGACCCAAGTAAAATTGAAGTGGTAGCTCAGTGGCGCACTCCTACAAGTCTGTCCGAGTTGCGTTCGTTCCTGGGTTTTGCCAGTTATTACCGCCGTTTTGTGGAGGGGTTTGCCAGGTTGGCGGCCCCTCTGCATAAATTGGTGGCCGAACTGGCAGGTGGCAAGACAAAGAAACGTAGAGAGGTGAGTTTTAAACGGTGCCTGGGGTGAGAATTGTCAGGATAGTTTTGAAGCCTTAAAGAGGAAACTCACCTCTGCCCCTGTGCTTGCCTACGCAGATTTTACTTTGCCATTTATTCTGGAGGTTGACGCTAGTTTCAGTGGTCTTGGGGCAGTTCTTTCCCAAGAACAGGGAGGAACCGTGCGGCCAATTGCATATGCCAGCCGCAGTCTTAGGCCCACTGAGCGCAATATGAACAACTATAGCTCTATGAAATTAGAGTTTTTGGCGCTCAAGTGGGCCATGGCTGAAAAGTTCCGTGAATATTTGTTGGGGCACAAATGTGTTGTTTTCACCGACAACAATCCCCTTAGCCATCTATCATCGGCAAAGCTTGGGGCGACTGAACAGCGTTGGGCAGCACAACTTGCAGCTTTTGATTTTGAGGTGAGGTATCGATCAGGCAGATGTAATAGAAACGCAGATGCTCTGTCGAGGCAGCACCCACTCGACTCTAGCATGTTAGGGCACTTGCTTCCAAGCACTGCAGTTCCTCGTGCTGTACAGCAGGGGGGCTGGTACGCAGGTAGCTGTTCAAGCCACTCAAGCGGTGATCACAGCCCTGCCCAGTTATACCACTGCAGAATTGAGCTCTTTGCAACAGGCAGACCCTGTGATTAATGAAATTTTGCCCTTTTGGAAACGAAAGGTGTTCCCTAGAGCGGAAGAACGCAAACGGTTGTCTAGGCTGGGATTGATCCTGCTTCGTCAGTGGGATCGGTTCATTGAGAGAGAGGGTGTATTGTATCGACGAGTGTTCCGCTCTGATGGGGGTGAGGAGTGTTTTCAATTGATTTTACCCACTACCTTAAAATCTGAGGTTTTGAGGCAGCTTCATCAGGAGCATGGGCACCAGGGGAATGAGCGTACCACTGAGTTGGTACAGCAGCGGTGCTATTGGCCTGGAATGTCCTCAGAAGTGGCACGATGGTGCCAGGAGTGTGAAAGGTGCCAAGTTGCTAAGCATGGGGGTCCCACTGCCCGTAGTTTTATGGGCCATTTGTTGGCATCAAGACCCAACGAGATCGTAGCCATTGACTTTACTGTGCTTGAACCCTCTCGTTCAGGAGTTGAAAATGTCATCGTGATGACTGATGTCTTCACGAAGTACACCATGGCTATCCCCACACGGGACCAACGGGCGGAGACTGTGGCCCAGGTTCTTGTGGCCGAGTGGTTTTACAAGTTTGGGGTCCCTGGTCGGATTCATTCCGATCAGGGCCGTAACTTTGAATCCTCTCTCATCCAGCAGCTCTGTCAGTTGTACAAGGTCGAGAAGTCTCGCACTTCTCCTTACCATCCGGCTGGTAATGGCCAATGCGAGCGCTTCAATAGGACGTTGCATAATCTCCTCCGTACATTGCCTGTTTCTCGGAAGAGGGACTGGGTGTCTTGCCTTCCACAAGTACTTTTCTGTTATAACACCACCCCGCATCAGACCACTGGTGAGTCTCCATACTTCCTAATGTTTGGGCAAGAACCACGGCTCCCAGTTGACTTTTTGTTGGGCAGAGTCCAGGAGGTGGGGGTAGGTAATGTTCATGAGTGGTTGTGGAACATCAAACTAGGCTCCATGTGGCCTTTGAAGGGGCACGTGATCGGCTAAGGGTGGCCGCGGAGAGACGTAAAACACATCATGATCAGAATGTGCGGTGTGTGTCACTTGAGGAGGGCCAGTTGGTTTACCTCCGTGAGTGTGGCATGAGAGGTCGCCATAAGATCCAAGACTTGTGGAGCTCAGTTGTGTATAAAGTAGTGAAGGCACCTGTTGAAGGGGGTTCAGTATATACAATTGCACCGGTTGATGAGTTGGGTAAGGTAAGGCATGTTCATCGCTCTTTGTTGAAGGCTAAGATTTTAGGGGACCGTCCAGTTTCGAGCCCTCAGGATAGGCCTTTGGTGGAGGGGGGCGCTGCCTTTAGAGGATGAGCCAGACGAGGGCGATTTGCTACTGTTCGTCCCTGAAACCCCCCAGGCTCAGAGTCCGGCTGTTAGTAATTTAGTCCCTGCAGCTGTCCAAGCTCCCTTGGATATCTTGGACCCTTGCCCCCCTGTGACGGTACCTGAGGATACCAGTAGCCCAAGGACAACACCGTTCTGGAGAAATGGGTCTCGCTCCGGGATCTGTTACTGTGTCTGTAGGCCCACCAGGCACTGAGGTAATGGCTTTGCGGAGATCAACGAGACCCAGAGCAGGCCAGCACTCCAATGTCCATCACCTGCCACGGTCAGTGGAGGTGCCTGGTGAGGCTGTGCCCCTAGGTGGGTCTGTCTCTAGTGGGATCTCTGTCATTTACAGGCCTTGGAATTGATAAGTAGGGTTGCCGTATTCTATCGTCGGGGCGACGATACAAAAAGTAGGGGTAGATTGTGGCAGATTAGTCAGATCCTCCCTGTAGTGACGTCATGTTATTGGTAGCCTATCTTCCCGCAGGGAGGTGTGTATAAAATGGCTGTTTGGGTGCGGGCCGGATGTGCGTCATCTGTTCTGTGCCTGCGCTCTTCCTGTTTACCCGGCATTCAACAGAGGTCTGTGGTTAAAACACAGCCGTTTGGGCATTTTAACACCGCTTGTGTCATTTTGGTGGGGCTTTGCGTACACTGGAGAGTCTATTTTAAACAACCGTTACGTGCGGTCTGGCTCGTTACACTGCCTAGTCCCGTAGCATATTGCCAGAGGTTTTAGTGATGTGGTTGGGGGGGTCACTATGTTTGCAGCATTCCCGGTTTACCGGTGGGGACATCCAATATATGCTGTTTGGCATCTACTTCATTTCTATCCCGTGGATACTGACGTCAGCTCTGCTTTCTGGTGTGGCAAACGGCTGCGTTATTTGGTATGGTGTTTATATTTCTAAAACTATAAACTAGTTTACTAATCGTCTTCTTATCTGTTAGGGGCTAAGACTGTGCGTGCTGCATTTCCCTACTACATATAGAAGCACGCTGCTGTTTTGTTCCTGCTGGATTTGCTTTCGTTTCTTTTCTGTATATTTTTTGTTGTGTGTTTTCATCATTTTGTCCTGGGTGATTTAGCGCGGCCCGATTTTGGAGTTGTTGGGTTAAAACCTGCTCCTACTGTGACTGTATTTTAAAGATCTTTTCCTCGTACGTTGGGAAATAACGAGTTCAAGGGCCGCGCTCATTCAGATATTTATTTCTTCATTTTCCCTTTGTGGTGTTTCTCATTTTGGACCGGTTCAGAATGCTGAGATTTTCTCTTGGACATTGTTGTCTTTAAATTTATTTTCCTTTTCCTTTTGTGGTATTATCTAGCTGTTTAAGCTAGAATTTATTTCTTTTCTTTATGTTGGAAGGGTTTCTTTTGCTCCCCTGCATTTAATAAGTTTTTATTGATTAATTACTATTGATTTGATTTATTCTGTTTTGTATTACAATTACAGGAGCTGTGTGTCCGACGGCAGTGAGGCTTTCCTTCACCGTGTGCTGTGTTATGCTGTGTGAGCACCACTGATAAAATCACGGGTATTGGAGTGAGTGTGTGTGTGTGTGTGTGTGCACTTAGTGTGATTCTCCTCTTTTTGCTCCCTCTCTTAGCCCATTTGATGCCAATAGGCTACAGCTCCGAAGTACATGTGAATCCTTATTGTGGATTGTGATTTCCAGCTTAGTAATTGGCTGGGTGACTATTATTCCTGCATTTTAAACTTTTGTACTAATAACACAAACTCTATTTTGCTACCCACGTCTCTTGCTCATTTTATTCAGTGGAATGAACCTGGGTTCCTTATAACATTTTAAGTGAACTGTGATTCCCTGGTATAGTCCCAGGGTGGCGTAGTCTATTGTATATCTCTTGAGTGTTGAATATTGCTGCAAAAAGACCACTTTGCCACACACTGCACTCGCGGATTTAAAATAAAAGTGAACGATCAAATTAATCAGATTAGATTGATAGATACTATCAGAAATATGGTAGGAATTAAGTTATATTTTATCACTTTAAACAACAGAGAGTGATAGTAAGATAAAGATTCTACAGAAAAACAAAGCTACACGGAGCTACATCATTGTTTTGTCTGCTCGCTCTGAGGCAATTGATCATATGAAAATTATTATATTCAGTTCTCCTAGTTTTCTTACTGATATTTAGTGACGATTTTGTTCTCGTTGTTGCATTGGATGGAAACAGTGCTTGTTCGCAAATGTTTTATGTGATATTCCAATTTTGTGCATAAGTTAAATTCGCAACTTTTGATGGAGACCCTAATCGTCTTTCTTTTTGTTCGTTTTGTTTTTAGATGATATAGTATACATGACGAAGTATGTTTTTAGAAGCCGTTTTAATGCTATTCCTTGATAAAATTCCCTATTGTTTTTGATTTGTGTTTTAATATGTTGGCTTACCTTATTTGAAGATGAAGAATTCTGTCAGGCTATTGATTGATTTTTCATTGCAATGCATTTCCCCAGCTGATTTTAATAAATAAGCATTGGCTGACATTGAGTGTGTTCTCTTCTATTTTTTCTTTTCTTTTTACCGACCACCTAGAATTAAATGATGATAACGCAAGGCAAGAGTACGGCATAATTGTGACCTATTTTTAGCAGAATTCATTGAGGGATTTGTCAGTGTGATTCATAGATTTAAGTATTTTAAATGTAGGCTGTTATACATGCACGCACAAGCTTTTTTTTTTTTTTTAACCATCTTTTGGGGGTTTCTTGCTTTTAGACTAGTCGGATACAAAACTTCCATTTAAACGACAGTCAAATTAGTTGTCGCGCATCCTAGTAGGTACATTTACATGGACACTTTTTGCTTCCATCGGAATGAATTCTTTCTGATTGACAAATCCGAACGTAGTGTTTACATGAATGCTAAATAAAGTGATCGGGTTGATGTGCAGGTTTATATGTCACAATTCTGATCAGATTTAATATTTTGACATGTGCACACTGCATGAATATACAGAGTTTCCAGCTGTTGTCGCATACTGATTTAAAAAGCACACGTGATATTTATCTACTTCAAGTCCTAATTAGGCGATGACCTGCACATGAACTGTTGTGCAGTGCTGCTTTAAAAAATATAGTAAAAGTGCCCCTTCCCGCACCCAAAACCAGTCGTCTGTTGATGAGAGTCTTAAACAAGGACTGGTGGGACGTTGTCCTGCTCCACTTCACAGACGCTGAGTGAAAGGTGAGTTTTATAAAGACGGGACACTCATTTATGACACTTTATTCACCAGGAAGAACAGCTTGTTCCGCCCGTCATATGTCATTACGCTATTTCTTTGTCACTGTGCATGCGCAGTACTTTCCAGTTTCAGTTTTCACTCCGATCAAGTGTTCACATGTTCTCTCGCTTGAATTACAAAAGGAATCCCATCTAAATTTTAGTCGGATCTGGCCAATTCAATCTGATAGACCTGTTTGCATGTGACTTTTTTATTCTGATTGTGCTTCTAGTCCTATTACAATCGGATTAGTAGGGTCCATGTAAACGCAGCTACTGATGCAGCTTCAAAACAAGTCTGATCAGAGTGTCAGACTGGAAGTCTATATTTACAATGAAGGCCAGTGTCAAATGAAATCACCTTGTAGTGCAGAAACTGCATACCATAGCTTTAAAAGTCTGTTTCTGTCAGGATATCTGTGGGGTCTAGATGGCTTGTTCATGTCCACTGAGTTAAGAGCTGGTCTGACAGCAGACAGTACTGCAGGGATCGTGGTGCTGATCTGGTCATTATCAACACTGAAGAGAAGCAGGTGTCATGGAATGGGTGGATAATTAACCAATGAATCAAGGGTAAGAGCTAAAACACTCACAGAAAACCACTGAAGATTTGTTTGTTTAAGCTTTTTATTCTTATTTTAAAAATAAGACCATCAACAAGAAGATTTTCTGAATAAGCAGCTCTTCCACAAACACAACCAGCACAACCACGAAAGACACTTTGTGTCTTTCTATTTAAAGAATATTCTCCTCCTCTCTTGAATTTTCACTTCTGCTTCAGCTTCTGCACTATTTAAGTTTACTCTTGAAACTATTCTTGATTCATGAATTGCATGACTTTGTTTGAATATAGGTGTTGATCAATACAAATCTGACACCTTCTATTCAGGTTTTGGGCTGAAGGTGAGCCAAATAACTATCAAGTTAAAAACGAGGACTGTATTGAACTGATTCCATAAAAGGGTTTTGTGAGAAATAGGCAGAATCTCTCATGCTCTGAGAAGAAAAAAAAGGATTTGTGAGAATAGAGTTCATCCTTGCCTTGTTTTTATATGCTTTTAAAGTGTTTTCTTCAGTTTAATTGCTTTCATGTGAAAGGGTAATGCTGTGCACTTAACCTCTGATGTGTTCATGTCTTGTTTCATTATAGCAGCTCTATATTAATCAGTGGCGCCCCCAGAAAATTTTAATAGGGGTGGCCAGATGAGGCCACAGTAAATCTTGGGGTGGCACATCAAAAAATAAATAAATAAAGGGTTTGCAATATTGACAAAAAATGATATCTCTGTGACTTCTGGGATTTTATCGATAACGAAAATTAGACAATATTTTGCTGTGTGTGTTATTGTGCTGATATCTTATTTCTAAGTGTGCTGACAGCTGAGGTTTTTTTGTTTTTTTTAACCTTTACGCCATTTAACCTCTAAAAATGTGCACCATCTTTTAAGTCAGACACTTGCATTTGGGCTGTTAACAAGCAAATGCAATCAGTATCAACAAAATTGATCTTTGCAATGCAGAGAAAACAGAAACTGCATCTGAAGTGCCATTTAGATGTTTTTACACACACTGTTTAATGGAGCTCTGAGGGACATGGAATACTTTAACCTGGAGTTACAAATTAATAAATAATGTTTTGATATTTTAAACATAAAACATTAAAAAACTGATGTTTGAAATTGTTTAAAAAAATGAAATGGTACCTTAAATGTGAAATTAAAACAGCCAGTAGGTGGCAGCGAGTCACTGTTAATAAGTGAGTCATTGCGATTGAACCGAATCATTTAAACGGTTTGATTCATTCAGGAACGAAACACTATCATGTTGCTCAGAGACGCAAAACAGTGGCTGTGTTTGGAATGATTTTTGTTTTTTAGAAATAGAGCGCAAAAAGTGAATATGTTGTCTAAAACGTAAAACTCTTGATATTAACTTCTTGTTTATTTAACTGTTGTATTAAATCAATGTCACATTTTCAATTATGCAGACTTCTGGAGAAAAAACGTCACTCCTCGTGTGATAGTAACTATATTAAATGATATATAAATTATATAGATCTAAAATAAATAGATTTAAAATAGATTTAAATTAATAGTAGCCACTGCAAATCATCCTAGGGGTGGCCATAGGGGTGGCCAGAGTTTATACAGGGGTGGCCGTGGCCCCTTGGGGGCGCCCCTGATATTAATATGATCTTATTGTAGCTGTTATCATGAGTTTCATTTGTCGGTCTGAAGTGTTGAGGAGACAATCAAAGTAAACTACAGAAGTCTAAAGTGTCCAGATTGTCATAATTGACCATATTATTGTGATATGCCTATTGAGTGTGAAATTGCTTTTGAGTTGAATTTGTTTCTTACTGAGTAAAACGGTCAACTGATAGTATCATGACATAATTTTTGTCTTTATTTAATATTTTGTTCTTGTACATCTGCCTTCTTGCTTGGCCAGCTATCCAGTGCGTTGTAATTGGCCAAATGTTTCAAGTGTCTGATGGAAATGTTACGCCCGTCAACATATAAAGTTTGCAAGTTGATGTATTTCCTCAGCGACCAGCACGGATCAGCTCTAGGCATGACGAAGTGGATATCATGCTCTTTTGGAAGGCCAAACAAAGTAGTTTCACTTAAACTATGAAATGCACAGCTTCTCCACAAAATGGCGCTGGCAGCAACAGAGATAATAAAAGGTCCGCCTTCTTTCTTTGTGTGAACATTTGGGCAGCGTTTTGGAAATCTTCCCACATAGTGACATAGAGATGTGGGGGTGTGTTTAAACTAGCCATTTTAGGGGGGCGTGGCAGAGTCTTAACCTTGATAAAGAATATCTCTTTGGATTTGAGACTTTAGTCTTTGCAATCCTCTTTATGCACCAAGAGCTTGTAACACTCCAAAGAGAAAGGAAAAATTGAAATCGCATCATATGACTCCTTTAACAGTTTACAAATAGTCAAAATAATAGCTCACATACTGTTCAAAGTTTGCATATGCTTCACACTGTGTTTTTTTTTACAATTGTGAAACTTGTGTATTAAATTCAATGCACACAGACTGAAGTAGTTTAGGTCTTTGGTTCTTTTAATTGTGAAGATTTTGGCTCACATTTAACAAAAACCCACCAATTCACTATCTCAACAAATTAGAATACTTCATAAGACCAATAATAAAAATAAAATAAAAACATTATTAGTGAATTGTTGGCCTTCTGGAAAGTATGTTCATTTACTGTACATACTGTACATTCTCTGTGGGGTTCAGGTCTGGTGAGTTTGCTGGCCAGTCAAAACACCAACAGCATGGGGTCATTTAACCAACTTTTGGTGCTTTTGGCAGTGTGGGCAGGTGCCAAATCCTGCTGGAAAATGAAATCAGCATCTTCAAAAAGCTGGTCAGCAGGAGGAAGCAAGAAGTGCTCCAAAAGTTCTTGGTAAACGGGAGCAGTGACTTTGGTTTTCAAAAAACACAATGGACCAACACCAGCAGATGACATGGCAGCCCAAATCATCACAGACTGTGGAAACTTAACACTGGACTTCAAGCAACTTGGTTTATGAGCTTCTCCACCCTTCCTCCAGACTCTAAGACCTGGGTTTCCAAATGAAATACAAGACTTGCTCTCATCTGAAAAGAGGACTTTGGACCACTGGGCAACAGTCCAGTTCTTCTTCTCCTTAGCCCAGGTAAGACGCCTCTGATGTTTTCTGTGGTTTAGGAGTAACTTAACAAGAGGAATATGACAACTGTAGCCAAATTCCTTGACACGTCTGTTGGTGGTGGCTCTTGATGCCTTGACCCCAGCCTCAGTCCATTCCTTGTGAAGTTCATAAAATTCTTGAATCGATTTTGCTTGACAATCCTCATAAGGCTGCGGGTTCTCTCGGTTGGTTGTGCATCTTTTTCTTCCACACTTTTTCCTTCCACTCAACTTTCTGTTTACATGCTTGGATACAGCACTCTGTGAACAGCCAGCTTCTTTGGCGATGAATGTTTGTGGCTTACCCTCATTGTGGAGGGTGTCAATGATTGTCTTCTGGACAGCTGTCAGATCAGCAGTCTTCCCCATGATTCTGTAGCCTAGTAAACCAAACTGATTTTGAAGGCTCAGGAAACCTTTGCAGGTGTTTTGAGTTGATTAGCTGATTGGCATGTCACCATATTCTAATTTGTTGAGAGAGTGAATTGGTGGGATTTTGTTAAATTTTTGTTAATCATCACAATTAAAAGAACCAAAGACTTAAACTACTTCAGTCTTTGTGCACTGAATTTATTTAATACACGAGTTTCACAATTTGAGTTGAATTACTGAAATAAATTAACTTTTCCACGACATTCTAATTTATTCTAATTCTAATTTATTGAGATGTACCTGTATTTGTCTGATCCTTGACATGATCGTGGGTTGATTCTGTGCTTACTTGATCCAGTATTTTATGTTTTTTTTAAATGTTGTAGATTTAAATAAGGATTGCTAAAATTAATGCATATATTTTGAGACAAAGGTCTTCTTCATGATTTTCAGTTTTGTTTAAGATAATGATCTTAAATGATCATAAGGACATTTACCGCAACCTGATGGCAGTTTTAGTTTCTTATTTAGAGTATTATTTCATAAAAATAAAAAAGGGGGGAAAAAACACTTAAAAGGTATTGTTCACCCCCAAAAAATTATGTCATCATTTACTCAAACCTGAATGACATACTTTCTTTTGTGGAACATAAAAGAAGGTATTTTGAAGATTTGGTTACCAACGACTTCCATTGCATGAATGAAAAAACTGAGATGTTTCTCAAATTATCTTCTTTTATGTTGAATAGTTTATGTAAAGCCGTTGTAGCCTAAACGTGTAATAAATTTTATGTTAAATGAAATAAATTATTTCTTTCTTTTGGGGGTATTTTCACAACCAAATGTAGTTTGTGATTAATTAGATCAATTAATCGACACATAATGTAATTTATAAGATGAAAAAATTGTATCAACTGACTAATAAATATAATAAATAAATATATGTATATATAATTTTTCTTTTTTTTTTTTTTTTCATTAACAGACAATACCTCCAGATCAGGAACTCTCCTCCCCCTCCTCCACCCACCTCAGCTGGCACAGGTTCCTCTCACCCGGCCTCACTGGTGCATCACATACCCACCATGGTGCTATGAGAATGCATGAAGCGTCTTAGATGATTGCAGACTCACAGGCTGTTCTTCAGTCCTGCTGGCTCATGTGTAGAAATCTGTTTTTGCCAAGCCCATCCTGAGTACTCTCACCTTAAGCGGATGCTTTACAGTCCCGTAAAGGTGAAAAGGTGGTCAGATATGATGAACGACGCCTGCAGAACTCAGTTATGACAGCACTGAAGTGAAAACGATGACAATGGAAGGGCTGTTTCGTATGTTTATGTTGAATTCATTGGCAGAACTACTGTTCACGCACTGCTGGCTCTTTGTTCTCGCGGATATCTGCCACATTATATCTGATCAAACACTATCATTGAATTTGATCAGTAGTAAGTGTATCTTTTATTCGTGCATGCATTAGTATTGTTTTGTCCCATTCCACTAAGGATAAAGCCACTTCACCCCATTCACTTTAGCCACTATGAAGGATCCACTGGGATCAAGCACCACTTAGTGACTGATTTGTGTCACTGCAGCCCAATCAGAGCAGTGGGTCACAAAGCATGTTTATTGTGAATGAACAATATGAAGTATGTAAAGGAATGTATATATGATTTGAAGATTTGCTTCCAAAAACATGGAATAGTCACTTTATCTGTGTATGTATGTA
Organism: Cyprinus carpio; assembly: GCF_018340385.1. Taxonomy (NCBI): domain Eukaryota; kingdom Metazoa; phylum Chordata; class Actinopteri; order Cypriniformes; family Cyprinidae; genus Cyprinus; species Cyprinus carpio. The sequence goes on from NC_056576.1 coordinate 29,539,451, forward strand.
AAGCTTATTATTACAAAACTTGGTTCTATTATATTATGTATACTATGTTTGCTTCTATAAAATTATTTGTGTATTCACTTGCATGCTCAATAAATAATTAACAAATAATCTCATATTTTTGTTACTTTTTTTGCCATGATAATACATCTAAGCAGGGCTGTGAACAGGACTAAAAAATGTAAATGTCTGAAAAAAATTCCACCTAATTCAACTTAGAAACTTTAATCATATTGGCTGTACAAGTCATTTTAGCTCACTTTTTAAAACTGTCTTGTTGAATCTTGAATAACTTAAAAATCACAGTTGAAATTGGTTAAATTATTTGATGAGTTTAAGTACTGTAATATATGTTGCCATCGCTTATTTATCTTATTTTGTACAGTTAATGATACAAAATATCCATGTTGTCTTCTCTGAGAACCTGCAATGAGCACTTTTCAATATCTTGCCATAGTGGGTTTCTACTTAAATGTGTACATTTTACTCAATTCAGTAAATCAATGACAAAAGTCAAGAGTCGGGTTGATGTCCAAATGTTACTAGAATTGCACAATAATAAAACAACCCATGGAAGAAAAAAACATCTCCATGAAATCCCCTTTTAGCTGTAAATAGATCTGAGCTTTGCTTTCATAGTGACTTGCTAAATGACTAAGTAAAACTATACAATGATGACAGAAGCATTTAATAATCTGAGTTGTGTTAACGTTAAACTTTTACACACAAACAGTTAAACTAATCATTATGACTGATGTATTTCGCAGTCATCATGTAGACTATAGCTATTCTTACAAAAACTAAACCTCAAAAAAAATTTTGGGACCTATTTCAAGACAGTTGAGCTAATAAGTAACTTAAAGCAAGCAAAGCAGATAGGCTGTTGATTTGGCTGACAAAACAAATGCCTAGCCTGTTTTTAGAAGGAGCAAACCGTCTATGATGGCACGTTTATTTTTGCTCTGTATACTTCATCTTTTCGTCTGCATCACTGTCCAGGAAAGTGTGTAAGTTGCATTTTACATCATTTTAAACATAAATACTGGTCTGTATTATCAAAAAGCAAAACAAAAAAACATAAAAAGAAAAGTTAACTAAACGTAACCTTCTGTACACTTGTGAAAAACAACTGTGAGTAACCCTTCATGTTTGTCTGAAATAGGCATTTATTTTTTAAATTGTTTGTTTTTTCACATCTGCCAAGCTCTGAAAGCAACCCACAGACACAAGTATCTGTTTTGTTTTACAGATACTTAATCACTGCACCTAAACTGCTGCGACTCGATGCTTCGGAAAAGGTGGTGGTGCAGTTGTTTGGTTATGACAAGGAAATGACAGTAGATCTTCACCTAAAGAACACACTAGCACCAAGTTATAAACAATATGCATCTCAGTCCCTGAAGCTCAACGCTGCGAATAACTATCAAGCTTCAGCTACTTTACGGGTGGGACTGCAAATTTAAGATCCCAGAAGATATTTATGTATGATTTTTTTTTTTTTATCATTTCATTAACTTTAAAATGTTGTTTTTATTTACAGTTACAAAACATGTGAAAAGTGTTGCCGTATTTGATTTTATTCATGAATATGTTCTTTTCTTCTTCTGTTTCCCAGATAATGGCTACAGATTTCCCTAAAGAGGACAATTATGTCTACCTTCAGGCGGTTTCCTCTGCTTTCACTGCACATGAAAAAATCCCAGTCACTACTGTTAACGGGTTTCTCTTTATCCAGACTGACAAGCCGCTATATACACCCGAACAAGAGGGTCAGTATGATAAAAAACTATTTTGTGTAAGAGCACAAGTTGTATGAAGAGAAACGGCTTGCAATAGATAAAGCTGGAGTGCGTAAGCAAAGAGAGATTCACCTCAAAACAATCCTTTCAATCTGTTTGTTTTTTTAGTGCAAGTGCGTGTTTACTCCCTCAACGAGGAGCTGAGGAAATCTAGACGAACCGTCACCCTTACATTCGTGGTGAGTGTCTCTCTTCACAACCTCATACCTCACGTGAATTATGATTTCTATATGTGATAACCTTGTTGACGTTTCAACTTCCTTTTAGGACCCCTACTGGTATCAAAGTAGAGATGATTAATATGACAGACATCAATGGAGCAAAACCACTTCTTCCACCTTTCAAAATACCTTTAAAGCCAATGTAAGACACACAGTCTATTAGCTGATCTGATGTTTAAATGCTTATTAGCAGTGTTGGGGGTAAGGCATAACAAAAGATGTGAGTTACATAATCAGATTACTTTTTTCAAGTAACTAGTAAAGTAACGCATTACTTTTTAATTTACAAAAAAATATCTGAGTTACTTTTTTTTAAGTTACGTCAGTTACTTTGTTTTCCCATTTATTGACTGACCAGTCATCTGTCCCCATATTGGGAGAAATTGGAATTAAAGAGGCATTGCGTGCGCTGTGTGAGCATAATGTAGTTCTAGACTAAATGTGAATATGCATTAATTTATCCCACTCACAAAAAAAAAAAAAATTGTATTCATCAAAATGAATTCAAACAGTGAAATGCGAACTCAGAATATGACGCAAACCTGCAATAATTAAATATGTTAAATAACACAAAATGTATGATCCTAATCCCATTTTATTAACTAATGTCTTTGCTGCTGACCTTTGATCCAGTTCAACCATACTAATAAGCAAAAATGACTTTAGATAAACTAACAATTGTGCTTGATTGTTTTGTTTTGTTTATTGCTGAAGAGTGTTGAACCTTCGTCTCCTGTGTTCTACTGTACAGACGGCAATTTACTTTTCCTTCAGCCTGAGGCTTATTCATTACACTTTTAAGGGTGAAAGGGCTTTTATATTTGCTATAAATAGAACTTCTTATATTAAAAACAATCAAGCCCTGCTCATATTTAAAAAGTAACATGTAAGTAATGCAAAAGTAACGTAACACATTACTTTCCATAAAAAGTAACTAAGTAATGTAATCAGTTACTTTTTTAGGGAGTAACGCAATATTGTAATGCTTTACTTTTATTACCCCAATACTGCTTATTAGGAATAATAGTGACACTGCTGAAGGCCAGCTTGCTTCTGAATTTCTATGGCAGTCCAGGCTGGATCAAACCGTGGTGCGTTTCCAAAAAGCATCGTTAGCTAACTATGGTAGTTAGTTTCATTGAAATCAATTGGTAACGACGAAATTGCAACCATATTTGTTTTTGAAAACGCACCCCTGGTAAGTTCTTGTTAACCAGATGAAGTTTGGTGAGAAATGAAAGTCTTGCTGGTGAAGCTATTACAGAAGAATGTTGAATGCAGGTCTATTCATTACTTTTTCTCTGTATCATTTTATTCACAATATAAATCTCATTAGTTACGGAATCTGGAAGATTTTGGCCACCTGTGCAGACACTTTTGAAACCACTGCCACTACTGAGTTTGAGGTCAAAGAATATGGTAAGAATACGGTTGTTTAAAAAAAAAAAAACTGTTAGTAGACATTCAGTTTCCATTATATCTTAAATCAAGCTATGTTTTTCAGTGCTGCCTAGTATTTCACTCCACATTCAGCCCGAGGCCAACTACGTCAGTGAGAAAAACTTTGAATCTTTCCAATTGAAGATTTCAGCCAAGTATGTTTTTCCTGTTTTATTTCAGTAAATACAGTACCATTCAAACATTTGTGGTCAGTATTATTTGCTTTATGCTACAAGAAATTACTGTTGAAAATAAATGCTATTCGTTTTGAACTTTCTGATAATCAAAGAATAGTGTAAAAACGAATCATTTTTCCACAAAAATATGAAGCAGCACAACTTTTTTCAACATTGATAATAAGAAATGTTTCATGAGCAGTAAATCAGCATATTAGAATGATTTCTGAAGGATCATGTGACACTGAAGACTGGAGTAATGACTGCTGAAAACTCAGCTTTGCATCACAAGAATAAATTACATTTGAAAATATGTTAAACTGTTAGAAAAAAGTTTTAAATTAGAAAGTTTTAAGTTAGAAAACGATTTAACTTGTAATAATATTTTATATTTTGCCATTGTTGAAAATTGTTTAAATTTGTCTATATGTGCTGGCAGGTATGTTCATGGAACGCCAGTTAGTTCAGCAGATATTTTCGTGACGTTCGGATACAGTTCTCCAGATGAAACTGTCATGATACCAGCAACCTTTTCAAGATACTTGGTCAGTGTGCGCTCAACAAAACATTTTAAAATATTTGAGGTTTAGAGAATACATTTGTTTTTGGCTTTCATTTTAGCTGAGAAATGGAATGGAAGAAGTCAACTTAAACATTAAGTCAGCTTTGTCAACCATGCCAGATGGGCCTCAAAGTCTAAGTGCCATGAAAGAAAACAGCTTTCTTCGAGTGAGAGTTTTTTTACAAGAATCAACTGGTAGGTCCAGTCAGTTCCACAGACACAGGAGTGTGTTATCCAGATTGAAACCATCAAGCAAATAAATGTGACAACCATTTAACAACGTTGGAAACCCCTCTTCATTGTCAGGTGGTATCTCCCAGGAAGCAGTGCTCTCAAATGTGAAATTTGTGGAAACTCCATTTACACTGAATCTGATCGCAACCCCTCCTTTTATCAAACCGGGTCTACCATACTCTATGAGAGTGAGAAACCTTCTTCGTCTTCTCTAGTCATTTTATTATATTAGAACAAACGTACATATGCAAAAATCTTCATCCATCCTAACATTTTAGTAACATTTTGAAACCAGGTCTTGGTGAAGGATCCTTTGGGTCAACCAGTGCAAGGTGTGTCAGTCATGACCAGGGCAACAATAACCACAGCTGACAATCAACATGACACCCTGCAATTCTTAGGGCACAAGGATACATTGACAGTGACAAGTCGGAGGGATGGAATTGCTTACTTCACCTGTAATATACCAGCTAATGTGAAACAAGCTGAATTCACTGTGAGTAAAACTGTGGCCTGTTTTTTTTTTTTTTTTTTTTTTGATGGGCCCAATCAGCGAATATTTCAGTCAGTAATAAGAGCTGAGTTATATAAACAAGAGTAGGTTAAATATATAGTGATATATAATCTAATCAGGTAATTATTTATCAAGCAAAATAATATGATATGCTAAATGTTCATTTATATTGTACTCGTTTCAGTTTGAGACAGAAGATCCTTCTTGGAGTCAGGATCCACTTAAACTAAAGGCGGAATCATATGTGTCTATCAACCATCGTTACCTGTACATCAGTTTGCCTGAATCCTCAGTATTTGAAGTCGGACAGTACATTTCCATCAGTGTTTTCTTTGATTTTCGTGACTTCCTTTCTCTGAAGACCTTCAGCTACCAGGTAAAATACGTTTAGATTCATGCATTTAGCAGACACTTTTATCCAAATCAGCTTACAAAAGAGGAACAAAATAATAAAAATGTATTGTTACCATCTGAATTAGTCACTACAGATTTCAAGTTATTTAGTTAAGCTTTTATTTATTAAGCTCTTTTCAATTTTCTCTTTTATGTGACATATTTTTAGTATCATTTTAAGGCTCACATATATTTCTCTAAAACAATTGATTTTTAAACAGATTTTTCAAATCATAGTCATTGTAATTATTAATAGTCGTTTGTTGTGTAAACCTATTACCGTTCAGAAGTTCAGGGTGTAGGATTTTTTAAAGTTTTTAAAAGAAGTTGCACCAAGGCTAGAATTATTTGAGGAAAAAATACAGTAAAAACTGTAATATTGTGAAATGTCTTTACAATTGAAAATAATTGCCCTCTATTATTATATTTTTTAAAAATGTAATTTATTTCTGTGTTGGCAAGGCTGAATTTTTAGCATCATTACCCCAGTCTTCAGCGTCGCACAGCTCTTTTAGAAATCATTCTAATATGCTGATTTGCTGCACAAGAAACATTTTTATTATTGTTATCAATGTAAAAAACAGTTGTGCTGCTGATTGCTTTTGTGATAAAATGTTTTTTCAGGAATCTTCAATGAGTGGAAAGTTTAAAAGAACAGCATTTATTTGAATCTTCTCTAACATTATAAATGTTTTTACTGTCTCTTTTTTTATCAATTTAATGTATCCTTGAGACTTTTAATATAAGTAGTAATTTCTTTAAAAAATATTAATAGTATAATAATTGTACTAATCCAAGCGTTTAAATCCACATGTGCTGTAACACAGTCCATCTGAATGACACATATGTTATAGTTTAATTGGGGATTCACTGAATTCAGTCTATATTTGTTCCAGTGAATCATCTACTATAATGCAACATTTTTTTTCTCAGATCATTTCCAGAGGAAAAGTTGTGCAGTTTGACACAGTTAAGTGGGACGGTGTAAAGAATCAGAACCTCAACATTAAGATCACCCCTGACATGGTGCCGTCTGCTCGGCTAGTAGTGTACTACGTCCTGTATGGGGAGGAAAAAGCAGAGCTGGTGGCAGACTCCACGTGGATTGATGTGAAGGCTAAATGTGTTAACAATTTAAACGTAATGCCTTTTTCTCTGCCATCGGTAATTGTGAAGTGTTTCATCATGATATTGAAACATTGTGAAATCGACTCATCTAAATATATTTCAGGTAGACATATCAACTCCCAACTCACAGCATGTCTACAAACCCAAAGATGAACTCAAATTAAGAGTGTCAACTAAAAGCAGAGAAGAGTCACTGGTGGCCTTTTCTGCTGTTGATACGGCCCTGTACAACCTAAAATCTAATGACAAGGACCCTCTAAAAAAGGTGAAATAGAAGATTTGTACAAGTTGTATACAGTCAAATATTATGTTTTTTGAGGAAATGACAGTAACATCATGTGAATTATGCTTTTAAAGATGAGAACTACAAGTTAATATCATGATACAGATGTTTCTCATTGTCGCAGGTGCTACAACATGTGGAGCGAAGTGATTTGGGTTGTGGAAGAGGAGGAGGCAAAAATAATGCTGATGTGTTTGACCGTGTCGGCCTTATGTTCATCACCAATGCAAATGCCAAAACCTCTAGCACAGGTACATGCTCATTTTAAAGTTAATATGTGTGATTTGTTACATTAAAACATCTTACTATAGCACATGATAATTTTCTGAAACACTGGCAAATGCTTTCTTTGTTTTTTTCTCTCTTTTTTATTTTTTATTTTATTTTATTTTTTTGTAGAGGGGGTTTGCTCCGACTTGGTTAGGCCGAAGCGTTCAGTTGACCTGGCACAAAAGTTTGAACAAATGGGTCTGTTTGCAAGCATTTTATGTCTGAAAAACAGTATAATCTAAACCTTTTTATCATAGCGACATCATCAAAATACATTCATGCCCTCCTGTTTGTTCTATAGCCAAATCCTTTGGGTTGTACCAGCATTGCTGCACCTCTGGGACAGAGAGTAGCCCGATGCTTGAAACCTGTAAACATCGTTCAGAGAGATTGTCTTTTCCTCCGTAAGGAACTTTCAAGTCCTTTTAAATTAAGTCTGTTTAATTTTACTCTTACATAAAATCATAATTTAAAGATCTTTTCTAAATTTAATGTTATATAAATTATAAATAAAATTTTCATTTTATTTCAATCTATTTGTTTTGTAGTGCCATTGTTGCATAAACACCTAATACATATTACTCATAATAAATAAATTTTTTGTTATTAATTAATAATCATCATTATAAATATCGACTTACTATGCAATTTTGTTCTGGAGCTTTTAATTAGATATTGCTACTGTAATTAATTTCATGATAAGATCATGTCATAACAAGATAAGGTAATAAACTATATATTATACTTATAGATATGTTTGTTTACACTGTGTAAAGTGTTCCAGTGAATCATTTCATATGACATTTCATTTCATCTTTCTGAAAAAATCTAGAAATTTTGATATTAGTCAGAAGAAGCGGTGTGCGTATGCTTTCTTGAAATGTTGTGTCCAAGCTATGAAGCTCCGTCAAGAGAATGACAATAGAATCATACTAAGTCGCACAGGTTTGGGTGTTTCTTACATACATCATTATCATAATGAACTTCTATAGTAACTTTAGATGACTAACACATATAAAGGCAGGATCTAAAGTTCTCTGTTACACAATGCAGCGATCGACTTTCTGCTGGATGCGATGCAACCTCAGATTAGGAGCTACTTCCCTGAGAGCTGGTTATGGGAGGAACACACCAGCAAGTAAGAAAACTTTCTGAAACCTAATTCCTTCTGTCTAATCGATAATCCTAGTCTTTATATAAAAATTATGAAAAATATTCTTTACAAAATATATATAATTATATTATTGCTTTATTACACAGATTAAAAAAAACAACAACGACATAAAATGACTCTCTGAAAACTAATTTAATATGTTTAATCTGGCTCAGTAAGCATTACCAAAATTATTCCAGACTCACTGACTATATGGGAGCTGAAAGCAGTTGGAGTATTCAGTGAGGGTGAGATAACAAGCTGTATTTAAATTATTTGTTTTAGCGTCACCTGGTGGCTGAAAAGGGAATTATATGCATCTAAATTGCTATCAGATAGGCTGAAATAACATTAAATATTGTGTCTAATCTACTTATTATGTGAATTATCTACTAATTAACTACAGCAGCACAACCCTGTATGACTTTCTTTCTTCAGTGAAACACACACACACACGCACACACACACACACACACACACACACACACACACACACACACACACACACACACACACACACACACACACACACAAGAGTCAAACAGAACCAAAACTATTTAGTTCCCATCATTTTGGTTATCAACATTCTACTCTATATATATATGCTCCACTGAAGAAAGAAAGTCATGTCATAGCCTGTGTCTAGGAAAAATAACAGTTCTCTAGGCAACTTAACAGCATGTCTTGAGGATGTGAAAGCTTGGCTTGCCAATAATTTTCTTTTTCTGACTCAGTGTCATTGTTTTTAACTCCTCAGAATCCAGGCCAAGTAATCACCTTGACCTTGAATCTCTAAATCAGTTCATCTCTCCCCAAGTACGGAATCTAGGTGTGATGGATAGGTGCCTCAAATTTCACAAGCAGATAAGCGCAGTCATTGGGTCCAGCTTCTTCTCTCTTCACTCTTTAACAAAAATCAAATATTTTCTCCCTAAGCGCTCCATGGAGACTGCTATCCATGCTCTTATTACCTCTCGCCTGGACTGTTGCAATTCCCTATACTTTGGTATATCTAAGTCCCAAACTGCACGCCTACAGGTCGTTCAAACCGCAAAACGCAGCGGCGAGATTCCTGAAGGGAAAGAGGAAATTTGATCATGCTACCCCCCTCCTAAGATCCCTTCACTGGCTTCCGATTAATTTTAGAATTGATTTTAAAATTTTATTACTGGTTTTTGAATCATTAAATGATTTAGCATCTTCTTATTTGTCCGATCTACTTCATCCCTACCTTCCCACTAGAGGCCTTAGATCCAAAGATAAGTTCCTCCTTCAGATTCCCACAACCCGGCTAAAATCGAGGGGTAACCGAGCCTTTGAAGTGGCCGGCCCAACACTGTGGAACAAGCTCCCACTCCATATTAGATCTGCCTCCACTTTGTCTGAGTTCAAATCATGTCTCAAAACTTATCTTCTCTCTGTTACCTTAAAATAATAATATTAATCTTAAACTTTTACTAACTCTAACATCACACAGCACCATCCTCAGCCTGTGGCTGTTTTTATTTGTGCTTTATAAATAAACTGAACTTGAACTTGAACTTGAAATTATGATACAATTTTCATTTTTGCATGGACCTTTAAGGCTATATAGTGAGTATCTAGTAGGTTTATAGTAAGTACAATCTGACAGAACAGAATACTGTATCCCAGTATGTGCTCAACTGGACCTTACATTTCTGCTGTGATTGAAGAACCGAAAGTAATTACAGCCACTTTTTTTCTTCTTCTTTTCTACTTTTACTCATTATTCAACTGGACTGACAAAAGTTAAGATCCTTTAAACAAAATTGAATTAACATGCAAATTGATTGAATCTGTTTCCAAGATTATAACAGAATGCAACCCACATGCCACATAAGTAGGTCATGTGACAACAAAATACTGTTTATAAAGTAGCATTTCCAACCATATGCATAAACTTCACTAAGACAGTGTTCATAACCAACAATGTATTCTGGAAATCATTGCCATGTATTGTGCATGCAGACATTTGTTTAAGGTGTTTTGGGTTAGAATCTCAGACTCTCCTGTTCCTTTGGCCAGGGATCTGTGTGTCAGAGGAAAAGATTCAGGTGTCCCAGGACATTAGTGTGGATGTACCCTTGCCTTATTCCATGGTTCGTGGAGAGCAGATTGAGCTCAGGGGTTCAGTCTACAATCAGCATTTGTCAAAAACTGAGGTATAAGGTTCAGTTCTTAATCAGGAGGATGACTTTAAATAGAAATTCTACATTATCTACATTAACATTCAGAAGCTTGTGCATTCTTTTAAAGAAATTAATAATTTTATTTATCAAGAATGCATTAAATTGATCAATCAATGTATGAAAAATGTATCTCAGTTTCCACAAGGATATTTAGCAGCTCAACTGTTTTCAAATGTTTCTTGAGCAGCAAAATCAGTATATTAGAATGATTTCTGAAGGATCATGTGACACTGAAGACTGGAGTTATCATGCTGAAAATTTAGCATTGCCATCACAGGAATAAATGACATTTAAAAAAAAAAAATCAAATAGAAAACTTATTTTTTAACTGCAATAGTATTTAACAATATTACTGTTTTATTGTATTTTTGATCAAATAAATGCAGTCTTGGTGAGCATAAGAGAGTAACTTCCTTCAAAAACATGTAAAAAATTGTACTGACCTCAAAACCTAGCAATATATGTATCTGTTTATTTATGATCAGTTAATTACAGTTCTCATTCTCTCTCTATCTTTCTATATCTCACACATCCACGCATAGTTCAGGGTGACCCTGACAGCAACAGACGGAGTGTGTGTGTTTCGTGGAGCTCAACAGGGAAAAGATGGAAAGCCACATGAAAACAAGGGGAAAATAGGAGGTCGTTCCGTGGCCTTGGTCACATTCTACATCATGGCCTTGGAAGCGGGCACTCATACACTCACTTTCACTTTAACAACTAAATGGGGCACTGAGAGTGTGGTCAAGAAATTGAAAGTGGTGGTAAGATGCAATACACAGTCAGTGCTAGAAGACTTTTTAACAGTTTTATGATAAACATACAGGACAAACATTTTGAATATGATTTCTCATGACATTTCTGCTTTAAAATGATGTTTATTGTGAACTAAACCACTCTTAAATCAGTTTAGTATGCCTGAGATTATGCCTAATGTTCTGGTATTCACAGCCAGAAGGAATTAGAAAGGAAATACAAATTGGTGGAAGAATAGATCCAAATGGAGTCTTTGGTAAGGACGTCTGAAAAGTAACAGCATGCTCTCTGTTCATGTCCTGATGGAGTCTCACACCATTTTGTTTTTCTTTTTCTTAGGCACATCCATGCGGAAGCTTGAGTTTAAAAATGTAATTCCTCCAAACATTGTTCCCAAATCAACTGTGGATCGTATTCTAACGGTTAATGGTATGATGTCTGTTAAGCTTGAGCACATTTGTGCAAATCCTAAATGACACTTTTATATGATATACACTTGTACATCAGATATTGCGCAATAATGTTACTTTTATAAACTGTGTAGATTAAAAATGACTGTTCTGTAAGTTCCAAAAGCCCAGTAACCCCTTTTTAATGTTCAGGTGAAGTACTGGGAGCGCTTCTATCAATAATAAATAACCCAGAAGGTTTAAAACAGTTGACTAACCTGCCACGGGGAAATGCAGAGATGGAGCTCATGGGTCTCCTGCCAATCTACTATGTCTACAACTACCTAGAAAAAACAGAGAAATGGGGCATTCTGGGGAAAGAGGCTGCGGCGAGTGAAAAGGAATTAAAGAGGAAGATGCAAGCTGGTGAGATGTTTGTTTTATTAGTGTAGAATAAGAATTCTACTTTTTTCTTAAATTTAATGTCTATCAGGGGTTTTTTTTATTATTATTTATTTCATTATTATTTAATGTAAGCTTTTCCTATACACTCAATTTCTTTATAACAGTAAAATAATTTAATGATAATTTTGATCCAATAGTAATTAGGGGCCAAGCACCCAAGGTGCAATGGCATCTATTGTATCCGTTGGCATTCTTTTTTAGGGGCCAAGCACCGAAGGTGCTTAGGCACCTTGTATCCGTTAGCGTGATTTTGTTGTTCTTCTTCTTTCGCCGCAAGTCTATGGCAGCCCATAGAACCACCATTTGTCCAAAGTTTCAGTTTCTTTATGCTAATAACTTTTGAACCGTAAGGCACAGAAGAAAAATTATTTTTTCTCTGAATCCTTGGCTCACGCTGAGTGGAATGAACCTCAAAATTCAAAATCGTAAGGTTTAGTTTTTTTGCTCTTTTTATTTGTTCAAAAAAAATACTTTTTTGAACTCGTCCTAGACGTTTCACCAAAATTGGCTTAGATCATTTTCAGACCATGCTGGCAAAAAGTTATGGAATTCAAGTTGATTAGTCAAACCATTCTTGAATAACACGCAAATGAATTTGACAAAAAGCACACGAACATGGATGTGAGGCTATATCTCCGCAACAATTTGGCGTATTGAGATCAAACTTGGTGTGTGTTATAACAAGCATGACCTGAGACTACCTGCAGTGGTTCGGCGCAGTGCCACCTATTGGTCAGAAGATACGAAAAAAATAATATTTTTGCTTATAACTTCTAAATGCTTTGGCCAAAAATCTCAAAACTGGTCTGGTCACAGATCGGGTGCATCATGCCAAGTCGAATGATATCAAATTATCCCATGTCAGCCATTTTGGGTGTCAGCCATTTTTAATTATATTTTACGAATGCATTGACATATCGTCATGAAACTTGGTGTGAGTCATCAGCACGATGCCCTGAAGGAGTCTGAGAAGTTTCGAGCCAGTGCCACCTAGTGGTAAAATCGAATATTGACATGCTTATAATTTTTGGTGTGGTCGACTTATTTTCATTGTAGTCACCTTTGTAGACTCCTGAATCCTTGCCGAGTCCAGCGATACCAAACATGCCAGGTTTTGCCTTATGGTGTGTGCAATGTTGCATTTTAGTGCTTAAAAAACATTTGACAATATCATAGAAACCGTACTCCGATCGACACGAAACCACCGTAGGAAATTTGAAAACATAGCGTGCCGGCTATACATTAATGCCTAATTGCCAAAATTTTGATAGTAAATGGTAGAAAAATTGAAACAAAGTCACCAGTCGGTCAATTTTTCAGTTCTCATATATATATATATTAATGTCTATAACGCCAAAACAAAATGAGATATTTTCACCAAATTTGACACACATATGTATGGGCACACTCTGAGGACACACAAAAAAATTGGCAAGATTGTGCCTCTAGATGGCTCTATAATTGAGCAAAACTTGAAATTGCCATTGACTACAATAGAAAATAATGATATAAAATGCTATATTTTACGAATGCATTGGTGTACCATTACGAAACTTTGTATGTAACATCGAAACTATGACCTGAAAGTACTCAAAACGTTTTGAGACAGCGTCACCTTGTGGTCAAAAGTTATAATGAAATTTTAAATAAATGCTAATAGCTTTCTGTGAATTTTGCCTATTGTAATGAGACTGGTATTAATAGTATTAATTGGAGTTCATTCCTTGGGTCATGCTGAGAACAATGATACCAATGATGCCATAGTCAGCCATACTTCCTGTCCGCCATTTTGATTTTCTTTAAAAACATACTTTTTCAAATTCCTCCTAGACCGTTGGTCCGATTTTCTCCAAAATCGAATCATATCATCTTCAGACCATGCTGATAAAATATTATGGATTTTGTGTTGATAGACAAAACCGTTTTCGCATACCACAGCAACGAATTTAAGGCATGATGCCAAAATGACACTTGAGGCTGTATCTCTGCAATGCTTTGGCATATTGACACCAAACTTTGTGTTTGCATTGTCAACTCACACAAAACACACCACATCGATTTGATGACAGTGCCACTTATTCCTCTAAGTTGGTAGGTCAATAAATCATGCTACTAGAGGTTGTATTTATGATTTTTCAGCCATTTCAATTACAATCATCCTAAAATTGCTTTTATTGCTCATTGTTGCATTTGGTCTGATATGCCATGCCATGCTTAGCTCCTCAATTTGTGGCTGGAGTGTTTGGCCCCATAATTGCTGCTTGCGGCTATATTTACTATTTATTATCAGTATAATTAAAAATTCATTTTCCACACTGCAAAAAAAATATGTTCTTGTTTTCCCATACAAATACCTAAACATTCTTAAATCCAGATACATTTACTTAAGGAGCAAAATGGCTTAAGATATTAAGTCTTTCTTTTCTGAGAAATGCATCAAAATTAAGTTTTTGCTTGAAAAATATCTGCCAGCGGGGTTAAAAAAAAATCCTTGTTGAATCCTTAAGCAGTTTTTGCTTCTTATGTTCTTTCACTGTTTCTTTGTAGGCATCACCAGCATCATGTCATTTAAGCTGAAGCATGAACCTGCCTTTAGCATGTGGTCGAAGAAGGACAAATCAGCCAGCACCTGGTAATCAACTGCTCAGTTTCTTAGTTTTCCTCACTGGTTGCTGGAATGAAGTGTGACTTTTTTAACATACTACAGAAATAACAGTGCACACAGAGATTGAGTACCATTCACATGCTACATTACACATGTGCACAAAACCTTTTTAGGGTAACAGCTCTCATAGTCAAGACTCTTGCTGACATGCATGAATACATCTCTTTGGAGTCTGAAGTGCTGACCAACACCATCAACTGGCTGATTAAAAATTGTCAGAATGATGATGGCTCCTTCTCTGAGAAATCACAAACTAATCCACTTAAACTCATGGTACGTGAAAAAGTAGTGTTTATGAAATAATACTGTATTTTGCAGTTTTTTGATCAAGATTGTCTGGTTTCTTTAGGTGCCGGAGCAGATGTCACTGAAAAGACCGTTTTCCTCACATCTTTTGTCATGATTGGAATTAAAAATGCCATGAAGGTCCCAAATGTTAACTTGGAGGTACAGCTGCCAAGAAAATCGAACCAATCAGAAACCTCAGTTTCGGATTCTTCAGGCAATTCATTCAGATGTGTTTGTCTTGTCTCTCCAGGTCTTTAAAATTGCTATAGATCGTGCCGTGCAGTATATCACCTCTAACTCAAAGAAGATTAAAAGTTTATATGCTAGAGCCATTGCATCTTATGCTCTGACACTGGCAGACATCCATAGTATGTCTGCAGTCGAAGTTTATGAAATACTCAAAAAACAGGCTCAGGTTGATGGTAAAATCACATTTGGGATATTCCACACACTTTTGAACAAAACATCAGCACAGTTTAGACCCTCTCATATTTTTAACACAATATGACCCATTTGTCTGTACATTTTCAGGGAACCCAGCCACAGTTCGTTTCTGGCAGGAGTACAAACTCGGCAAGGATTCATTAAAACCCAGTGATGCGACAGCAAAGACCGTGGAAACAACCGTTTATGTCCTTCTTAACACTTTAGTCAGAGGTGATACCACCTATGCAAAACCCATTCTGAACTGGTTAACACAAGACCAGAGATACGGAGGGGGAGTCCATTCAACACAGGTACTCCAGTGCAAGTTGTCATGTATGTTATGTTTTTTTAAGCCTGTGATCTGTTTTTTGTGTAAGCAGTTGTGATCTGTTTTTCCTTAAATTTTCAGGACAGCATTCTTACTTTGGAGGCACTTACCAAGTACAGTATCTTAGCCAGTCAAGCCACCTTAAACATGGTGGTTGACATTGAATACAAGACTAAAGGTGACATCAGAAGAATCACACTAACTCAGCAGAATCCTGTGCATAAACCAATTGAGGTAAGATGTCCAATTTTTGTGATTTTTACTGAATTATTAAGAGAGGATTATTTATAAATTGTTTAAGAATTGAATTCCAGTATTCTGTTTTCTTTTTAAAAGGTGACCAAAAATGATGATATAATCATCAAAACTGCAATGAGCTCTGGTGTGTCATTTGCCAGTGTAAGTGAGCATTTTATTTAACATAAGAATATAAATTCCTATGAAATGGTTTCATATTACAGTGATGGTCTAAACATGATTTTAGATGATTCTGCACCTGTGATGTACATTTGTACATTCAGCTCCTTGGTTTATACCTGAACTGCGTGAACTTAAAACTAAAGACCGTAGATTGGAGCATTTGTATGCCAGGTCTGGCCTTACTGTTCATAAAGAAATGTATGCTGAACATATTCAATAATACAAAAAAGAATTATCCAAAACTAAATCTGAATATTATTCCAACATAATTGAAGTCAGCAATGGGAACTCTAGGTTTCTTTCTTTCTCGGTGGTAAACAATATTTTGCAACCTCCTGATTTTTTGCCATCTGATATGTATTCTCTACCTTTTACATTTGTTTTCTCTACCTTTACATCAGAGATAGTGTGTCTGATAAGTAAATCTAAATCTTCGACTTGCCAGCTAGACCCTCTACCAACTCCTTTAGTGAAAGCTTGTTTACCAGCACTGTCACCATTGATTACTAAATTTGTTCATGCTTCACATCTCTTAAATCTGATATTATTACTCCCATACTTTAGAAACTAGGGGCTGATACATTTAACTTTGATCATTTTTGTCCAATTTCAAATTTACAGTTTATCTCTAAGATCGTGGAAAAGTGTATTGCGATTCAAATTTAGGAACATCCCTCCAATAATAATTTGTTTGAACAATTTCAATCTGGTTTTCGTCCCCACCACAGCACTGAGACTGCTCTTGTTAGAATAACCACTGATTTGTTGCTGGCAGCTGACTCTGGGAAAGACCATACTTGTCTTTCTTGACTTGAGCGCGGCCTTTGATACTGTCTCACATAAGTTAATCGACTAACCTAGACAGGTTAGCTTCTATAGGGATTACTGGAATTCCCTTGTCTTTGTTTAGGTCGTATCTTTCTGGTCGCACTCAGTGTATTCAATTTAAAAAGTTTTAGATCAAGAATATTTATGGTCACCACTGGTGTTCCCCAGGGTTCTGTTTTGAGCCCACTTTAGTTCATTATTTATATACTCCCTCTTGGTTACATTTTGAGGAAGTATGGTGTTCATTTTCACTGTTATCCGGATGACACCCAACTTTACTTGTCTGCTAAACCCACTGATTTTTTTTCTCCACCATCTCTGTCCAGTTGTTTAGCTGAAATTAAAGATTGGCTTTTACTTCTTGAAGCTAAATGGCAACAAAACTGAGGCCCTACTTGTTGGCACTTGATCTGACAGATCAAAATCTAATTCTCTATCCCAGATAGTACACTATCCCTTCCTCACAGATTAAAAGTTTGGGCGTTATCTCAGATAGTACACTATCCATTGAAACTCAAACTAACAATATTACACAGACTGCATATTTCCGTCTGCCGCGTAATATTAACCGTCTCTGTTCCTTTCTCTCAACCGATAATACAGTAGTACTAGTTCATGCATTAGTCACTTCACGTATAGAATATTGTAATGCCCTTCTCACTGGTGTTCCCTATAAATTGCTATATAAGCTCCAGTTGGTTCAGAATTCTGCAGCTTGTGTTCTTTCTAGAACAACCTCTACTGAGCACATTTCTCCTGTTCTTCAGCAATTGCATTGGCTTCCAGTAAAGTATTGAGTTTAATTCAAGATTCTGTTACTAACTTACAAGGCACTTCATAATCTTGTACCTCATTACCTTACTCAACTTATTCATGTTTACATCCCTTCATGAGCTCTTAGATCTTCATCTTCAATTTCCCTTGTGGTACCTCGGATTTGGCTATCTAACATGGGTGCCAGATTTTTTAGCTATGCTGCTCCCTGCCTATGGATCTCTCATCCCCTTGATATTCGCAAACAGCGATTGCCTGCTGACTTTTAAAATGCGTCTTAAGACATATCTTTTTATTCAGGCGTTTTTGTAATATGTTTTGAGCCTTTACTGCACTGCTTTTTATATATGCTGAGTGGTTGTTGTGTGCTTTTGTCTTGTGTAGTGATTTTTATCTTTTATCTTTGCCTGCTTGTTGAGGTGACCTTGGGTGTTTTGAAAGGTGCCATTAAATAAAATGTATTATTATTATTATTATATTGATATGATGCTGGTTGATATTACTAATATATATAGACCGATACTGTATATATATTTATGCATGCTCATTAAAACCCATTTTTACATTTAGATAAACTTTCCCACCTTCTAGTCCTCACTTAATTTTGGATCTAAATGGGAAAATCTGTCTTTCATACTTAAATTTATAATGTTATGATACCCAAATTTGCTCATATCATTTTAAAGTATTGATTCTATTTTTAATATTTAGATTTTTTATTTTTGTGGATAATTTTTTAATCATACCACCCTTTTGACAAATCATTTTATACGATGGTCATTTTCAGTGTATATAATAAACACTACAACAATCCAGATTTTTCTTGTTTTCAAAAATTATATGCATTGAATCAAATTCATTAAATGATTAACCTAAGGTTATTTTTTGTTTGTTTGTTTTTTTTTTTTACAGCTGAGAACAGTGTTCTATGAGATGACAGAAAACAATGAAAATTGCTATTTTGATATGTCAATTGACATTCATGAAGGTGTCCCAAATTCAGATGGTAAGTTTGGTACTTTTGTCTACTTTTCTACTCTTTGTGTTCTTCTCAAATGAACTTGGTTCAGCTAATTTGATTTCTTTATGAGCAGATCCTATGCTTAGGTCACAGCGGATTGTAGCCTGTGCAAAGTAAGTCTGTAGAAACTCCTGATAAGAAGCTTCAGGTTTTAAGTGTCTCAGTAAAATTCTGATTTGTATTAAAATTCATACATTTTAAATAACATGAAAACACCATTATATGTAAAGATACAAGCCACCTGAAAATGAATTTGAAACGGAGTCAGGAATCACTGTGATGGAAATTCATTTGCCGACCGGTGTGACCGCAGTCCAGGAAGATCTAGATAGGGTGAGAGTCTAAATGCAAATACATTGTTATAGAAGCCATCCATTGTTTCAGAAAATTTTTGTGACATTATGTTTCTATATTTTGCAGTACCTGAATGGACTTGAGTCTCGGATTTCCAACTATGAAATCAATGGTGACCAAGTCATCCTTCAGATAGATTCGGTGAGCATCGCTGGGCAAAACAATCTTTTGCCTTTTGACTTTTTGTGTTAAAATATGGTGTGTATTTGATTTTGTAGAATATTTCTACTAAACAATACTTATTATGCAGATACCATCAGAGGAGTTATACTGTGTGGGTTTCCGTATTCAAGAGGAATTTGAAACTGGCATGACCAGAGCCTCTGTATTCCAAGTTTATCAATTTAGTAATCCAGGTATAGCGTTTTTGCAAATCTTTGTTTTCTGTCTGGCTGAACTTATTTTAGATATATAAAACAAGCGTTCTCATCTTATTTTTAATAGAACATAAGTGTATGAAGTTCTACCACAAACAAAGCCGCAAACTGTTACGACTCTGTGAGGGAGACCAATGTCAGTGCATGGCAGGTAAGCCACATAAAAGACAGAAACAAAACAATTGACCAAATAAGTAAATAAATGAACCATTTTGTTGTGTCTTACTTCTGGGGGCTCCTGAGAGTCTGGGGCCCCAGGGCATTTCTGTCTATCTTGACCATTAATAGTCTAACACTGCATTTTTACCACTGCTGCTCATATAGTTATCATTAACATATGTGAGTTTAATGTGTCTGTGTTAGTATAATAACAGTTTGCTCATTGGTATTTTCATGTCCTTTTCAAAATTAGCTGAATGCTGCAACTTTAAATCCACCATTGATCCCAAAATCACGGCTGTACAGCGTAAAAATGACATGTGCAAAGAAAGCATGAATTATGGTAAATACTAATCTTTATGAAGCTTTAAGCCATAAAACATCATTGTCATGTGTATACAGTACTTGTGCACATCGGAACATATCATTTACAATGTATTTTTTTCCTAGCATTTAAAGTGTTAATTGAATCATCTGAGGCAGGAGGAGATTTCGTGACCTACAAAGCGAAAGTTAAAGCAGTGCTCATGAAAGGCAAGAGTATATTAAATATGATTTGTTAGCAAGTTAAATGGTAAATTATTTGAATGGTTTAAAGCAAAAAGGCTTGAATAAACAATTTAAAGAAACAAGTTTTATGACAGCTTCAATCCACCTTCTTAATTTCTCTTCTACAGGACAAACAGACGACCTAAAAACAGATTCAGAGATAGATTTAGTGAAGAAGGCGACTTGCAGTTCAACAAATTTCGAAGTTGGCAAGCAGTATCTGATCATGACTGCTGAGAGTATTAAGATACGAATGAATCGTGGTTATAAGTAAGTCCTTTTTATCATTTTTTAAAAGCCCCATCATGTAGTACCTAATGCTCAAGTTTTGGGTCGAGACTATCTGTTCGTTTGACAACAAAGAGTCGTCATATTTTTATGCAATTGTTATTTATTTATTTATTTATTTTAATTAATCAAAAATTCCTTAATTGGTTGCATTGCAGGGTAAGTTATAAGTGAGAGTGTTTCTAATTTAGTATTAGGTACAGAAGCCTCAAAACTGATTTTCTTTATAAAATGTTTTAGGTATAAATTTCCTTTGGACTCACGTGCTTGGGTGGACTGGTGGCCACTTGACACTGACTGCAGAGATGATGCCTGCATACAATACGCCAATGTTTTGGGGGAATTTGAATCTGATTTTGTATTATTTGGCTGTGAAGATTAAGTGATAAAATGTCAATAGAAGAACTAATTTGTATGCCTATTCTTCTATTATATAGCAACAAAATCTGAAAAAAAGAAAAAAATGAACAAGATTTGAGATTTCAAGAATAAGCAGAAACTTTTAAATAAAAACATTTTTTAAAAGTACTTCAAAATATGTGATTATTTTTGCCATTCTTATCAACCACACACATATGCAACACTGAATGAAAAAGCATTACATGCGATTTGCCTTAAAGCTGAATTATTGTCATATGAAACAAACATTTTGCGGTGCTTACTGACAAACAGACGTTTAGGAAAATGTTTGTTGTTATTTATGTATGTGCATGCAGTTATTATATTATTTTTCTAAACACTGTGAAAACATATCATGGTTGTTTGCATGTGAAGTCTGCTATGAGTTCACGGGACTCTTATTTTGAAATAACTGCAGCTGCGTCACATGATCCAAACATCACCGCGAATCCTTTGAGTTCGTGCTGGAGAATCAGACAACAAGAGAATGAAAGCTCAGTTTAAACCTTTATAAATAATGAGACATGGGACACGAGATAAACAAAACAGGCCTGTATCCGCTTTGACAGTTTCTCCACACAAAAAAACAAAAACAAAACAAATGCATAATAATCTGACGGTCGCTGGATGATCCCAGGGATCCTAATCGGTCGCTATGGAAACTGGGCTAACAAAACCTTTCCAGTCTTTGTGGAACTTCGAATGAACATGCTGTTAATGTAAAACTGCTTTTTAGCATATATTAAACATTTTAGGTATTAGGTGACTTTAGTTCTTTGTGTTTTGTCAGATTTGGTCTGCATTGTAATTTTAACAATACAAGTAAAATACACTACTGGCAGTTACGTTACGTTTAAACAGTCGTGATGGTTTAGGATTAGCGTCGTATTCGCTGGTATCAGATAATCCTAATATCCCACGAGAACAAAATGAAAAGAGGTGGTAATATGCCCAAACGGTCACCAACAGCGGGATCCAAATGTTCCAAGAACCTCCAGAGCAAAACGGTGTCCCCAAACACCATCTCATGGTCGGAGACTGAGGATGGAGGTCGAGATGATCCCAGTGATGAGGGTAAATCAGTCTTTTGTAATGTCACTAGATGTAAGGTACAGTACAGGAGCCACTCTTATCTGATCTGCACTTTCAGGTCGTTTTGAAGTATTAAAGTCATTTCTCCAGATTCATTCAAGAAGTGGAGGTTTCTTCACCTTTGGGTACTTTTATATCCCAGGGGTTGATCTTTATGAAAACTTAGCGATTTCACCATGCCTTCATTATCTCTGGTACTTTTCAAGTTACTTTTCTGTATCAATTTTCTTGTTTTACTCTTGTCTCAGACCCATACTTTTTTAAATCTCAAACTATGGAACTCCATCATTAAAATGTTTTTGTTTAAAAGAAAAATGAAATAAGTCATTTTAATATTGTGTGAATTTTTGTTCAATTATTATGATTTTTTTTTGTCATAACCAACAGTTTTGGCCCTATTGAAGTTTTATTCATAGTTAGTCTGCTTATTTGCCAAAGAGACAACAGAGATCAAACACGAGGCATGTAATGTGTGAAACAAAGAAAAAATTTACTTAAATACCATTAGTTAACAAAATATTTTTATTCAGAGTATTTTCTAATGAAGCTGAAGTGTTTATTGATATGTATTTTTAGGATTCGGCTATGAAATTTGCCTTGGCAAAACAAAGGAGACAGTCAAGGATGATATTAAACACTAGGATGCAGTGAAAATATGCATATTATTTATAAATTGACAGAATAATCCTGAAGTATTATGTATGTCCCCAGTTGAACATTGTTAGTGGACAAATTAAAATATTTCAGCTTTTTCAGATCATTAATTACTTGGCTGCCACCAGCATTTGTGTGCCATTCATTTTCACAAACATCTACTCATAGACAAAAGACAATATAAGGGGACGAGATACATCACAGAAGACCTGATCAGGAGGTTGACTAAATGTGAAAATTTAGTCCTTGTGCGGACCCTGAATTTGTCTACATCTATGGCAAGTGACAAACAATTTAGGGTAAGATTTCGATATTATTTGATTAATGATCAGTGTGAGTGGTCAAATTTATATAATTGCATTCACTTTTGCATTAATTGGACTTTTTTGCATTCATGTGTGTGTGTGTGTGTGTGTGTGTGTGTGTGTGTGTGTGTGTGTGTTTTAGTACATTGAAAATTTGGATAAGTGTGAGCGCTTGCAGGTTCTCAACCTCAGTAACAACAGGATTGAGAGAATTGAAAAACTAGAGAAACTGTGTCAATTACGGGAACTCCACCTTTCAAGGAACAGGATACAGTAAGAATGTTACATTTGTCTGCTTAACAAGAAACATTCCCTTACAAAAAAAAAATGTGGTAGTATGCTACATTAAAAATTAAAATTCCATAGTAGAATAAAAGATAGAATGGTATAATGTTCTAAAGGCCAATACAAGTTTTTAAATATAATTTATTTCTCATTTATCTGCAGAAAAATTGAAGGTTTGGAACACATGACAAATCTTCAGGTTGTGAATTTGGCCTTCAACCAAATTGAACATCTTCCAGTTTGGATGGCAAAGAAGCTCAGATCTCTTCATACTATAAATCTACAGAGCAACAAGATATTCTCAGTGAGTACAATTTATCTGAGCTTTTCTGTCTCAGCATTTGCTTATATTTGTTAATCATGTGTTTAAAACAGCCAATCAACAAAAAAGACCTCAAATGGGTTGTTCACCCAAAAATCAAAAAAAGAAAAATTTGTTTTTCTCAGCCTCATATTGCTGCAAACCTGTATAACCTTCTTCCTTTTGTGGAACATAAAAAAAGATATTTTGAAAAAAAATAATAATAATAATTCAGTGGATGTCAAGAGGCACCAAAACTGGTTGGTTACCAACATTCTTCAAAATAGCTTATTTTGTGTTCGGCAGAAGAAAGAAAGTCATACAGGTTTGGAGGTGAGTAAATAATGACAGAATTTTCAGTTTTGGATGAACTGTTCCTTTAATGTCATATATTTCACATTAAAAGTAATTCACTGATGTTCAATTTTTGTTCATACACATTTATGTTTCTTGCTACATTCTCTACCTTTGTGACCTAGCTTCATGAGATAACTAAACTGAAGCCCCTGAAGAACCTGACATGTCTGACATTAGCAGAAAACCCCATCTCCAGCCTGCCCCATTATCACCTCTTCCTAATCTTCCATCTGAGGTCACTGGAAATATTGGATGGACAACCAATCAGTCCGCAGGAGAGAGAGCGAGCGCATCAGCGCTTTCACATGGGTACGCCATCTTATCTTCTACATTTATTTTATCTTCATAGGTATTTTACAATGTGCTGTCCTTATAGAGGAAGTGGAGCGTTTGGAGCAAGAGCTGGAGTTGAGAGCTGAAGACATTGCACAGCTTCAGAGAGAGCGGACCACAGCACTGGAAGAGCTAGAGCGGCAGGAAACGCTCAATCAGAACCTGAGGCAACAGCATCAGGAGCAACAGCGGAGTCGTGAGGAACTCCGGAGAGAACTGGACACCAATTCTGAACTGGTGGGTGATGAGCCTTCACTGTCATCATTTTGTCCTCACACACAACTGTAATATCACATGTAAACAATAGTTTCATTTCAGAGCATCTCCTTAAGAAGCACCACTAACAAAACCTCAAAATGAAATATTGTACTTTTATTTTTTAATTATATATTTTCCGAAGGCAAGATACTACAGGGGAACCATTGCTTTTTACATACACTAGTTCTTTCTGACTAGTGGAAAGAAAAATTACAATTATAATACATTTCTTTAAAGGCTGTTTTCTAAAATTATTGTTTTTTTTCTCCTACACTGAGCCGAAGAGTCCCACTTCAGAGCACTTACATGTACCAGACTTTCCCCCTTTTTTTACAGAGAGCTTTATTCATATGTAAATCCCGCTTACCTATATAACATTTTATTCATAAAAAAACTGGATTTTTATTTCTGGCTGTATTTTGATTTATGAAAAAGCGAGAAGAGGTGTCCAAAACCTCTGTGAAACCTTCAACTGTAATATGTCAACAATATTAAACTTTATCAAATGTTTAGATTTCTGTTCTGGAAATGTATGCAAATTAATATGTTAGATAATGTGCTTATTTAATTAGATAATGCCTCAGTTGTATATTCACATAACACACAAAAAAATTTATAATAAAATAATTAACCAATCAGAAGACTCTATCAAAAGCAACTTACAGTGCATTCAGGCTATACATTTTTTCTTTTTCTTTTTACCAGTATGTGTTCCCCGGGAAATGAACCCATGACCTTTTGTGCTGCTAACGCAATGCTCTACCACTGAGCCACAGGAACCACTAAAACAATTTGTTTTAATATACTGTGATTAATCAACTGAGGAAGTATTATGGTGATATCTATTAGTTTAAATAGTTGCCCTGTCCACTTGCGGTGTCTTGCCTTACGTTGTCCTGATGCTGTTATGCACAGTTCATCACTGCATTTTGATCCAAAGACAAAAAAATTAATATTCTCTTAATCCTTAATCGGAATTTAATAACTTGCTCCATATCTGAAACATCCTGACTTATGACGGAAATAATGTTAATGCAAATAATGACATGTTGACTTTAATCTTTAATTTCCTTATTGCAAACTCAAAATGCACTCGTAGTGAGCATAGTAGAAGCATAGTAGATTCATGTTCCAAAATTTCCCTTTCCTGTCTTTTCTAGACAATTTCCTGTTCAGCTCTCTCTTCTTACTCCATGCTTTTGTCACCTGCTCTAAAGGTACTTTGTGAACAGTGCTGAAAAAATGTTTTTGTGTGTTGCCATCTGTTTAATTGAACAGAACATCTATGAGAGTTTGCATTTGGAAAAAGAGAACAGAAACTGTTTAAACAATCAGAACAGCAATTGTATGCTAATTGCTTCACTACACTGCACAGTATGTTTGTTTGTTTGTTTGTTTTTAATTTAAAACAATTTTAAAATTAGATGACATATAATCTACTGAAAGTTTGGAATAATTAAGATTTTTTTAAAAATGTTTTTTAAAAAAAAGTCTCTTGTGCTTATCATGGCATCGTTTATTTGATCCAAAAAAAACAGTAAAACAGTACTATAGTGAAATATAATTACAATTTAAAATAGCTACATTCTATCTGAATATGCTGTAAAATGTAATTAATTCCTTTTATGGCAAAGCTAAATTTTCTATCCTTTAAACTTTTCTTTTCCCTTTTGATTTGATGTATCTTTCACTACTGTGCTTTTACGTAAACTCTTTGCATGCCTCTTCTCTTCATTCCTGCTTCAATCTCAGCCTCCACATCAAGCTCCTTTGCTGGATTCTCTCTGTCAGGTATTCACATGTGCTCCACTAATCACTGTATGATGTCAACATTATGTTCTCCTATCCTCTCAGGTGTTCGCTTTAGAGAGCGATGTTGACGGTATGGTATTGCTATGTTCTTTAGCATGTTTCTGCATGCATGCATTCTATATTAATGGAAATCTCATTCATTGCTCTGTGTATTTCCATGAGTGTAAAAGTTTTGTAGAACATGTATCCTTAAAGTTTGTAGTAAAGTGTGGCTGATGTGTTTTCTGGTGGTATGTAAAGTGTTGTGTTTAAATGAGCTCTTCCTCACTACACAGCTGAAGCAAAAAACAGTGGAGTTGACCCGGGCCTGTCAGAAACACTATGAGCTTGAGCAGGAGTTGGCTTTTCACAAAATTGATGCCAAGTTTGAACCTCTTCCATTTTATCCAGATCCTGTACGTATTTGTTTTGGTTTATTAATATCTAGAGCTTTGGACATTCATTGTGTGTATTCATTTTTTTTTTGTGTGTGTGTGTGTGTGTGTGTGTGTGTGTGTGTGTGTGTGTGTGTGTGTGTGTGTGTGTGTGTGTATATATATATATATATATATATATATATATATATATATATATATATATATATATATATATATATTTTTTTTTTTTTTTTTTTTTAATCTCTAAATTTATTATAAGTTTAGGGTTGAAGTCTCTTATGCTTTCTTCATTCAAAATGTAGTGTATGAAGCTTTAATTAATTTAGTTAAACTTCTACGCAAAGAAAACAAACAAAACATTTTTTTATAATAATAGGATTATTGGTCATTGTAAGGTTTAAACAGGGTGCTACATTCTGATTCATTCATAGGTGACATTTCATATTTGATCTTTGATGATTATGATTATGATTTTGAAGAATTCTGCAATACGTAGGCTCAAAATGACTTCAGTCCCAATAACAACAATATGTTTTATATATTAGTGGATTTATAGACATTTATCTGATCATTAAAGAACTATATCATACAGTGCTGATTTGTGTATGGTAAGATTATATTGTTTTTTATGAAGATTATTCTCATTGTTGTTCAGGAGGTGGAGGTAGAGAAATTTTCTAGCGAGAGTCCATACATAGGAAAGTCTCGTCAGAAAAGGAACATCACATTCCCCTTGGAGACGAATAGCATGGGTACACAAGACCAGAAGAAGGCCTCCTCAGTAGACCCGACTGAGACAGACGGCCCAGGAGAACATGACATGTCCAGACATGCTCAGCTTAGAGGTACAAATGTTAAAGGACACTGTGTTCTCACATTATATTAAAAGGTCTAAATTGTTAAGTAAAATAACATTTGAATGTTACACACATGCTATTCCATTTTTACTCGTAACAATTTGTTGTTTTTTGTCTTATTATCTGCACTGCTGCTCAGGTTTGGGTCTACGTTGCATAGAATCACCTTGCTTGTGCATGCTGTATATACAATAACACCTTCAAATAAAACTGAAATGACTTGTAATGACGTAATTTTGTGATTCTGTACAGTAGCCCCACAAATAAATACATAAATCCATCCATACGGCATCTGCAAATGAGCGATGGAGGACATTTTCCCTTTTTATAGGGCCACTGTTTGTGTTTTGTTTTTAGCTGAGGAACGATTACAGCAGTTACATAAAGAAATTGAGGCAAAAGAACAGCAGATCCTTAAAGCCAGTGAAGAGCTCCGGCAGCTAGAGGAGACAGTTTCTCAGAGACGGGTGAGATGTTCCCCTTTAAACCTCTTCTGTGAATGGCTCTGTTTTTGAAAACGGCACTAGTAGTTCTTCTTGAGAGAGTCTGTGCAATTTCCTCTGTTCTAAATCAAATTTGATGGCAGAGACTATGTTCAGATTCATTTTTGAATTGTTTAGTTTGTTGATTTGCACATAGATCTGTGAGGCTGAGAAGGAGCAGCTCAGGCAGGAGCTTCAGAGGAGGATCCAGAGGCTGGGAGAGATGAGAGGGGAGATGGAGGCTATGGAGAAGCAGCTGGACAGGCTGAATGCTGAGAGGATTCAAGCTCAGGATGAAATGGACCAGCTACAAAATCTACTGCACAGCCTGGATCCCAGTGACCCCAGACATGTCAGTAACACTTATGTCTGCACAACCTCATGAAAATAATCCTCTTGAGGTTTATTATTTTGCATAACACAGTGGCAAAAAGACACAGATTGTTCAATAAATAAATGTTTGATATTAATAATTGATAAAAAAAAATCTTAGTAAAGCAATTGATTAGCCTTAAGTGAACATCCTGTTAAAAGTAAAATTGATAAATATGCTTAGAACAAATATTGCATTGTACAGTTAATGCTTTGAAATACATTCACATTGAAATATTAATAAATATAAATTTCCTACAGAAACAGAACAGTTCCATATTTCTGCAACATGTTACTGTTTACACCCATGCGTGATCACTCTTAAAGGTTTGCGCTATGTCTTCGGCAACATCTGCAAATGCCACAGAATAATTTCCATGAGTATAAAATGGTTTGTTGTCTGTGTATGTTGTGTTTTTGCCATAAGCCTCTGAACTATTCAGATTTTTATTCAGATGTTAGATCCTTAGCATATTTATGTTTTATAACAACTTCCAGTTTTCTGTTAAAGAAAATGTTTGAGATGCAAACAGTGTAGGACAAAATGAATGCAAAATAACTGATGTGTTGTGGAACCTCCCTAACAACATAGGTGTATAATAAGATTAGGTTCTCTACGGAATTAATCATCACTAACCCATGATGCTCAGCAACGAGTTGCAGGCATATAAATGAGGCTCTTGTCTCTTTAAGAAAGAAGAGAGCACTTCTGTCCTGGGAAATCTGTTGATGCTGTGGGTGGAGCCTAGTCCCACCCGGCCACAGACACAGACACTGATTGGCTGAGGCTGCCGAAAGTTTCCTGTGTTGATTCAAAGAGATTTGAGAGGAGGGTGGGAAGAGTGCAGGGATAGAGGAGGAGGGGGAGAATGAAGTCTAGAGGAGGGGGCTGCTTTTAGTAATAGTTGGAGTCCATGGGAAAAAAAGCTCTGAAGTTTAGAGTAACAGTGCTAAAAGAGACAGGAAATGTTCTCTTTCTGCACAAGGAGCCCCTGTTACCCCTCGTGGGGCAGCAACAGGAGAAAAATGGATATATAGAGACAGAAAGCGAAGAGATGGCAGCCACACTGCTTCAGTAAGTACCCCACTGGGGTTTAGGAGGGGCTCATGGGAGGCTGCAGTCATACTGTTGCAATCTGGGGCTTGTAATGTTGTTTGTAGAAGTGATTATTGCTATCTAACATCATTGAACATTATTTCGTTTTTTAAAGTTGATCATTACATTTTGATGTTTCACGAATGTTGTATATTTTCTGTGTTTATAACAGGAAATTGCAAAGGCATTATGTCATCCTAGTTTTCTGGCTTGCATATTTTATGACAGCCATGGACAAAAACAAGGCACAGTATTAAATCAGTACACCTCTAGATAAATCTAAGTACATTTGCACTCTTTACTTATAGATATTGTTAGTTTAAGATTTTAAAGCAAACTTGCCTGTGAACAAGGCATTGTTTAAAATAATGTTTAATGAAAGTGTTACATTTTCACTTTGAGATAATATATATATTAGGAGGGAAGAGGAAGTCAGTGGTTGAGAATTCACATCCAATATGCATACTGTTTTGTTAACTATTTTGAGTGGATAGAACATTATAAAAAATAATTTTTCAAAGTTGTAAGTAAAATTACAACAGCAAAAAAGGCAATAGTGTAAATAAAACAAAGCGATTGTTGTAGAAGAAAATGCTATCCAAATGTTTTTCCACTTAAAATTTCACTTTAAATTCAATGTTACTTACAGTTTCTTTGTAATTAATTGTGAGATTTACTAGCAATTTCTCAGTGACAATTACCTCAGAAACCTTAAAGTTGGGCTGCAATAAATCTTAATAAAAATAAAACCCACTAAAAATAAAGATTATAATATTAAACGATAATAAAATAATAAAATACAATATTAAACTGATATATTTTTTTAATTAATTTACTTTTCTTACAACAGAAGTAACGGAGATACATATCAGCTTAGTTTGGAGAATATTGTATTGGACAAAGGGGTGCCTTGGAGACAAAAAAAACAGCGGAATTGATCATGTAATAGCACTCTCTCTGCCATCACTCCTGCAGGCCCATGTGAAGGCTCAGTTGTCCAAGAAGACGCAGCTGCTGGCCATCATGAGCAGAAAGCACCAGGAACTGGAGAGCAGGCTGGATGAGATGATCACACGCATCCACAAGGAGACACAGGAGATCAAAGAATTAGAGCAACAACTTACTGATGGTGAGGAACTTTTTTAAAATGTTGTTGTTTTTTACCCTTCATTAGATAGCATTTGATCTGATGATTACAATATTTTAAAAATCATCAAATAAGCTAAAAGAACCAATCTCTAATCTTTCAGGTCAGATCGCTGCTAATGAAGCACTCAAGCGTGACCTGGAGGGCATCATCTCAGGTCTCCAGGAGTATCTGCAGGGCGTGAAGGACCAAGCACGAAGAGCCCAGTTAGATTGCAGACGTCTGCAGAGAGAGAAAGACGCTCTGCAGCGCTTCCTGTGTGAGAAGGAGCTGCAGTGCACACAGCTGGAGAAAGAAGCACTGAGTGCTAAAAGTGCACAGGAGGTTGGAGTCTGTTTTTGACATATCAAAGCAGCAGTTTTAATACACTACTCTGTAATAAGTCAAATCAGCATTATCATATTGTTTGTTGTGTTATAAGAGCTTCAGTGTCAACAGCAGGTGTTGGAGGATCTGAGGAAGGAGAATGAAGAGCTGAAGCAGGCTCAGGGGCAGGTCAGTGAATATGAGGCAGAGCTGGAGACGCAACTGCAGGAGAGAGATTCTGAGGCCACACAACTAAAGGAGGAGCTGGGCAGACTGCGTCGACTCAGTCAAGTAAGAAATGTATTCATAGTTTTTTTTCATATACAGTATGTGCATAAGATAATGCCATTTTTGTAAAGGCATAGTTCACCTGAAAATAAAAAATCTGCTCCTGTTTCTCCAAACTTTTTTACATTTCACAAAATGTTAGGCTGTATATTCACATTGGCCATTTCCATAAAAATAGATAAGACTGACTAGTGCCTGTCAAGCTCCATAAAGGAATGACTCTCGGAACAACTCGTGCAATATATTTTAAATATTCTTTATATGTCCTCATCCATCTTTTCTTAAAATATGCTTCAACAACAAGCTGAAATTTAAGAGACTATTCACTGAAAATCTTGTCTTCCGCCCATTCAGATCTTACATTTGCACATTCTTTCATGTGTATTATGAGAAAACAAGTGTTTGCATTCATTTTGGAAAAATTTTACATTTACAGATGGAGCACTCTGCACTGCAGGCGGAGCTGCAGAAAGAAAGACAGGCAAAAGAGAATGCTTTGGCACAGCTGCAGATGGCTGCCGACAGAGAGCTTGAGAACACAGAGCTTCTGCAACAAGTCAACGCTCTTCAGGTGTGTTAGACCACAACATACCAGAATAATAAAGCTCAGTCAGACTTTTTCCTCTTAGAAAAGAGGATTCTTGGAAAGACCAGAGGATGCACTACTCTCACCTCATTCAACCCCTTCTCAGAGCCTGTAAAAATGTGTGCTGTACATTCTGATGTTGTTGATGTATGAGAATCATTCAAACTCCAGTAAGTCTCAAATCTTTGAATCCCTAGCTAAAAGAAAAATGTCTTTCATAGGAGGAAAGAGACAGTCTTAAGGAGAAGGTGGATGCTCTTCAGGATGATTTGGAGCAGGTTAGGGAGGAGCTTCTTTGCCCAGAAAGTGTGAATAAACATTTAGAAAAGCTGAGAAGAGGCATAGCTACAGGACAAGAGGAACTAAGGTATTATAGATTCTTATTGGATATTATAATTATAATAAGTGGACTGTGGCTACAGATGTGTCCATCAGATGGTGATATGTCTTTGTTATCCTTTCCTGTTGCAGCTTTGAAGACCTTGGGGAACCAATGAACAAGAAATTCATAGAGCTACAACAGGAGGTGCATCGTGTGGTATCTGCTGCTCAGAGAGATAGAGACGAGGCCCAGAGTTGTCAGGACAGACTTGCTGGAGAGATGAGTTCACTCAAAGAGAGACTCAGGAAGTGCCAAGAAAGATACCAGTCTCAGGTGAGCTGATGTTGTGGAATTCAAAAAATCATTATTTAAAATAGACTTTTCAGTTACATAGCCATATCTAAAGTTCAGATGCTCACATATTGCAGTATAATGACTTAGTATGAAGAGATGCTGATCTCCCTTTTAGGGCTGGGAGATATATCGAACGATATGATCATGCGTATCTCGTCAGTAAAGCCGGTTCCCTGATTAGCGCTAAATCACCAACACCTGCTTTCAAATGGAGCGGCATTTAATAGACAGAGCCGTAGTTCACTGACAAGGTACGCAATATCGCGTTCATTATCGAAGGCGATTCATCTTCGATAATGAACGCGATATTGCGTACCTTGTCAGTGAACTACGGCTCTGTCTATTAAATGGCGCTCCACTTGAAAGCAGGTGATGCCGATTTAGCGCTAATCAGGGAACCGGCTTTACTGACTAGATACGCATGATCATATCGTTCGATATATCTCCCAGCCCTACTCCCTTTATTTTATTCCAGCAGGCAGCAGAGAGAAGGGGTGAGGAGGCGGAGCTCCATAGATTGAGGAAGGAGCTGGAAGATTCTCAAGAGCAGCAGTATTTGATGCTGCAGCGTTTAGAGGAGACAGAAATGGACAGGGACCGTCTTCTTGCTGAATTAGAAGAACAAGATACACAGGTGCCAGAATGAGAGTGATTGTTATTTTTATTTATTATGTATTATACATTTTTTTTTGCTACCTTTTTGATTTTCTTCTGTTTTTTGAGTGGCTGATTGGTTCTTCCAGGCTGAATTTTCTTCAGCCTTCCTCCTCCCCAGCTCCACCTGTCTAGATTTGCTATGAGGTTGAAATGTAATGTAATGTTAGGTTTAGGTAACCTTAGCAAGGAAAAAAAAACTTTTGGACCCTGTGGACACTGCATTAGAGTTTATAGTTACCAATGCCATTAAAGAAATGCCATGATTAATTTATTGCACAATAGAGCTTAACTTGTATTTTTACTTTGGATATTGCTTTCAGCAGCTATGTATTTAATAGTTTGTTGTCTTTCTAGGTGAAAGCTGAGGAGAGTCAGACTCAGGAGCAGCTAGAATCTCTCAGTCTGGAGTTGCAGGCGCTCAGGAGATCATTTTCCTCTACTGACAGAATGGCTGCCCAACAACTGACAGTAGCGAAGGACAAACTTCACTCTCTTCATAGCACTATAGAGAAAATACATCAGGAGAGAGCAGCGGTAAGACACAGGGCAGACTACTTGGGATCTTTCGGGACAAAAATCTCTGTGAGAGAAGTTCACTGATGATTTATATGTATTCTATTTATGTTCTATTTATATGTATTTAGAATGCAGTGGAGTTACAGAGCACCAAGATTCAGGCTGCCCAGGCCATTCAGGACTTGGCTAATGCTGAAGCAGAAATTGAGGTTCTCCAGAAGCATTTGAGAGATAGGGTAATGTGTCTGCTCAGAATCTTCAGAATTCAGTCTTCAGTTTTATCTGACTAACTTTCAGATTGGTTGTGAAGTACAGGAGTCAACATTTGAAGTGGATTAAAATCTTTCATAAAAGTTGTCTTAAAACCAAAACAATTCTCGTTCTTGTCTTAGGACAACTCTGATGAACTTTTTTGATCCACTTCAAATGTTGACCACTGTACAGTAGATAGGAGAAAGTGTTGGGTATAGTGAAAAGGTACCTTTAGTTTACTAATGTACTGTCCCCACCTCTATATGTTAACTCATTATCTGGTTTCTGTAGGTTCGTGAGACAGAAGGGAATCTCCACAGTGTCCCAATCTCTAGTATTCAACAGCAAGAATTGGACAGATTAAACCAAACCTTGAAAAGACAACAGGCCCAAACCAAACGTCTCAGAGATCAACTAGCACAAGCCAAAGCAGGTTTGTTTGCCATCTTTACATGTCAGCCCCTCAAAACACCTTAGCATCATGGTGGCATGTTTTGTGGGCAAGAACCATGCACATTTCCTTCAAGGCAAAAATGGGACTTGTTCTTTATTGTGGTTTATTTAGCTAACAACGGAAATCTAGAAGAGCTTCTGGAAGAGATTGGAGCACTGAGGGAGACTCTCCTACAGCAGAATAACTTCCTGTCCAGTTTAGGAGATCCCCTGCCAAACACAGGATGTTGGCACTATGTACCATCAAATCAAAATGTAAGAAATCATGTTCTGAAACATTATTTTAGCATGAGAAAAGGAATGCACTTGTAAATGTAAATGCCAGTTTTTTATTGTAATCGGCATGTTATTTGTCCTCAGGCCCCTAGTTTTGGATCTCAGGGCACACAAGACTCAGGACTGGGCTCTGTGCACCCACAGTCCCCTGAGAGAGGCCAGCGGTCCGGCCACAGAGCAAACAGGGAGAGAAGACCTCCTGTTAATCGAGGATACTGGGTCTATTCACCCCATCCGCACCCTCATGGAAAGAGAGGCAAGTGCCATGGAACCCCAATTCAGAGTCATCATGGTCAATATCATGTCAGCACTGTAACATCTGTCCTCATGTCTCCTCAGATGCACAGATGTTCAGAGACAGTGGAAGAGAGAGCGATATAGAGGGCGTGTCTGGAACACGCTTCATGCCTCCATCAGTCTCTGCTGGATTTACTCTACCTGATGGTACTGCTTTTCCTCCTGGATCATTTATCTACAGTCACTCTGTGCCTGGCCTTCCCATTGGCTCAAGTACAGTCCTCTATGGGCCGCCACATGATGGAGCCAGGGTGGTGTATGGACCTCCTCCCAGCAATCTTACTATTCCTCTGGTGCCCAGTGGGACGCTGCACTGTAACGTGCCTGGACATCAGGACTTGGTATGAGATATGTCGATTTCAACTTAATTAAGCACATTATTTCCCGTTGAGCTACACTGCAATGTTACATTGATTTTAATGTACTGTATAAATGTTACAAAAGATAATCTGCTCTTAATCAGAATTTGCTCATATTCCAGTTATGTGTGCTATACTTCAAAAGTTTGGGATCAGTAAGTTTTTTGTTTTTAGAAATCAATTATTTTATTCACATTAGATTGATGAAAAGTTACATTAAAGACATAATTGTTGCAAAATATTTCTATTTCAAATTAATGCTGTTGAACTTTTATTCATCAAAAATTCAAAGAATTGATAATAAGAAGAAATGTTACTTGAGCACCAAATCGTGTAACACTTTATTTAAAATATATATATATATTTTTTAATTGTAATATTATTTCACAATATTGCTGATTTTACTGGGTTTTGATCAAATAAATGCAGCCTTGGTGAGCATAAAAGACTTCTTTCAGAAACATAAAAAAATCTCACCCACCCCAAACTGCTGAATGGTAGTGTACATGTAAATCTCATTATTTTCAAGATAAGTAGTCTTGGTTTGTGTTTCAGGAGCGAGATCTGAAGAATGCAGAGCATAGGCTGAGAGAGGAGTGTGCTGATAGAACTCACAGTGAGAAAGAACAGCAAGCACTTCAGGACAAAACAACAGACTTAAAGCAGGAAATCAAACATCTGCGCAGGACTGTCCACACACTGCAGCGCCACGCGTCAGTCAGCATGTCAACACCAATATAACTTACTCAATATAGACTTAATAACACATTACACCTTTGAAATGTACACTACATGTGTATAAAGTATCATGTGCCTTTCTGTTTTTGGCTCATCAGGAGTGGACTGGAAAGCTCCTTATCACATGCAGAGGAGGAGCACTGTATCCTGGGAGAGGTGGAGTGTGTGGAGAAAACCCTGCTGAAGCGCAGAGCAGAGCTCAGAGAGGCCGACAGACTGCTACTAGAGGCTAAGACAGAGCTCAAAGACACTGGAGCCAAGGTCTCACAAGGCTTTTATTTGTTTTGTCCTCATTTCATTCTTTTGTGTATATTTATATTAGTTTGGCTTAATGACTACTGTTAGCTTTCCCAAAACTGGTCTTCTTAAATATATACATCAACTTCTTATAAGAAGATGCTAATGATGTGATGCATGTGTGTTTGCAGACTAAAGAGAGCGTGAAGCGCTACAATGAGGCCAGGAGGCGATTGGAAGAGACAGAACGAGAGCTGGTGGAGATGGAACAGAGAGCTCAAGACAGTGCCACACAGCTGGTGCAAACCAAACAACAGCTCAGGTAAACAAAACTGCAACACATTTCTCAATCTGAATCCTTAAAGCTGCTGTGTGTAATTTATACAGCATCCAACAGAACTGCAAAAATAATGACAGTTTCCAAAGTTTACCAAACAATTTATCCATTCGCCGTTGTTCAGGATAAAAGGTAGAGCAGTGTTGAAGGCACCACAGTGTTTACACTTTTTGGTGAAATCAGCTTACAAATGGTCTACTTTTAAATGAAGCATGACAGCAGCACTTTAGGCTGTTCTGTGAGAGTGTATCAAGTTTTGTTTGAGCTGGAGCTATTAGCGAAAATCGAGATTTGTAAATGTACTGCTGCAGGAATCTTCAAGAGGAGGTTGAGGAGCTGCAGAAAAGAAAACAGGACCAAGAACACACTCTACATGAAGTAGAGGAGGTCCTCGCATGTCAAGATGCAAAGTTTCAAGAACTCAACAGAAAGATGGAGAGAGCAACTCTCAGGTGTGATAACTGTCATTACAGTAAATCACTGAATGCAGGAAATGTCTCTCCACTGAACTGTCTGTCTCTTATACATAGACTGGAAACTGCTGAGAAAGAGCTCAGAAAGACCCAGAGCCTGGAGGTGAAGCTCTTGCAGAGCTGCAGAGAGACAGAAGACTGTCTGACACAACGCAAAACAGAACTGGACGAAGTCAACGCTCAGGTAACAGTTAAGATTAAATAGATTTTTTAGTCAATCACATTTTCCACAAAAATATTAACTGTTTACAACATTAATAATAAATGTTTATTGAGCTCCAAATGAGCATATTAGAATGATTTCTGAAGGATCATGTGACACTGAAGACTGGAGTAATGATGCTGATAATTCGGCTTTGATCACAGGAATAAATTACATTTTAAAATATACTTAAATAGAAAGTATAGTTATTTATTTATATTAAAGACCAGTAATATTTCACAATATTGCTGTTTTATGTGTGATCATCAAATAAATGCAGCCATTGTAAGCATTACAAAAAAAGAGACCCCAAATGTTTAAACGGTATTGTGTATCTAAAAAGACTTTATGGGTTTCTTGTGTGGGGGTACAGGTGGTGTTGCAGCAGGAGGAGCTGTCTTTGCTGGACAGGAAGATGGAGCAGTGGAGAAAGGAAGAGGAAGTGATGAGAGTTAGTGTGGAGAAACACAGGCAGGGCCTGTTGGATGTGCTCAGACAGGGAGAGGAGGATGCCCAACTATTACACCAGCGCATTCAGGTTTTTCACATTCACAAAATATTAGTGCAGTGATTAAATATCAAGGAAGAACTTTTGATGGATACTTATGAACGGTCTCGATATCTGTAGGAGCTTCATGTGGATGTGCAGTCTCTGGCTGTGCAGAAGGGAGAGCTGGACTCTCAGCTGTCCGAGAGGAAAACCAGACTGGCACAGTATAAGAAAGAGCAGCAGAAGGAGGAGGAAAGCCTGCAGAACATCCATTCAGCCATCAAAAAACATAAAGCAGGTCTGTTACAGTAGAGTGGCATGTCAACATCTGGCTCAAACAATTGTGTGAGTGGCAGATGAAAGGTGTAAAGAGAGAAGGGGTATTTTGGAAACCTTTTTACTGTTTCACTTCCATTACAGTGCTAAACAATTAGCAATGACCGGTGTGAGATGGTTTCTGTCATAATACCCTGAGGGCCAATCCTTTGTTGTCACTCTTTTTGGTCTGGTTTTCTGTGGAATATTCTACATTAGTGACAATGTAAGCAGATTTACTAAAATAAAGAAACCTAGTTATCTAGCTGGATAATAGGAAAAGAGTTTGTCAAAACTGAAAAAAAAAATAATAATAATAATAATGTTGCAGTTTTGAAAGTACCAGTAAGATGTGTTAAAAAGCAAAAGTAAAACGATTACTGCAGAAAAGATTGCAAAACAGATGCTGCTTGTGGTGCAGAAATTACTTTTTTGAACAAACTATTCAAACTTAAAATTGAAAGCTCAGAGAGTGGAGAAATCTGCAAATAGTATCAGTTTGGGAAGTATTGTGGTTCACCTAATTAATGTTCAGATGTGTGGAATTTGTATTAAGAGCTGAAGCATGTGTTGGAAATGGTCCAGTTGGAGAGTGGGGAATTAGAGGGTGTGAAGCTTCAGCATAACCAGAAACTGGACCAGCTAGAGAAGAGCCAGGAAACTCTGCTGCAGGTCAGTCCTAAACATTTAACTTTTACCTGTATTGTCTGTGCTTATGTTTAATGTGAGAAATTAACATTGTATTATCTGCTGCTCAGGTGCGTGGGGAACTGCAGCGTGTGCAGCAGGAGCTACAGGAGCAGCGTGGGGAGGCTGAGAGTCAGATGAACCTGCTGGAGAAAGAGAGAGCCGAGCTGCACTCCCTCCAACAGAAGAGCCTCGATCTGCAGCAGCAAACAGACACAGCAGTCCAAGAGAGGAGCAGCCTGCAGGAACAGTGTAGAAACCTGGAGGCCAGACGGACACACGCTCAGAGGTAACATGGAAAATTTCAAAGATTTTCTCACGATTTTTTTGCCATTGTCTGAACAATCATTTGAGACTTTTGAGACTGCCACATCGATATTTGATAGAGCTGCTACTTTGTTGTAAGTGGTTCTGTTATTATTATTATGACAATTATGATTTCAGATTCATCTGCTCCTATATGACTCGAAAAAAATTATCTAAGTGATCAGTTCTTAGCCAGAATAATCAACAATAGCTTTGTTTTCATAGTTCAAGTTAAAAAAATAAATGAAATTTTAATTTACCAAAAAATCATCCATCTATGCATTCCCACATATTATTATTATTTTGTCTCGGCCTAGGGGAGAGAAACATCCTGGGTTAGCAAAAAATTTACAATTAAGCATCAAGAGAACAAAACTGACACTTGTCAATTGATTTCTTTTTCATAGATATGCATAAAAATACAGATTGTGTTTACAGGTTAATCTGGACATCATGTTGAAATACTCTTATATAGTGCACTTTTTGAGGAACCAAAGTAGCCATTGAGTGTATGACCAATGTACACTAAATAGATAGAGAAAAATGATTTAGACTTGATAGGATTCCTGTTTATGGTGTAGCTTTAATGGAATGTATTGCTATGGTTTCAGGTGTTTGGAAGCAACGGAGACGAGGGCGAGGGCGGCAGAAACAGAGCTGCTTAGACTACAGACTGAGCTGGACAAACTACAACAGGACCAGAAACGCGCACACGACCTGCATCAGGAGATCAGCAGAGACACAGCAGCCTTGCAGCAGCAGCATGAGGGTATCCACTCAACAGTCTCACTTTAACATCTGCTCTTATGTGTTTATTTCAAAACAACACACTGAGATGCTTGTTTTTACCCACAGAGGAGTCGAGCAGATTGAAGAAACAGCTGGTGGAATCCCAAACTCAGTTAGATGAGATCAGAGAGGTGAGTTTACAGCAAGACGCTGCTGATCT
Source organism: Cyprinus carpio (assembly GCF_018340385.1). Taxonomy (NCBI): domain Eukaryota; kingdom Metazoa; phylum Chordata; class Actinopteri; order Cypriniformes; family Cyprinidae; genus Cyprinus; species Cyprinus carpio. The sequence goes on from NC_056576.1 coordinate 29,579,445, forward strand.
ACTGGAGGTTACTGTCCTATAGCATGAAAAGTGTTTCTGTTGTTTGTGTTCAGGAGGTGAAGGCTGCAAGAAGACAGCGGGAAGAGCTTGTGAAGCAACAGAAGGAGCAAAAGGCCGAACTGCAGGAGAAAGAGGAGAAGATCAGGAGGAGACAACAGAAGCTGGACAGACTGGGCCAACAGCTGCAGGAGCTCAAGGCAGAAGTGGTTATGAAACAGACAAGGCTTGAAGAACAAGAAAAGGTGAAGTGACACACTGTCATCTGACAGACATTTTTTTTCATATCCTTTATCCTTTGAAACTGGATAATGAATGATCATAAAGGCATAGTTCACCCAAAAGTCATAATTTATTCACCCTTCATTAAAAGTCAATAATTTACATATAGTAAATCTGTGGCTTTTATCTCACGGTTGGTTGCTTTTTTTAATACTCATAGTGTGCAGGCCTTTTTTGCTACTTTTTACCATTATGAAGAAAAATACTGTAATATATGTACAGTGATAGTCTATGATTATATTAACCAAAGCACTAGTTGGTCTTTTGAGGGAGTGCAGCTAAAAAATAAATTTTGCTGCATTTTTAGGTAGCTATCTTCCCTCTCAGTAACATCTCCATTTGATCTATTCTTGAAGAAGTGGGAAACTGTGGCAGACTTTGAGTTTGTCAAAGCATTATGTCCGAGGCATGATGTGGGCAACCCGAATTCGAGTCATTTTCTGGGGGTCTTAGGGTAATGAGGTCATCATATGTGTGTGTAGCTGGTGAGGGTGCAGCAGCAGGAGAGCACTGATCTGGAGCTGCAGCACAGGCTGAGGCAGAAGAAGTTGCAGTCCCAGCTGCAGGCAGTAGAGAGCGCTCTGGCCCTTAGGCTGGAGCAGATGGACCAGGCCACAGCTGCAGAAATGGACCTGCAGAGGGAGCGCAAACAGTGCACTGCATTACAAGAGCAGGTGGATAAACTAGGTGAGCTGCATGAGCAACATTACCATGCGTTCCCTTACATTTAGCCTGATAAAGGCAAATCGGCTTGCCTCTGTTGTTCTGAAGTGTGAGTGTGTGTTTAGAGCAGGATGTGTGTGAGTGGGACTCCAGACTCCAGCATGCTGTTGGGGAGACCAGTCACCTGCAAGAGGCTCCGGTCTCTGACAGGACCAGCGCTGAGGGACGTCAGGAGGCCCAAAGCAACCACACCCACACAAACAGGCAAAAACTGCAGGGAGTGGAAAAGGTGATTGGCATACTGATCCATAAGCACTACACTGCCAATTTAATGGACCATAGAGCTGTTGCATAGGTGCTATAGCATTAAGGGCATTAACAGTATTAAAGTGATAGTTCACCCAAAATTAAATGACGTTCCAAACCTGTATGATGTATTTCTTCTGTGCTACATAAAGGAAGGTATTTTAAAGAATTTCTCAGGTTCAGTAGTTTAAGAACCCATGTGCTCTCATTATATGCACAGAATCATTCTTCAAAATACCTTCTGGTATATCTTCATGCTGTTTATTTCAGTGTTACTTTAGTATTATTTGTATACTATTATAGTATTTATTAATATTTTGAATTAGTTTATTTTCTTTTTTTGTTTTCTTTTCAATTTAAAGTTTAAGTTTTAGTAATTTTGTTATTTGATAATGTTATGTTCTTTTTTATGATTTATATTTCTATTTAGCTTTTATTTAATTCAAATTTAATGTTTTTTCATTTGAATTTTAATGTAATTTTAGTACTTCAGTGTAAATATTTTAGTAATTTTTGTTCTTTTGTCATTTGAATTAGTTTTTATAATAAAATCCATATTTAATGATATTGAATAACTTTTTAACTTTTAATTTAACTTATTTGAATTGTTTTATTTAAATTTTAATTTGATTTTAGTACTTCAGCATAAGCTTATTTTGTTTCAGTTAGTTGACAATGCAACATTTCTAATTTTTTCAAGTGTTTTAAGTTTATTCTTTTCATCTAAAGTTAATATGTTATTTCATCTTTAAATTAGATATCTAAATTTACTTAATAATATCAACACTATCAGCATGATTATATGAGTATCAGCATTGGCATGCTTGGCCAACTAAAACAAGTGGTTGTAAAATATTTGAAAGACTAGGAGAAATGACACTGCCGTACTTTATAAAGCAGTATTTTTTTAAAGCAGGATATTGTGCTGACTTTATTATTTCAACATTCCTTATTTTACGAATTCTGTGGTTGCCTCCGGCTGTGTGCTTTGCTATGTATTATAGCCGTCAGACTAACTTGAGTTTGTTTCAGGAGCGTGTACGTCTCCAAAGGGACCTGCTGACTGTGGAAAAAGCTGCTCAAGAAACCCATAAACAAGCCAGAACGCTGCAGGAACAGCTCAGAACCATTTCCCAAGAGCTGCTCTGCCTCAAAGACAAGGTACAAACAGGAAATAGCACTGTAACACACCACATCTGTTTGCTGTTATAGATCTGTTGCAGATAAACATGTTTGTTCTACTAGTTTGGGCTCATTTCTGAAGCGCATATGCTAATCAGTAAATATGAGGAAGATGAATGGCTGTCATGTGCCTCTCTCAGCTCCAGAGCCAAGAGGAGGGCAACACTCGGCTGTGTGAGATCAAGGACAGTGTGCGCTCTGTGAGGTCACAGGTCAAAGTGGAGCATGACAGTGGGCTGAAGGAGCTAGAGTCGCCCTCCAGTGCCTCCTCAGACACAGACAGCATGAAAGAGAACCATTCCAGTGTTACATTATCCGTGGGGAACCCAGCATACAACACTAAGGTGAGCCTTTCCACATGCACCTCCTAAACAAGTGTTTTAGTATGGCAGATATATGTGTAGAAATGCACAGATAAGTGGTTCTCATGTAGGGGACCAGGGCCGTCTTGATGACATTTATGAAAATTATTTCAAATAAATCAAATCGAGCACTAAAATAGGTTAAAACTACTAAACTAAACAACTAAATCTAAGTATTTCTTATTTGAATTCACCTTTCTTAAAGGGATAGAGTCCAAAATTCTGTCATAATTTACTCACCCAAACTTTTGGGATATTTTGAAGAATGATGGTAACCAAACCATTTCGGTTGTCACTGACTTCAGTTGTATGGACAAAAAATACAGTGGAAAGGAAACCAGATGGAACTGAAACTGGTTACCAACATACTTTCATTTTTGGGTGAACAATCAGCTTTCATTTAATTTTTCTTCGCTGAACCAGGGTTTCCACTGTTCTAAACCTGGAAAAGTCAGGTAAATTAATAAAATCTTAACATGCAATTGGCTTTTTTTTTATATAATGAATACACATTTTACTAGTTATGGTAAGCTTTAAAATATTTTATCTGAAATAATTATAATTGAAATTAATTATTTTTAATTTACAGAAACTAGGCCTGCCTGTAGATTAAAGTAAGTTTTGAAAACAAAATTAGGAGGCTTTTGAACATTGTTGTGGACTGCAGTGGCCCTGGAGTCAAAAAAAAGTTGGCAATCACTGCTCTAAAGTAACATTTTCAAATGTGGCACTTTTGCAAATCATGTATTGTTAATGCATCAGGAGTTTAGATGCAATCAACAGTGCTAATGTTAATCTTTTGCTACAAACAGGATGAACAGTGGCGAGGCGAAGCACTGAGGGAGAGACTGAGGCAGCAGGAGGACCACTTGAAGGTACAGCCAAATCTTGATAATTTGAGAAGCTAACAAACATTGAGACAATGAATTCTATTTTGCCTAAGAAGATTTGACATCTAAGTGTCTGTCCATGGTATCCAGGTTCAACTGCGCAGACGCATGTTCTCCCAGCAGGAAGCTCTGAGTCAGCGCAGACTGCAGACTGAAGGCAGCATTCAGGGTCTGCGCAGACACGTTGACAAACTGGACCAGCTCCTCAGCAACTCTTCCAAAGACTCATATTATTTGAGTGACTATGAAGCTCTGCCAAAACATCAGAAACAATACTCCACTGAGCCTCATTGACATGAGGAAATATTTGCATGTGCAGAAAAGTATCCAAGCAGAATATATAAAGAAGGAACTAATTTCCATTATTTGTCAGATTTTGGAAGCAGGTGGTTACAGAGGAGTACAGATCTTATCAGAGGAGCAGTTTGATTAAACCCACATCTACCAGAAAAGCACAGAGAGACCATTGAGCCAGATCCACAAGACCATCGTAGTGACTTCCTGCTTCAGTTAGAGCAGAGGCTGGATGTGTTTCAACCTTTTTTATGCCAGAAAAATAGGCTGGCATCAGCACTTTCCATACACAAATAAGGAACTGAAACTTGAGTTAAAAATAATATGGTGAAAGTTTATTCTCTACCTCTGATTTGCTTTAGGAAATTATTTTTAACAGAAACTTGATATGTGCCTTCTCAATGTTTGCTCATGTTAAAATAGACAATGTCTTGTGAATGTTTTGTGAGTGTTTACAGGTGAAACAGATGCAGGAAGGTTTCATGTTTCATCATGTGATGTCATTGATGCACTCATGTTGTTGTTAAAAAAAAAAAAAACCAGGCTGTGCTTTGGAGTGAATGTTCATTTTTACGACTGTTGTCAAAAATGACCTTGTATTCAAAGCCAAGATATGCACAGTATTTATTACAGCACTTCTCTTTATATACAGTTTGTCTCAAATCAAATACAACTTAAAGTGTGCAATACAATTATTTGTCTTTCTTTCATTTTCTTTTCCAGTTTCTTGTCTCAAATGTCTCATTATTGCTTATGTACAGTGCGACCAATTGTGTATGTGGACAAAAACACAGTCTACAGTATTGTCTTTATTAACATAATTACAAACAAAAATCACTTACAGAAGACATAACTGAGCAGAAGATTAATTTTTGCAGATGTCATTAAGATGTGAAAAAAGCAAGACAGTAGGAACGAATTAAAAATGGATTTTCAGTTTACAAAACAACACATCTAAAATCTACCATAATACACAAACTTAATAGAAAATCATATTTGGAGTGCTTGTTTTTGCCTTTTTATCCTGATCATTGCAAATGATGCTGGTTATCACATCAGCCCATTTTAAGTTATTTTTTCAAATTTCTATACTAATCAGATCTGGTCCGAGTTTCCCCACAATGATGTTTCTCATGCCTATTTGTTACACATTCATAGATTTTAAGATACTAATGCCATTTGAATTAGGGGAAACCATGATGTCTGTAAAAAGCAGTTGTATCATGCATCATGCTTAAGAAAACTTTAAGAAACTCAGCTCCGCGCAAAAACATGATCAGTGTTTGGAAATCAATTTAATGGAATGCTTTTGAAAAGGCAAAATCTCTTACAAGTAAACTGCTGGAACTCTGTCGATAAAAGCTATATGAGGGTTTTGAATAAAACGGGCAGCACATCAGAGGGAACAAAAGCATATCATAAGGCAACTGACATTATCAATGTAAAAACAATATGAATATCTTGATATGATGAGGGTTTGCTGGGCCTGAACATTCGGTACATGATTCTCCTGTCGGTCTGTTTTTCTTAAGCTACTGTGATGCTGAAATTTTAACACATGCTCAAGAACAGACCGAAGGGGATCTGAAACCTCATAGTATGAAAGACTTTAGACCTCAGTAACTCAAAACAAGCTCCTGGCCCTCGGAAAACCAAATCAAATCTGCAAAGTGCGGAAAACATTCTTCAGGACCTAAAATGTGTCCCTTCCTTCTCAATATATTACTATAACAGTTACTAAGTTAAAATAACTGAATCGACTGAATTTTTTTTTTTTTTTACAATGGACCTTCCATTGAGATTCTTCTCAAAACAATACTAATCCTGTATAGTACATGTATATTATTTCCTGAATAGGTACAAACTGGGATAAATATTTGGTGATTGGATGTGAAACTGCGAAAACTCTAATTTAAAACAGAATACAATATTTCACTTTTAGAATGTTTAACAAAATGTTACATACAATGTTGATGCATATCCTCCTGATCACTTCATCATGTCAACACGCATATTCGTTTGCTTATATTTCCGTTTCATTTACATTACTCATAGACAGCTCCTGTACATGAGATGTTTAGTTAATAGTTATGCACATCACATCTGTAAAGGATAAACCCCGAATTTCTTCAGTTTATCAACAATAATCTTCTCTCTTCAGGTTTAGTGTTCAGCGGAGGAGCCGTCCTCCCTCGAGTGCTTTCTGGGAGCACTGGGATGTGTGCGTATGAGAAATAAGCAAAACAACTTTTCAGTGAAGACAGAGGAGAAGAGGAGGAAGGGAAGAAGAGAGCAGTAAGGAGGGAATTAATTATGTTACACCTCCATCACGCAGAGCCATCTGGCCCCTGACTCCATGAGCAATCATACCGGAAGGGGAGAGGCTTTTAGAGACAGAGGGAGGCAAAGGTGGGATGTGGGAGAAGAAGGAATAGAGAAATAGAGAGAGTGAAGTCTTCATGGTCATTAACAGCTGCAGCCCTCCTTCTGGGGCTGTGCGTCACTGCTGAGCCGGCCACCCTGGGGAGCGGTGGGCTTATGCTGGACCCCTGACTCGGCCGCGTTCAGGTCCAGGCTGCCGTCCTGAATGTTCTGGTAGATCTTCTTTGCAGCTTCAAGGAATGCATCCTCCACATTCTCGCCTCTGTTGAATGGACATTTGCAAAGATGCTAAAGAGGACTGAAATACGAAATATATTTTACAGACGAAGAGTGTATGCCGTGCCGGCAGATGGTCTAAAGGCCACTTACGTTTTTGCACTTGCCTCGAGGAATAACAAACCTGTTTCAAAAAATTGGAGATGTGAAAGTGAGCGTGGAGTGTCCTACAATGTACAGTGAACCTCTTTACCATTTTGATCTAAAAGCAGTTCAGTTTAAAGGAAGTGTTCACTCATAAATTAAAATTTGTTTAAAAATACTCGCCCTCTGTCTGTCCAAGAGTTTGTTTTTTCATCTGAACAAATTTGAAGAAATTTAGTATTATTTCACTTGCTCTGCAGTGAATGGGTGCCGCCAGAATGAGTTTAAACAGCTGATAAAAAACATCACCATAATCCACATGTAATGAACTCCAGTTTATCAGTGAATGTGTTGTGAAGCAGAGCGCTGTGTTTATAATAAACATAACCCATCAAGGCATCTTAACTTTAAACCACTGCTTCCTGCTACAAGTCTTCTATTCATAATATTGCTTTCTCCAATAGAAGTCATCTCGTCTTAATCAGGAGAGAAATATGCACAGATCAATCACTGTTTACAAGCGAAAACAGTCCAAAACAATTCTAAACAAATATGTTTGTGGATTTTACTGTGAGAACAACAGGGGATGGTTATGGACTGATATTTCGGTCAGAACTGGCATTTTAAAAAGCCTTAACGATGGATTTGTTTCTTACAAACATGCAGATTTCCGCTTCACAAGATGTTAACTGATTAAATGGAGTCGTGTGGAGTACTTATTGTGATGTTTTTATCAGCTGTTTGAACTCATTTTGACGGCACCCATTAACTGCAGAGGATCCATTGGTGAGCAAATGATGTAATGCTTATTTTCCCCAAATCTGTTTTAATGAAGAAACAAACTAACCTACATCTTGGATATAATGAAAACCACCTGCCTAAATAAAAGACTGAATATTCTATTCTTAACCAACCACCTTACCGTTTTCTTCAGCAAACTGCTTGGCCTCTTCATATGTGACATCACGCTGGGCTTCTAGGTCTGCTTTGTTACCAATTAGAATGATAACCTGAGGAAAGATTCAGATTGTCTTACACAGGCTCAAGTTTGGTCTTTGTGCAAACCACAACTGCAGTTAAAATACGTATGAAGCTCCAACACCATTTACTTTAATGGAAATATAAAGGCATCATTTGCCAAGTTTGGACTGTTGCTGAAGCTAATAATAAATGAACTTACAGTATTGGGGTTGGTGAGATTCCTGGCATCAGTCAACCAGCTGCTGAGGTGGTTGTATGTGCTTCGCCTGCAAACAACACGAATCGCATATGTTCCTTGTGACTTTTAAAATGAATAAGATAATAAGCACAAATCCAAAGGTAGCATAAAACTGGTAATGTCAATGCAATCAGAGCAGAATACTGGTCTACCTGGTGATGTCATACACCATGAGGGCCCCCGCGGCTCCTCTGTAGTAGCTGCGTGTGACGGCGCGGAATCTCTCCTGCCCTGCAGTGTCCCAAATCTGAAGCTTCACCTTTTGCCCACTCACTTCAATTATCCGTGTGCCAAACTCAACGCCAATTGTATGAGGACAGTCGGCCATAACTAAAAAGAGACAAAGTTATTCATGTTTAAATAAATAAAAAGGATGACATATAACACAGATTTTTTTTTTTTTTTTTTTATACACATACTTCTATACTTCAAACTGTTTCAGTGCTCTTTTTCCACAATGGCTCATGATCTGGTAATTTTAGCATTTTATAGTGGCTCGATTCACAATAAATGCCGTGAACTTCATCTCTGCAAGCAAGTTTAACATGCATCTGAAAATGTGACATACAGCAGTTACGCTTTGTTTTCACATTCCATAATCTCCACTCTTCTGGACGGATCATTACAGCTTTATTACAAGATTTGCAATTATTTGTAGATATGCAATTAAGATTTGTGTTTATGTGACAAGTTTGTGTTTCTCTGCGGTTTCCCACAAAAATAAAAGCTTAAAGCTTTAACTCTTGCAAGACACAAAGTATTATAATTTTACTACTGCAAAGTCAAATAATTATAATTGTGAAATAGTGAATTTTTATCATTAACATTAAGTTAATTTAAAAACCGCATTATGTGCAGTTTACATGTTTGCATACTTTTTTTAAGTTGAGTGTTGCTTGTTATATTTAAAAATAAATAGTAATTAAATTTAAATTTGGACTCTGTTGTTAACTGTAACCTTATAGTTGGCATCTGGTAAAAGGGCTCAATATAGTTTTAAGCATAAGCTGAAGTAGATTTTTATCCCCAAGAAAAATTGTATTATAACTGAATTTATTTAAAGAGTGAGCCATGTTTTCAGTAAACCACTAATTAAAAAAGAAAAAAAAAAAACTGTACCAAGACTATACTGAACCGTGTTGTCAAAACTGAGATACGTACCAAACTGTCATGTTTGTGTACCGTTACACCCCTAATAATATATTATCATTACTATGAAATAATAGCTCAATAATAGCTGAAATAATAACTCTCAAGACAAAAGTTCATAAGAAAAATACTTATGATTACGGTCAAAATAGATTTTATGCCCTTAATGTTGTTGTAATTTTCCCTGTGGTGTCAAAAATGGTATTGGATCGAATATTGATGTTGTGCAAGGTATTGTATCAAAATGATTAATTCCAGCATTGTGATAAAACTAGTATGTGGACTTAGCTTGTATCTCAAAGTGCGCTTTTGCCTTGTTTTAGCATAATTCATACCACTCTTAGCACTTACATTTCTTTTCTGTGAACTGATGGAGTAAACATGACTTTCCAACCCCCATGTCACCTATAAAGACACCAAAAGTTCACACACATGACACAATATCACAAAAACGCAACAAAACGTCCAACAAAATCATTAAATATTATGAGACGTTTATATAACATATTGTATGTTCTATAAGGCAGTGCACACGTAGTAGAAAACAGACTATCACTTACCAATAATGATATATTTGAAAATATAGGAATAGTTATATGGTGCAGTCGTCATTTTTGCTCTGGAAGGAAGAAAGAAAAATTATTCAAAGCGTAAAATTACACATTAACCCATAAACAGTCGAAACAAATCAATATTGAGAATTCATAGCAATAAAATGACGCCAGACTGACAGCAATCCAGCAGCGCTCAGCTGACCGACTGTCCTGCTATTGTCTATTAAGACGTTTCCCTTTTCTTCCATAAGTTCACCTAACCTCGCTAGTGAGCGTTCAGGACAAATTCAGGATAATAACGATGCGGAAATGACAAGCAAACACGTTAGTTATGTAGCTGGAAATGTATACAGGTACAAAGTAACGTGACACTGGGCAAAAGTAGCATAAACACTGACTGCAGCACTACAATCAGCCAGCGCCATGTCTGACTAATCAGCTAATCACACACTCCTGTCAAATGTCTCGCAGCTATATGCTAAACCACACCTAATAAAAATCACTCCAAAGTCTGTTTAACGCGTAAGCTAGCACCACTTGTCTTTCCGTGCCGCATTTCAGACGATAAATATGCTAATGTTGAGCATCAAAGGACTAGTTAGCGTTAGCTGACCTCGCGCTGAACCAAACCCAGAGATGCTAAAGCTAACAGCTTCTCCTAAAATCAGACCAGTAAAGCGTTAAAAACAGTCCCAGTCGTTAGTATCCAACGATTTAGAAACGTATTATTGTGAAATGTATCTTGTCATGTGTTTATCCTTTACCTAAAATATAAATTCAAGTGGGTTTGGGTTGGTCTCAGCGAGTGTAAGCCGTCCGGCCGCTTTCTTCCTCTAGAAGTGCTGCTAGGATGAAAACAGTGAGAGCAGCGACCTCTACTGGAGCAACAGCACACAACACTACACTCACCTCTCCTGGAGAAACAGCACACTACACTCACCTCTACTGGAGCAACAGCACACAACACTACACTACACTACACTACACTACACTACACTCACCTCTACTGGAGCACCAGCAGCACACAATACTACACTACACTTACCTCTACTGGAGCGACATCACACTACACAACACTACACTCACCTCTACTGGAGCAACAGCACACAATACTCACCTCCACTAGAGCAACAGCACACTACACTACACTACACTCACCTCTACTGGAGCAACAGCACACAATACTCACCTCCACTAGAGCAACAGCACACTACACTACACTACACTCACCTCTACTGGAGCAACAGCACACAATACTACACTCCACTCACCTCTACTGGAGCAACAGCACACAACACTACACTACACTCACCTCTACTGGAGCAACAGCACACTACACTAAACTACACTACACTTACCTCTACTGGAGCATACACTACAACACACACTACACTCACTACACTCACCTCTACTGGAGCAACAGCACACTCCACTCACCTCTACTGGAGCGACATCACACTACACTACACTACACTCACCTCTACTGGAGCAACATCACACTACACTAAACTACACTACACTTACCTCTACTGGAGCAACAGCACACTACACTACACTCACTACACTCACCTCTACTGGAGCAACAGCACACTCCACTCACCTCTACTGGAGCGACATCACACTACACTACACTACACTCACCTCTACTGGAGCAACATCACACTACACTAAACTACACTACACTTACCTCTACTGGAGCAACAGCACACTACACTACACTCACTACACTCACCTCTACTGGAGCAACAGCACACTCCACTCACCTCTACTGGAGCAACAGCACACTACACTAAACTACACTACACTTACCTCTACTGGAGCAACAGCACACTACACTACAATACACTTACCTCTACTGGAGCAACAGCACACTACACTACACTCACCACACTCACCTCTACTGGAGCAACAGCACACTCCACTCACCTCTACTGGAGCGACATCACACTACACTACACTACACTCACCTCTACTGGAGCGAAATCACACTACACTACACTACACTACACTTACCTCTACTGGAGCAACAGCACACTACACTACACTCACTACACTCACCTCTACTGGAGCAACAGCACACTCCACTCACCTCTACTGGAGCAACAGCACACTACACTACACTACACTCACCTCTACTGGAGCGACATCACACTACACAACACTCACCTCTACTGGAGCGACATCACACTACACTACACTACACTCACCTCTACTGGAGGAACAGCACACTACACTACACTACACTCACCTCTACTGGAGCAACATCACACTACACTACACTACACTAAACTACACTACACTCACCTCTACTGGAGCAACAGCACACTACACTACACTACACTCACCTCTACTGGAGCGACATCACACACACACACATATATATATATATATACAGTACAGGTCAAAAGTTTGGAAACATTACTATTACACAACACACTACAATACACTTACCTCTACTGGAGCAACAGCACACTACACTACACTCACTACACTCACCTCTACTGGAGCAACAGCACACTCCACTCACCTCTACTGGAGCAACAGCACACTACACTACAATACACTCACCTCTACTGGAGCAACATCACACTACACTACACTCACCTCTGCTGGAGCGACATCACACTACACTACACTACACTCACCTCTACTGGAGGAACAGCACACTACACTACACTACACTTACCTCTACTGGAGCAACATCACAATACACTACACTACACTACACTACACTTACCTCTACTGGAGCAACAGCACACTACACTACACTCACTACACTCACCTCTACTGGAGCAACAGCACACTCCACTCACCTCTAACACACACATATATAAATACACAAAAATAAAATCACAAAAACTGGAGCGACATCACACTACACAACACTACACTACACTTACCTCTACTGGAGCAACAGCACACTACACTACACTCACTACACTCACCTCTACTGGAGCAACAGCACACTACACTACACTCACCTCTACTGGAGAAACAGCACACAATACTCACCTCCACTAGAGCAACAGCACACTACACTACACTACACTCACCTCTACTGGAGCAACAGCACACAATACTACACTCCACTCACCTCTACTGGAGCGACAGCACACAACACTACACTCACTACACTCACCTCTACTGGAGCAACAGCACACTACACTACACTACACTCACCTCTACTGGAGCGACATCACACTACACTACACTCACCTCTACTGGAGCGACATCACACTACATAACACTACACTTACACTTACACTTACACTTACCAGTTTAGCTCTTACGTTAAATGTTTTGCCCGGTCTCCCCTTTGCTATTATATGAATGGCCAGAATATACACACATTGTATTCTGCACGGAAATCACCAACAACTGAATCAGTGTAAACATTTACTGTGCATTTGAAACTAAATAATGTCTTACATAGTATAACATTAAACCGCGAACTCTGCACTATATAATAATAATAATAATAATAATAATAATAAGCAACCGTATATATATATATATATATATATATATATATATATATATATATATATATATATATATATATATATATATATATATATATATATTATTATTATTATTATTATTATTATTATTATTATTACTATTTTCCCGGAAGAAAATGCATGTTAGTAGTTGACAAAGGAGAGGAGGGTTTTCATATGCAAATAAAACACACCTGTTGAAAATGTTACTCAATACTTGCGGAAGCTCAGTGCTCAAACCTACAGCTGTCGTCCCGGACTCATCTGTTGATATTACCTTAAAAGAAAGCTTTGCCTAACAGGTAGGCATATTTCGAAAGCATTCTATTTGATGGGGCTTTAGTACAGGGTGCGAATTACAGGGCGGTTACGGGTCCCCTAAAGAAGGCTTTAACCCCCCTGATGGACGTCAAAACTAGATGTCAGATAGATAGAAGGCTAGCCTACGCATAATATGGAGATTTACTTGTAAATATTCGTATGGATTTGCCCTAACTAATTTTAAAATATAATTTTGGCAGCTCCTGGAATGGTTCTTATTTTCAGTCCCTGAGCGGTTGAAGAATACGCTACAGCGCTCTTTCAAAGACGTGCATTTACTGCTTGGACGGAGCAAGAACACCTAAAATGCCTCGTCAACTTAATGCGGCTGAACTGAATTTATGAAGCAAACTATTTGCTGATGCGCTAACGGCAATATATATATATAGAGAGAGAGAGAGAGAGAGAGAGAGAGAGAGAGGAAATGAATGAAATGAAGACTTGTAGGTAGGTGTGAGACGGGCACCAATGGTCAGAATATTATAGACAACAGAATAATGATTAGCAGCAGTTCAGAGTCAAGTATCATGTTTGCAATACAAAAGAACCATAATCAGTCCTTTATGGGAAGTGTAAACTTTAGCATGATGTGGAAAAAAATATTGGAGTCAGTTTGTTATTTTATTTTATTAGTGTTCATTTATTTTATTAAACTGGATAAATTGTTACACCTTTTTAAATTTTATGTATATCATGAATTACTTTTGATAAAAACAAATGTTTATTATTGTATGTTCGTTTGGCATTTCATTTATTGTATACCCTTTAAATTCGCTTATTGAAAGAACAACAGCAGCAGCAGTAGTATGGTGTAACATTTATTTGACTAGTCTAAGGAGTTCATGCAACCGGCCCCTGATATACTAGAAGTATATATATATATATATATATATATATATATATATATATATATATATATATATATATATATATATATATATATATATAAGTAACCAATAAACTGCAGTTCATGTCAGATTATATAAACAGGTTAACTTTTACCTTTAACCTTTTTTGTTGTCTACTCCTGAATGAAATATAGTGGTTGAGAACAGGTAAGTGTTGAAGTAAGCCAATTGTTGTGCCGTTGCGCCTCTTCCTTTTTCCTTTGTGGGTGGAGATCTCTGCCTGAGGGCATGGCGAGACATGGCGAGAGGAGAGCAGTTTGATTGCGGAAGCATTAGAACAATTTTAAAGATGCAGACAAAGTGTTCTAGACTGAGAGACAGGAACTGCCTTTGTTTTCTTTTGATGCATGTAATAGGAAATGGCTATTGTGTATGGCTGTTACAATAGATATTGTTTTTAAACAGCACCATGGTGAACCACCCTGAATTTGAGAAGGCAGGAAAGCAGCCAGGCCTGCAGGTATGGAGGATTGAAAACATGGATTTGGTTCCTGTCCCTAAGAATCTTCATGGTGGCTTCTATGCCGGCGATACCTACCTCATTCTCAATACCATAAAGCAAAACTCTGGTAATCTACAATATGACCTTCACTTCTGGATAGGTGAGAATGTGGTTAGTGTAAATGTAAGGTTCTCTCACTCAGTTAATGGTGTGCATGTTCACGGAAAATTTGTTTATGAACATTGTTAAATTGCATCTCCAGGTGATGCATGCTCAATGGATGAGAGTGGGGCAGCTGCTATCTTCACCGTCCAAATGGACGATTTCCTTGGAGGAAAACCAATCCAGTACAGAGAAGTCCAGGGATATGAGTCAAAAACCTTTGTAGGCTACTTCAAATCAGGCCTTAAATACATGGTGGGCAGAGTTAATACATGTACCATGCTTTGATGCATATAAAATGTATTTGGATACTTGGTCAGTTCATAATAGCAAAACAGTAAATAATTTTTCCTTAAACTGCTTTTCATTTCTTCAGCAAGGTGGAGTTGCCTCTGGATTCAAACACGTAGCTTCCGGTGAAGTGAATGTGAAGCGAGTTCTCCATGTGAGTGGCAGACGTGTGGTCCGGGCCATTGAGGTACCCGTGAGTTGGGACAGCTTCAACAAGGGTGATTGCTTCATCCTAGACTTTGGACAGGTGAAAGATTATATGAATTAATTGTACCACCTTTTATCTCTTTTGCATTTTATCATAAGGTATCCCATGTATTCATGCTGTTTCTCTTATACTTACATCAGGAGATATACCAGTGGTGTGGATCCAAGTGTAACCAATTTGAGAGACTGAAGGCCACCAATGTTTCCAAAGATATTCGTGATAATGAACGTTGTGGGAGAGCAAAACTTCTTGTATGTGAAGAAGGATCAGAGAATGAGAAGATCCTAGCGGTTAGTATAATAAAAGAAAGATGTTTCATTCATTCATTTTCATTCATTCATTATTTTATATAGGTTAGTGCCTTAAGGCTAGAATACACCACATAATTTTTGAAAAATTAAGCATCATATACTTGCGGACCACTGAAGATCACACACTACCAGACCATCATGTCATTCCAGACACAATAAACTCACACAGAGACATGCGCCTCATTGCTAGAAGTAAACTTTTGTAAAATATCAAACATGCTTAATATTTGACTGAACTAAACTATACTTTGACTAACTCAACTAGAAATGACTCTTCCAGACTGCAAATCAATCAAAAATCAGGGCAAATGTTGTGTAGTGTATTCTAGCTTAAGTATTCAATATTATTTTCTGAATGCGAATGCTTTATTATATTTTTGTCAGATGCTTGGACCAAAGCCTGAACTTCCTGATGCACAGACTGAAGACACCAAGACTGATGCATACAACAGGAAGTCTGCAAAATTGTACAAGGTACAGTAAGCCATACTCTCTAGGTTTTCCCAGAGAAATATTGAAAACTTAACAAAATGGTTTATTCTGGTGGTCATTATTACGTAGGTCTCAAATGCCAGTGGGGGTATGTCTGTCACTTTGGTGGCAGAAGAAAACCCCTTTTCCCAGAGTGCACTGCAGTCCACTGACTGCTTCATCTTGGACCATGGTTCCAATGGCAAGATATTTGTCTGGAAAGGTCAGCTGAGCACATCATTCAAGCGAATTCCAAATGTGCATTTGGGACATGCCTGAATGAAAATCTTGCTCTTTTGTTTCTTTAATATAACAGGTAAAGACGCTAATAAAGAAGAGCGAAGTGCAGGTATGAAAGGTGCAGAGGACTTCATAAGTAAGATGGCCTATCCTAAACACACTGAGGTCCAGATTATCCCTGAGAATGGAGAGACTCCTCTTTTCAAACAGTTCTTCAAGTTCTGGCAAGACACAGACCAGACAAAGGGCATGGGACAAGCCTATGTGCCCAACAAAATTGCCAAGATCAAGAAAGTGCCCTTTGATGCAACATCTTTGCACAAATCAGAGGCAATGGCTGCTCAGCATGGTATGGTAGATGATGGG
Source organism: Cyprinus carpio (assembly GCF_018340385.1). Classification (NCBI taxonomy): domain Eukaryota; kingdom Metazoa; phylum Chordata; class Actinopteri; order Cypriniformes; family Cyprinidae; genus Cyprinus; species Cyprinus carpio. The sequence continues at coordinate 29,596,305 of NC_056576.1, forward strand.
AAGGGGGAGAAAAAGGTAAATGTGCTGTGTACTGTTGTGCAACACACTGCAGCTATCATGTTTTTTTTTTTTTAAGTAGACAAAATAATGGAAAATTTGTCTTGTTCTGTTGCTTTGGAAAGATCTGGCTCATTGAGGGTTCAGACAAGGTTCCAGTTGACCCATCCATTTATGGGCAGTTCTTTGGAGGAGACAGTTACATCATCCTGTACACCTACAAGCATGGGGGACGTCAGGGGCAGATTATATATATATGGTAAGAGCTACAGACCTACTGGAATCCGTTCAATCTTTTATGAATGGCTGAACCTGGTTCTAAGCCAAGGTCTTTGTCTGCTCATGTTACACAAAAACACACAGGTAACCGAACACGGTCTTTTAGTATCTCTTAGCCCCACCAGGCTAGGGTTCTGTTTGTCAAAAGGATGAGTCATCATTGCAGAGGTTTATTAAATGGAGTTGTTTGTTATGTCCGCAGGCAGGGGGAAGAGTCCAGTCAAGATGAGAAAGGAGCTTCTGCCATTCTGGCTGCCCAGCTGGACACAGAGCTCAGTGGGAGTCCTGTGCAGGTGACATTTAGTGCACATTATTCACCTACTACTAAAATATATAACAGGAGTGTCCAATCCTGCTCCTGGAGCGCAAATGTCCTGCATAGTTTAGCTCCGACCTGCCCTAACACATTTGCCTGAAGGTTTCTAGTAATCCTGAAGACCTTGATTAGCAGGTTTGGATGTGTTTATGATTAGGATTGGAGCTCTGCAGTACACCAGTCTAGAGATCCTTGATATACAGTGGGTATAGAAAAGTATCACCCCCCATACAATAATCACATTTTGTTGCTTTGTAGCCTGAAATGAAGAGAGAGACTGTTTTTGGTTTATCCAGCTGTATTTACTCAGTGTAGGTTATAACATCCAAATGAAAGATGTCAGAAAAAATAAAATTAAAATTAATTAAATTGTACTCTCATCTGACCATTACACCTTTTTTCATGTGGCCTCAGAATCTTCAAGGTGTGTTTTGGCAAAGCTCAATCGTGACTGCATGTGTCCTTTCTTGAGGAGTGGCTTTTTTCTTGCAATCCTCCCATACAAGCCACATTTGTGGAGAATTTGTGATATTGTTGTCACATGCATACAATGACCACTCCTTGTCATAAATTCCTGCGACTGCTTCAGAGTTGCTGTAGACCTCTTGGTCGCCTCTCTGAGCAGTTTCCTCCTGTCTCTTTCATCCAGTTTGGAGCAACATCCTGATCCAGGGAGGGTCTGTGTTGTCCCAAATACCTTTCACTTTTTAATAATAGGCTTCATTGTGCACTGATAAAGCCTTTGAAACTTGTGCCAGTCCACAACTTAGTGCCTTGCCACCCATAGTTGATTGTTTGCTTCAGTTGCACTACCAAGGACTGAAATGCTCCAGGAAGCTCTTTTCATTCTGAGCTCATCAAAATGACCACAACTGATCACTGACATGTTGATGTTATATCTTTCACTTGGATGTTATAAGTTGCACTGAGTAAATACAGCTGGATAAAACAAAATTGGTGTCTGTTTTCATTTCAGGCTGCAAAACAACAAAATGTAATCATTTTAAAAGGTGGTGATTCTTTTCTATAACCACTGTATACCATCAAAACAAATCAGTAACAACAGCTTGAATGTGGATGTTTATGAGTACGAGTAATTCAAGGCAAGGAACCCCCTCACCTCATGAGTATCTTTGGTGGGCAACCAATGGTGGTGCACAAGGGTGGGACTTCACGAAAGGGTGGCCAATCACAGGCTTCTGCAGTCCGCCTTTTCCAAGTGCGTGCCAATCCTGCTGGGCACACACGAGCTGTTGAGGTGAGTCAAAATGAATCAAGTGTTCTTTGTAATGCATCATTGTATGATGCAGTTTCTTTTTTGTCGAATGTTCTTCATATGAAAATGTATACAAAATTGGTTCTCCTTTGACGGTTGTTGTTCACTTTGCCTAAAATAGGTTGATGCTGTGGCCTCCAGCCTCAACTCCAATGATGCCTTTGTTTTGGTGACTGCTTCAGGCTCTATGCTGTGGCTGGGTCATGGTACAAGTAATGCAGAAAAGACTGGAGCCAAAAAGCTTGCCAGCATTTTAGGAGTGGACCTTTCAGAGATATCAGAAGGAGCAGAGGGAGGTGGGTGTATTTCTGTCATTGGTAGAGGAGTGTTTTACTGTATTTATTTAAAAGTTGCATTCAGAATATAAATGAACCCATACTGAACAACTCTTGTTCTTTCTCGAATTTCTATGTAGATGACTTCTGGAGTGCTCTTGGAGGAAAAGCAGAGTATCGCACCTCTGAAAGGCTCAAGAACAAAATTGACACCCATCCTCCTAGGCTCTTTGCTTGCTCTAACAAGACAGGACAATTCCTTGTGAGTGTCCATGTTGAATGGTTTAACTTAATTATACTCAACTGAAAATAAACACTGAAATCAGAAAATAATCTTTCATATTTCACAATTTATGTTTGTTCTGTGCCTATCTAGATTGAAGAGGTGCCAGGAGAGATGACCCAAGAGGACTTGGCTTCAGATGATGTCATGATCCTGGACACTTGGGATCAGGTAAACTTGTGTGTTTGTATGTATATGGGACACCTGCAATAAAATGCATTTAAGAAATAAAATCTAACACTGTACATGCTTCAAATCATTGTCTCCAAGGTCTTTGTTTGGATCGGAAATGAAGCAAATGAAGATGAAAAAAGTGAAGCTGTGATTTCAGGTGAGAAGTTTTCCATTTTCAACTGCAGTTTTTTTTGCCAGTTTTCATTAGCTTACAATTTATCTATATCTTTCCTAATTTAGCTGCCAAATATATTGAATCGGATCCTGCCAGCAGGGACAAGAGAACTCCCATTGTGACAGTGAAGCAGGGCTTTGAACCCCCCACCTTCACAGGGTGGTTCCTGGGTTGGGACCATGACTTCTGGAGTTCTAATCCGCTGGAACGGGCCATGGCTGGTTTGAAAATGTAATCTGACGACTCGTAAAGCTGAGGAAACAGGGTTGTTTGTATTTGTTTGATTGAATGTTTCAAATTGACAATAAACACTTGTGATATTACCCAACATTTATCATCTGATTGACCAACTTTTGTTTACCTCACTCATTCAGGTTTTATCTTCATATGGGAAAGAGAAAAATTTTCTTGTTTACAAGACCTTCAAAAGGCACAATACAAATCTTGTTTATTAAATTCTTGATAAAAAAATAAATGGAATAACAAGAATAAAACAAAATTATCATGCATCTTTTACATATACATCTCGACAATGTATTTTTCTTTAGTTGGGGTATGATTTAATGTGATTTTTACAGAAATCATTAAGGTCTGATTGACAAGTGATAATAGTTCAAGAGGAGTTGTCATCTTCTTTCTGGCCACTCTCCTCATCACTGTCATCGGAATGATCCTCAATGTCTTTAAAAATGTCAGATAGAAGGAAGCTCTGCTTCTGGTCAACCTTCAGCTCATTGTCATCAAGGTCTTCACAGTCTTTCACCATCCCTGGCAAGACTTTCTCATAGAGGAAGTCAACAATGTCTGAAAGAAACAACACCACAGACATGCAACAAACATTAATGTACACCAAACATGTTCTCAAGTCTGAAGTCCTTTTAGACTAGAATTGTTTACAAGGCTCAAGAAACCATTTTTTGCAACTTCAGTTTACATCTCTGCAGTACACTTTGGAAAATATAAGACATCAATGTTGGATCTACAACTGAAATCTATAAGGTACAAAGCCAAATTCAGCAATAATGTGAAATAAATTAACACACTAACCTCCAAAACACTTGGTCTTCCAATTGGGCACATAGCAAACTTTAAGCTGGTGCCACTTTGCTTGCACATAGGCTGGAGGAACATCCCTATGGAACAAAGACGTGACACCAATCTTGTTTACACCACCAGCAGCATCATCATGACTGAACAAGCAGGTGCATTATTCTAGTTACTTGCTGGGAACCTGAATAATGCAACCTGTGTAATTGTGCTCAGATGCCATTTACACTGCTTAATTAACTCCTTAGAGGATATTCTTTATTCTTGATCTAGCAACATCACCATGGTAATCTCTAGAGATTATGGATTTCTCAGATCATTGGAAAAGGTTACAATGTTCAACAAATACACTTTCAACAACACAGAGGTTACCCAATTAATCTGGGGTTTCACTGAATTAGTCATATTATAGCTACGTATAGCTGAATGTAGCCAAGACATTATATACCAACACACTACAGACATATTTTAGAAAATCCATCAAAGATAAAAACCTTTAAATCAAAATACTTTTTGGGCAACTGTACACATTCAATGTTTCTGTAAGTTTGTGCGAAGCGGAAATGTATATAATGTTTGTTGTGCAAGTCATTAATTTAGTCACATTGGGCTGTGAAGAGTTAAAATGTCTCCATGATCTGCCTTTACAGAGAGATTGTTAGTATCGTGCTACAGTTCAAATTGTATCTTTTTGATTATTATTCTTTTTGAGTAGCATTCTTATTGCAGTTCTTCATCGTCACAAAAGACATTACATTTGATTTTACTCGCACACTAATTAGACATATTTTTCTGAAGCGTGCCCAGCTGTCACAGTGCATGGGTACTGAACCAAGTTCTTTTTCGCATCTTATTGCACTTCAACTGCCAAATACAAACAGGGTTACGTCAAGGACACACAAGGTTCACAAACACAGTTGGTTATGTCTTGGGTAAACAGTTGGGAGAAAATCAGATGTGTGTCAGTATATTGGATCTGTGCATTAGGCTAACCAGCTGCTGTCCATGTCATTTAATGTCGAACAACAGAAAAAGAAAATTGCTCACCACTCTTGGCTAAAGAATATTTATATAGCTTTAATAATGTATACATAATTTATATAGTGATGACTATGCAGTCTTTTATTTTTTAAATTATTCAAATTCTTATTTGATTGCTGCTGTAAAAATTCACTTACTATACCTGAAAATTAATTTCGATCTTCCTTATGTTTGTTCTATTATTTGTAATTTGATTCTTTGCTCATATTTTTAATAACAAAGACAAAATATTTTAATAAAAATAAAGTCAAATAAGATTTTGGTCATGTCACCCACCTAAATGATCTCTAAACCATTTTCTTTTATGTTTTATTTCCTTGTAGGCTTATATTTTTAAATAGAGAAGTTTGGTTGTACTCCTTAATAACATGAAAAATGGTCTTAAAAAACAAAATGAAAAAGAATCATGATAAGATTATAAATCTTATAATAAATATATAATATTATTTGCCACATCGCCCACCCCAAACTGCAAATAATCCTCACCCGAAAACAGCTGTGAGATCATCCCAGTTGACATCCGTAACATCCTCCACTTGCATTTGATACATTCTGTGTGAATATAAGACATAGAAGCCATATAGAGAAAAACATGTCAGGACAACAAAAGCTAAGCAAGCATGCAAAAACAAGATCTCTTACACTTTAATGAGTCTGATTTTGGACTCCTGAGCTTTCCTTCCTGTACAAGTCCCTGAAGACATCCGCACAGCGAGGATGGACATCCTTAGGGGTGAAGGAGATAACAAAGGGACAATGTTGAATAATAAAAAAAGAGAATCACTTAAAATGTATCACCATTTAATATAAAAGAATTTTCAATGACACTCTCACCATTTCTCTCTGCATTTGGTCCAACATCGAGTTTTCACCTTCAGAGAAATATTGAACCAGGGCAATTTTCGGTACAGTATTTCTCTACTGACTCTTTTCGGTGTTGTTTTATTAGGGGACTCAGATTTCAGCACCGTTACAATATGGTCTTGCACAGCCCTCAAAAGTCTCTGCACCTCTTTTGCTGACCACGGCCCACTTTTTCTAGCTGTGTGATGCAAATTAATGAGATACAAAATGACCAACCATCACTAAACCTGGAATTTACAATGTTGGAAATTTTGAAAAGAAGCTTGCTGAATTAGACTTGCCAGTATTGAGCTGGGTAAAACGTTTCTCAAGAGAGTAAGCACTTCGACCAGTCAGCTCAGAAATCTTTTGCCAGTTATTGCCATGTAGTGAATGATACTTAAGTAATGATTTGACTTCTTCTTCTGTAAACTTTTGAGGAAAGGAAGCACTGAGGTTTATTTAAGCACAAAAATAAAAAGCAAAGCAGATCAATTTCCTAAGACCTTGTAAAAGTGTCATTCACCTTCCCTTATAGTTTTCACCATCAAAAACTTTCCTTCCACGGCTAAAAACATCATGGCAAGGCCTGGGAATTCCTTCCGCTGTTCAAATTTGATTTAAAAACAAACAAAAAAAAGATGACAACAGATTAAGCAACAAAAATTTTACATTTACAGTATAGCTTTTCACAATGTTCAAGATGTATTCCAATATGACAAGTCTTTATACTCCTAGAAAAACTTCAGCCGAAAATGAAAATACTCTCATGATTTACTCACCCTCATGCCATCCCAGATTTATATAAGAAAAAAAGACTGTGAGAGTGAGTAATGAGAGAATTTTAATTTATGGGTGGACTATTCCTACAATTTACATTTATGAAAAGGCATATCTGGGAGGTAGGACTAGCATGTCTCGTAAAAAAACGTTTAAATAGTGCAGAAAGATAATGACCTTAAACCTTTCAATAACAAAATCAACAAATGAAGTAAAACCAATGTGATTGTTGCGACTCACCGATCCTTTCAAAAAACTTGTAGACCTTTTTCAGCTTTGTCAATTCCTGTGTCTCTTCTGGGAAACGCTTTGGATGAAAGAGCTTGATAGCATCTTTCACTCCTGTGAGAGCAAGAAAATCTCTAACGTTCTGTCTTAACCTCTCATTTTCTGCGTCAGAGTATCTTCCATGCCTCAATATGATACCTGTGGACATCAGTGTGAAGAGTGAAAGGCAAAAAATATAATTTTGTAGGGACGCTACACATTTATAACATTAATCTTTGTGTATGAATAAATTGTATATGCTGATCTGAATAATAATAATAATAATAAAAGTATAAGAGAGGAAAAAATCTATTTATATTAGTCAAATATTTTATATAGTAGATATAAACAGCCTACCTTGCTTTCTGAATTCCTTGAACCTCGGCAGATCATACATGATCATTTTATTGATTTCATGTGAGCTTCTGGACTCTATTTTAGGACAAAATTCTTTCAGTTCATTCAAGAGATTGGGGTCAACTTCTGGTTCATCCAACAGCGCTCGCTTTCTTTTGCGCTTTCTAGTACCAATTAATACATCAGGCAAGTCCATCTCCTGATCTTTCTTCTTGTGATGGACTTCCTCGTGTTCTGTCATCAGGACAGGCTGTTCCCCTTGTGTCATCTCATCACAGTCTGCCTGTGTCACATTTGCTCTCTTTTTCTTTTTCTTTTTCTTAGCAGGCTTCTGTTCCCCTGGACCCTGCGGCTCTTGTGACTCTGCTGTCTTGTCTTTTACTTTATGCAGGCTTGTGACAACCTCCACACCTTCATTCAGTTTTCTTTTTTTCTTTTTGTCTGTAGGTGTCTGCAGACTTATATTCTCCAATTCCTTCTTCTTCTTCTTCTGCACCTTTTCACGTTGCTTCTCAGTCTGCACCTTTGGACTCTGAGTGAGTTCGTGCTGCTCTGGAGTTTCACTTTTCTTTCTCTTCTTCTTCACCTTTTCTCCATTAACGCGGCCCATTATGTCATCACGCGAATCTGACTGCATTTCATCTAACATTCTTTGAAAATCGAAAATCAAAAATCAGAAAAAGACAGCACAACGTGCCTTTCACCAACAAACACGAAATCCAACTCGAGTCTGGTCACGTTAGCCTTGCACGCGTGTCGTTAGTATATCACGTCATCATCGCATATTGTGATTTCTGAAGAACAGCAAAAGAATTAAGACGGGACGAAATTAAAATTATGTTTAGCAGTATATATGTATACAGCTATGGTTTCTATAGCTAGGATACTTCTGCCGAGTTGTTTTCCACGCGGGTTCTTGCTATTCCACTTCTTCATCTCCGATAACAAGCTCAACTCTCAGTTACACAACAATCACAGTGCCACCTGTCAGACAGGAGAATCATTACAAACATATTACAAATACATTAACGCACATAAGCACAATTAAATGTTCTTACTATATATCTATATACTATCTAGTATCGTACTATATATATATATATATATATATTATATATATATATATATATATATATATATATATATATATATATATATATATATATAATTTTTTTTGGTTTTTTTTTGTTTTTTTACTATATCTGTCATTACAACAGAAGAGAGTATGATAATATGTTATTCCAAATTCAGCCAGTGAATAATAACTAATAAACTGACTATATGTTTCTAGCTCAAAGTTGCTGCTGTGTGTACTATTTTGTCGGTTTAGACACAAACTCACTATAAACCTGCCATTAATAATTTATAACACATAACACAAAATTAAAAACAAGCACTCGGTGCTAATAAAACAACAGTTGTTATAAACGATTCGCTCTCAACATATTCCCCCCATTCACTAGACGATAGAATAACTATGACATTATTATAATGTAAAGGCAAACTATGTTTTATAATTATAGTAGAACATATTATACCAATAAGACTATTTAACTTGTCATGATTGGTTCTTCTAGATTTTATTCGTTGTCAGAGTTGCAACACAATGTTTTTGGAGCTAATTCATTTTAAACTAACTCAAAAAGTGCAATTAACTTTGATTGCAACACGTTGATTTGACTTTTTTTAAACAGCAGTTACTTTTATCGAGGTGTTTTGTTGTTTGTGTACTGAAAACTAAAATGCAAAAGAAACTGAAGCAAAAGCTACGTGTACAAAAATGAAAACAAATAAAGAAAACAAAATTAAAATGGACTGAATAAATATTCAGGGCAAGTTTCTTGCTCTTTACGCACTCCAATGTTTTTCTCTCATCTCAGTATATATCGATATATGAAGGTTTCCCTTTTGACCACCAAAATTTGTTAATGTGATATTTAAGTAGCCTAATATTTATTTAGAATAATAACGTTGTTCCTCGTAACAGAGTAAAACATGCTTTTGTAAACAATCTTATACCAGTGTAATGAACACTGTCAACCCTAACTTCGTGACGTGAATAATAAATTGTCATTTTACAAGACGTGATTGGCGTCTGTGAGGCGATGCTGCCGCCCTCTGTACCGGAGCAGCAAGCAGCAAAACAAACCTGCTTCGGAAGTAACTACGGTAGAGCTTCGAGTTCAAAATACTGTCAACGGATCAACAACAAAAACAAGCAGCGCGATCTGCTCACCCTTGTCATTGGTAAGCGTATCAAACTACTCGAGTAACATGCCACACATGCATTGCACCTTTTACTTATTGTGCCTGTAGATGAAGAGCCGTGCGATGCGTTATAAATAGTCATTTGATTCTATACGTTTTTATGTTTTTTTTTTTTCAAAACACCCAGCATCGTAAATATTCTTTCCTTTTGTCATCGTGTGACATTTGCCTTTTATCTGCAGGTCGCATTTATAAACATGCTTTATCTCGTTTAAAACGTTGAACTACGTTTCGGCGCAGACTTATGTTGTTTTTGTGATAAATAAATAAATAAATAAAATCCATCCGCTTATTGGCTGCTGTCGACATCTTTGTGTTTGCCTGTACGTTACTTAAGTGTAGTTACGTTACACCTGTTTAACTATATTTAGGTGAACATGAAGTCATACAGTGAGTTTAAAAGAACACGTACGGTATTATCCGTTATTGTTTTAAAACACAAAAACTCATGAAACTGTAAAACAGAAACGCTGTGCGTGTAAGTACCATAGATAGACTGTATAAAGGTAAACACTGGAAACGCAGAGCTGCAGAATCTGGTCGAACAGCGCTAATCCAAAACAAACGCGTTGTCATGGCAGCCGTGCATTTGAAATTCAACAACTCGTCTGTGCGCAGGCGCGCAGCTGTTGACTTCAAATGAACGTCCGACTCCTGACCCGAGGCTTATTTTAGGACTAGTCGAGTCACGTTAACTGCTTTCACGGCAGGACAGCAAATCGACAATTTAATCTTGAAACATTTTATGTGAAACAGCTGTTGTTTGGGGAGATGTAACCTTTATAATCGGCTTTATTAGGGTTTTTGATATTCAAGACTTTTCTGTCAGTGATTGGTTCTTCAATATTAGGTCTAGAGATGATGCAGAAGTAACAAACAGAGCTGGGTAACGTTAGTAACGTTTACTGATTAACGTTATATGTATTCTGGATTACTGGATTAGAATTAAATAAAATTTTAAAATAACCTACTCGTAATCATACTACAGTTACTTTTTTTATTGATTACATGATTATATTTTATTCACCCAATAGCAATAAATGATTCATAATTTATTGATTCTCCCTAATTCCTCTTTTTCGTCTTTTAAATAGCCTACTTTACATCGCTTATATTCATTTAAAACGTCTTACAGTTGTTTTGTGGACATTCACAGTCATAAATCAGGTGGCTTCACAGCATTTGACCACTGGATTAACAAAAATCATTTCAGGTTTAAAGGGGTCATATGATGCGATTTCAAATTTTCCTTTTCTTTGGAGTGTTACAAGCTCTTGGTGAATAAGGAAGATCTGTGAAGTTGCAAAGACTAAAGTCTCAAATCCAAAGAGATATTCTTTATAAAAATTAACACTTGTCCACGCCCCCTGAAAAGGCTCGTTCTAACACGCCCCCACATCTCTACGTCACTGTGTGGGAAGATCTGCATAACACCGCCCAGATGTTCACGCAAAGAAAGAAGGCGTACCTTTTATTCTCGTTGTAGTATTGTTGTTGCCGCCTCCGCCGCCACCATGTCTTATAGACGCTGTGTGTTTCATTGTGAAAGCGAAACTACTTTGTTTGGCCTTCCAAAAGAGGCCGATATCATGCCTGGAGCTGATCCGTGCTGGTCGCTGAGGAAATACATCAACTTTGCACTGTGGATCGCTGAATCGGCTTTCACTGTGGATGAAGCAGAGTCCAGACCGGGGTCATCACATGTGGTTGCTAGGGGAAGTCGTGGCCTAATGGTTAGAGAGTCGGACTCGTAATCCAAAGGTTGGGGGGAGTGAACGTACAGTGCTCTCTCCACCCTCAATACCACGACTGAGGTGCCCTTGAGCAAGGCACCGAACCCCCAACTGCTCCCCGGGCGCCACAGCATAAATGGCTACCCACTGCTCCGGGTGTGTGTTCATGGTGTGTGTGTGTTCACTGCTGTGTGTGTGCAATTTGGATGGGTTAAATGCAGAGCACGAATTCTGAGTATGGGTCACCATACTTGGCTGTATGTCACATTACTTTCACTTGTTTTTTTTTCTTGCTGCAAGCCCAAGGTACGCTCCTTCGTAGAATCCGCCTGCCGCACAGTTCTGAAGCCGCCCGCCTCTGCTCACTCAAGCCTGCCATGGCTCACTTATTGTGCTCACTCTAGACCTCCAGCCTCTGCTCACTCAAGGCCGCAGTGTGTGACACTGTTTCGTTGAAAAAGCGAAACTACTTTGTTTTTGCCTTCCAAAAGAAAACACGACTAGAAATCGTGTTTATATCACGTTTATAATGGGTTTTATGTTTTTGTTTCGTCACTCCGGCCGGACAAGGCATCACAATATGTAAAGAGGCGTAACATTTCCGTCACACGCTTGAGGCATTCGGCCAATCACAACGTGCTGGATAGCTGGCCAATCACAGCACACCACTCTTTTCAGAGTGATGAGCTTTGTAAAAATCGACGAGTTTCAAAAGACGGGGCATAGAGGAGAAACAATAATGTACAGTATGTGGAAGATAATGTTTTTTTTAACCTTAAACTGCATAAACACATTTCATTACACCAAATACACAAAATAATGTTCTTTTTAGCGACATCATATGACCCCTTTAAGAAGTGCTTCAACATTCCATCAACTATTAATAAACATATTAATTTTATTTTAAATGATCATTCAGTAGGTTATTTACCCATGTATTACTATGTCTTTGCAAGGCTTTTTGTCTTTCAAACACATTAAAATGCACAAATTTATGTTATTTCTTATCTACATGTAATGCTGGCATTCCCAAACTTTTCTGGTCATCTGAACCTCTTTCACCTAATATACTTACTTGAAGTCCCCCTGATGATTAATAATAAATCATTTTAATTAATAATAGTTAATTTGAACAATTAAGTGTCACATTTGCATGTTTGTGGTTCTCTGACATTGGTTAATGGTCAGATGACATGCAGGTTAACAAATAGGTAACAAAGTGTTTTCTTTTGATTGATTTATCTTAATTTTTTGTTATTTAAGAAGCGGTTTCACTTGCGTATTCATCACAATAGAAAAGTAAAGCCATCGCAATTTTTATTTCATGCCAACTGGATTTTAGCGTGATTAAAATGCAGTATCCAAGTCCAGAAGTGTCCAACTTTTTTGTAACACTTTACAGTAATGTTCCATTAGTTTACTAAATTAGTTACCATGAACTGACAATGAAAAATACTTCTAAACCAATTATTCATTTTATTTATATAAAATGTTTTACATTTCTTCAAATCAAAAGTTGTGTCTGGTAATGTTTATAAATGGACCTAATATTTAATTAATCAACAATAAACCAAACAAAGATTAATCAATACAAATGCATTTCTCAGTATTAATGTTATTTAATGCATTTTATTTCATATCTAATGGGAGCTTATAAAGTATTTTAAAAAAAAAAGTTAAACAAACTGGTAATTAATACAAACTGGTTAGTTACATAAACAAAAATGTTTAGTCTCAAATAGTAATGCATTCCCATCCCCAAAACCAAAAAGTTGGGTGTTTTATAGTCTCTTTCTCTCTCACACACACTCTAAAAAGAAAGAAAATAACCTCGTCATGTCTGGAAAGACAAGGTTTTGGAGCAAGATCAATCTTGCTTTGAAGTGCAGTTTGTGAGATGTACTTTGAGTGGACTTCACAGAAGGTTGTGACAGATATCTGTCTGTGCCAGTTTCATTCTGAGGATTAGATTAGATGTAGATCACTCTTCTGCTCATGGAAAAGCACCCACAGACAGAATAAATCAGCAGGCCAATCTTTTAGCAATGAAGATCTCTTTAAACTTACAGATTCATGTCAAGACAAAAGAGGCTCATACATATACTCAGAGCGCCCCATCCGTTCACACCACTGGAGTTTTCCCATTGTGCTTCAGTGTAAAACAGCAGCATATGGGAGTCGGACAAAGCGTTATTGGATCTGATTTCAAGTGGTGTTACTTCATTTGTCTAGGCATTACTGGCATCATAAAGGGATATGATTGTTCATCACAAGCTTTCCATGTGACGCATATGCATCATCTCATTTATCCATTTCTGTCTATTCTTCCACTCTGTTAGTATTTTGGAGTCAGGGCTGTGGGACAACCCCAGCCCTGACCCACGAGGCCGCAGGTTAAGAGATCAATTCCTGGATGCTGTACATCCATAGCCATCGGGGGACTAGGATCAAAACCTGACAGGAGGCCCACCATCATTGTGCTCCTATTGGACCTCCAGATCAAAAGTAAGTCAACAGATTTCACTCTTTTGGCTTTAACATTGTAGCATTGTTTCTTATTATAGAAATCAGTTGCTTTTTAGCGTGTATTATTATATTTATTGTGTATTACTGAGTATTATTGTTTTGATTATTTGAAAACTGGTTAATGTGATAAAAGGGTCAGTGACATGACACTCAGTTTTTGTCCTATCAATGAATTTAAGTAGTTTTGCATAATCCTTTATTATTATTGTTTTAGAAAAAAATATATAAACAAAATGGTTTCACTGCTTAGTTGCATTAAAAATAACCACTTTAGTTCACAAAATTAAAGTCATCTAATGTTAACAAGCAGAAAAAAAAACAGGAAATTATATCATAGAGAATACTGCCACAGATCCTCATGACTGCCCAAAAACATAATAATATTTATGAATTAATAAAAAAAAAAAACTTACTTTGAAACATATATTAAAAACCTTTTTGATGATCCTAGAGGCTGTATTTGAAGGTGTAAGGAGTATGTTTTTCTTTTAATTTACTTTTTTTTTTTTTACCCGATGACATTTTTAGAGTCATTAAATTTAAACTGTTCTTGTGAATAGTGTTTTTTTTTTTTACCTAAATAACACATTTCTAACTCTGGACATGTTTTAAACCAGATTTTTAAAGGATTGGTCCCTTTTTTAAAATCCTGGAGAGTCATAAATGTCATTGTCCCAAACGTCAGCTCTTTGAAACTTGTTGTACTAACCTTTGCCCCGGCCAAAAATTCCAGACAACTCTCTTCTAATGTTAGCAAATCATTTTTTTCAAGTGCATGCCTGTCCACATAACTGCTACATTCACCTTAACGCACTCAATACTGTTTGTGTTTGCTCAGCTGAAGGTGTGAGAGTGTGAGGAGAGGTGAGATGGAGTCAGAGGAGACAGAAGGACGCACTTTAGTGCAGGTGATCAGTGAGAAGTACAGCCCGGAAAACTTCCCATACTGCCGTGGGCCAGGAGTTGGAGTGGTGATCCGGTCGAGTCCCCAGGGTTCTCCTGTCAAAGGTCAGTTTTATTTTTGGCATTAGGTGAAATTCTGAGCCTGCTAGTTAAAGAGGGTGTTAGATACGATCTGGATCCTGATACACTGGTTATTATCATTTAACAATGTTTTGCTGTGTCTGTTGAAGAACACATGTTGTTATCATTATAGAAATGTATTCTAGGGCCAAAAACTAAAGGATATTCCAAAGATATTAAGTTAAATAAACTTTCATCAATTTATTACATTAACTGGTTATTTAAAGGTGTCTCTGTGTATTTGTGTATTAGATCGTCTAAATCTGCCCAGCATCCTGGTTCTGGATAGTTGTGGAATCACAGAGGCCGGAGATGACGAGGAGGTGGCCACTTTCTGTGCTCACGTGGTTGAGTTAGACCTCTCTTACAACCAGTTAAAAGACTGGGGAGAGGTGAGAAAAATGAGTCACAGGTTTTGTCTCAGTGTATTTACAGTTGTGTATTTAACACAAAAAAGTAAGTTCACAATAAGATATATGTGACCCTGGACCACAAAACCAGTCTTAAGTCGCTGGGGTATATTTGTAGCAATATCCAAAAAAAACATTGTATGGGTCAAAATTATCGATTTTTCTTTTATGCCAAAAATCATTATGATATTAAGTAAAGATCATGTTCCATGAAGATATTTTGTAAATTTCCTACTGTAAACCTATCAAAACTTAATTTTTGATTAGTAATATGCATAGCTAAGAATTCATTTGGACAATTTTAAAGGCGATTTCCTCAGTATTCTGATTTTTTTGTACCCTCAGATTCAAGGTTTTCAAATAGTTGTATCTCGGCCAAATATTGTCCGATCCTAATAAACCATACATCAATGGAAAGCTTATTTATTCAGTATAATGTATAAGTATGATGTATAAATCTCAATTTGACACTTAAGACCAGGGTCACATATAGGTAACACTTACTGAACGATTCAATAATATTCAGTTCATTAACAGTGATTAATGCATTAGGTATCATAAGCTAACTGTGAACAACAAATTTAATGTTAATTTATGCAATTAAAAAAAAGTGTTAGTATTTGTAAAAAATCAAATTAATTTAGTAAGGTTAATAAAACTATTATTGTGTTAAAACATGGTTAACATATAGAACTGTATTAAGTCTTATCAAATTTCATACTTTGATGTTGGTAGTAAATAAGTTTTAAAGGAATAGTTCCCCCAAAAATGAAAATTTGGCTACCTTTAGGCTATCCAAGAGGTAGATTAAATTGTTTTTTCATCAGAACAGATTTGGATTACAAATATAGCATTACATTACTTGCTCACCAATGCAGTAAATGGGTGCCGTCAAAATGAGAGTTTAAACAGCTGTTTAAAAATATCACAGTAATCCACATGACTCCAGTAAATCAATTGTCCATCAATAAATGTCTCAAAATCTGGTGTGATAATAAAAAAAAAAAAAAAAAAAATTTCAATTTTGGGTTCATTTTTGGCAAAATTTAATGGGCTTAATGAAATCCACTCATTTCTTTTGAATAAGGGCAAATCATTTGCCCACGCAGATTTTGCACAGTTTTTCCACGCATATTCGGTTGACAAACAGAATGCTGTTTAATTTAAAACTGACTTCTGTCTGTGGACATTTTTTTGCCAGTTTCTCTGTCAGTAACATTCAAAAGTACAATGAAATCGAGTTCAGCTATACAAGCTTGACTAAACAAACTGGTTGGGTTTGGTCAGTTTTTCATTCTTTTCTCTCCTTTCCTCTTCTCTTTGTAGATAAGTAAGATCGTGTCTAACATCCCTAACCTAGACTTTCTCAATCTGAGTATGAATCCACTGAGAGGGTTGAGCCTAGAGCCTGGAGCTGCTGAAGCATTCTCAGGCCTCCGCCGCCTTGTGCTCAATAACACGCATGTCACCTGGGACGTGGTGCACACACTTACACGAGAGATCCTAGAGTAAGTGTGTGTGTTTTATAGCATTTAAGTAGCCTGTCCCATGGCCCTATAGTTGTGAAAACGGAAGTTTTGTCATGCACTAAAACATGGTGTTTTCATGTGGTTCTATATATGTAGGCTGGAGCAATTGTTTTTGTGTCTAAACGAGTATGAGAGTGTGAGTGTACCATCTATACCGTGCCCGTCCCTGCGCCTGCTGCATATCACAGATAACCACCTGCAGGATTGGGCGGAGGTTCGTAAGTTGGGCCTTATATATCCAGGCCTGGCGTCTCTCATTCTGGCAAACAACTCCCTCTCGTCTATCCACGAGCCTGAGGACTCTCTACAGAGACTCTTCCCCAACCTGCGCAGCATCAACCTACACAACTCAGGTGCATGAACATCATCTCTGTAGACAGAATATCAGCACACACACACTTGTCAAGGAAGTCGCAGCATTACCCTTCATAATCTGTTCATTTATAATTTAAACAAAATTGAGTAGTTTTGTATGAAGAACAGACCAAAACTGTAGCAGTTCTTCACTGAACATCTTCGCTTCCACTGCAGCTTTCAAATATTCTCTTTCTATTATTCAGTAGGTCATCTCCTTTCTGTGGTTTAACAGTCATGGATTAGTTTACCAAAAAAATACATTTCTCACGCTCATGTTGTTCCAAACCATCAGATATTTGGTCATCTTGGAAACACAAATTATATTTTTAATGATACTTGAAAGAAATCTGTCCCTCCATTGAAGGCCATTCCACTAATACTATGATGCTTCAAAAACTTCCTAGATAAGAGAAAACTTAATCCATATGAATCCAATTGAATGGTTTAATCCAAGTCTTCTGAAGAGACACAATTGCTTTAAGTGATGAACAGATTTAATTTGGACTTTTATTCACATTTAAACACTGATCAACGCACACATCTAATATGGGAAGGGATATGTAATAAGGGAAGCCCAAATGTGCTTGCTTGATGTGTTTTCACCAAAAAATTCATTCAAATGACTTTATTTGTGTTTCGAAGATGAAGCAAAGTCTAATGTGTTTGGAACAACATGTGGGTAAGTAATAGAAAATTGACAGAATTCCTTTCTGGGTGAACTACGCCTTTAATGGATTATTAGCTAATATGTACGTGTTGTGTTATTTTAGGTCTATGCTGCTGGGAGGACATTGAGAAATTGAATTCCTTTCCAAAGCTTCAAGAGGTCAGATTGATGGGTATTCCTTTACTGCAGCCCTACAGCGATCAGGAGAGACGTTATCTTATGGTAGCACAGTGAGTAATCATGCACAAAAGGAGCCACTTTTGGAATTTGCAATTTTAAAGAATTGTTAGAAATGATTACACAAATCAGTGTGGCCACCGATATGGAATTGTACAAGTCCATGCATTCCATGTCTCTTTCTGTTTCCCTCGCTCACACACAACTGTCCTTCTTCTGTTTTGTAAGTTGCCTCGTGTGACTGTATTGAACGGCAGTGTTGTCACTAATGGAGAAAGAGAGGATGCAGAACGCTTCTTCATCCGCTACCACCTGGACTGCCCTGAGGATGAGCTGCCCCAGAGGTGACCCACCTGCACCCCACACGTCACCACACTCCATATACACAACTCTCTCAAGCTTTTCTCTCTTTAGATAACTATATACAGAACAGAAAATGATGGGTGTCTATGTTATGAAAATATTAAATTTAATCAGCCTAAAATATCTATATTATAATTTAAATAATATGCTTCTTTTTATTTTTATAACTCAGGTCTTATCTGTTACTCATAACTAATGTTACCCATTTTCCCAAAGCTTGAATATTAGTTTTAGCTTATTTATTTATATAGCACAATACAACAACAGTTGTTGACCATTGTGCTGTACAAGAAATTATAAAATCAAATTAATAAAACACCAATCAAAACAATATAAAACAACATAAAAAGTAATATGGTACAGGAGGTAGTACATACAGAGGAAAAAACATGCTTAGGACGACTCAGATATTATAAGCATTTTCTAAAAGGTGAGTTTTAAGTTTTACTTTAAACAGAGTTTACTTTAAACTTTAAAATAAATCTATATAGAAAGATACAAAGGGACTCATTATCATTTACTACAACGGCCTCGCTCCGTTCCCACGGCTCTCGGCCCCGCCCCACTCATCACAATCAAGTTATGAGATTTGGATTAAGAATTATGAGGACAAAAATGCATACACAAATGAGTTCAGAATAAGATCAATAATATGCATTCAGAAAAAAATAGAGCTGAATTTTCAATTCATGCTGACTTTAATGAACTTTAATGAACACTGGTTTCTTGTTTGTATACAATTAAGCATTGTCTATTAAATTCTGAATAATGCACTGAAAAGTGTTTTGCTGTAATTTAGGTTACATCTTTTTACAGTCATTCCACTGACATTAAAGGTTAATTTAGCCCTTGCAGGGTTTTTTTTTTTTTTTTTTTTTTTTTTTTTTTGTCAGTATTGTTTGTTTCTCAGTAGCTTTCTATAGAATGTTGTTATGCTCGTTGGAACAAAATTTTGCTGCTATGTAATAAAATCTTGGGAGAACCCAGCCACCTCTTTTGGGTTTAGCACAAATAGCCTTTCTGTCTCTCTCTCTCTCTCTCTCTCTCTCTCTCTCTCTCTCTCTCTCTCTCTCTCTCGCTCTCTCTCTCATTGGCCATGTTTTAAGTATCATGGTGGCCATCCACTACATTCCAACCTTTAATTTTCCTTTCACTTCTTTTTTTTAAGTTTGGCATCTCCAGTTATCCAGGTGACGTTTAACTCTCCCATCCCTCATGTTTTCCGGCCTCCCCTTATACCTTTTTTTGGGGGACTTTCAGGGTGATGTTTTCGGAAGTCTTTGCAGGTCAAAGACACAGAAAATGGATCACCCACGTTCTTAGCACACCCCATTCCACTTAACCTGGGAGAGTGTTCGGAGGACTGTTTCAGTGACTGTGGCAAGCCCCAGCTTCCAGCAGGGGATTCTAACCTTTGGGAGACAATGTGTCCACTCTCTGCCTCCTCAAAGACGCCTTTGTACTGGAATACTCCAATCAGAAAATCGATACACAAGGTGGCAGCTTTATTCGTTCTTCCCCTCCTTATATCCCCCTCTCTCCCTGTTCTTCTCTCCTGCCCCTTTTCATTTGGATGGGGGGGGGGGGGGGGGGTTAAGTTAGCTGGAGAATTTTTTCAAAAGGGGATGGAATGATGTCCTTGACTCAGTCTCTCCTGTTTTTTTCCGTTGAGTGATGGAGATGTTGTTGCTTTTATTCTTGAATGGCTCTCAGTCCTAGTGAATTCATTAAGTTGTCTAAACAGTTATGACACAGTTCCCGCTCTAGCTATAGAAGGTCGGGAAACTAGAGATGAGGTGGAAATAGGCCTTTCTCGGAAATAGTGGCCTTTTATCATCTGTCTAAAGTATCAGAAACTAAAGTGAGGGTTTTTTACAACCTTGATAACATGATAACATTGACATTTATCTCACTTGAAATTACTAAACTAAAATATGGCACCCCACACATGACACATAGAGAAAACTAAATACCATAGCATAAATACATAAAAACCACAAATTAAGAATTGATCCCATGACATTCATTTGTTCCCCCGATTTAGTTAAATTGTTAAATTGTAGAAATGAATTTAACTTGATTTAATTTGAACTCAGTTAAAAGAAGGGAACAAATTAGTACAATGCAGCCACAAATTAATAAGTCATGGGAGCACATTCATAAACCGTGGGATTTTATTTTTTTCCAGCTTTTTTTATGTTATGTGCAGGGCTGCATACAAATGGAATAATGTACCTAAAAATTAAAATTCTTGTCATTATTTACTTGCCTTCTTTTTTTCCAAACCTGTACGACTTTCTTCTCTGGAACATCAGGGAGAAGTTTAGTAGAATGAGCTCCTTTCTTCCATAATATGAAAGTGGATAAGGACCAGGGGTTGTCAAACACTGTACAAACATCATAAAAGTGAGGAACACTAAAATCTATGCAGTTATTTATTGGAAATCTGACTAGCTGACAGCTGTGGTCACCATTCACTTTCTTTGTTTTAAAGAAAAAAGAAATTCGAATGGTTTTCAAAGACATTAGAAAGTTTTCGTGACTGGGTGAACCATTTCTTAACAACTCACTTTTTCATTTATTTCTTCTTGAGCCCACCGGAAACACTTTTTTAGAGTCTTTCTTTTCAACACCTATGTAAACTAAAGCCAGGGTACACTGCACCTCATTTCTGACCTCCTCACTCCATCCACAACCTCATTTTCTTTTTTTTCTCTGTCCTTTTCTGTCTCTTTCTGGAGGAAAAGCCATTTCCCAGAGGGAAGAGTTTGAGATGAGAGCTGGCACTGGAGGGTGAAAGGGCAGGTGTAGAAGTAGATGGTAAACTCTAGATATGGGTTAAGGTTGCCCCCTTTTTGAACCCAGCCTGCTCTTTCCCCCACCCTTTGGGCGCAGCTTTGTTACAGACTCTGTAATAACTCTGAAAGAGGGCAAAGATCTGAGAAACGGAGAAAGAGATGGACAGAAAGAAATTATGCTTCCCTGACCTCAAACACACCTTTGGACCGGGCCATCTTTGAATGCATGAGACGTAACTAGTATAGAGACCCATTCAGCCTAATTTATGACACTCAAACTGTAGTGGCATAAAGTAAAGGATAGAACCATTGGAGAAACTTTCAAAGTGATTCCACAGTAACCTTAGTCTCATTTACGGTTGCTTGGACATAAACTTTAGGTATAAGTAGGCATGGGACTGTTATCTTTATAAAGCTGAGAAGATGTAGAGATTTGAGTGCTGGCTAGTGTAATTCAAACCTTTCACTGCATGATTGCTCACAAGGATTTCCCAGATCAGTACTATGGAAGGATATTCAGGACTATTTTCAATGCTATTTTAGTGCACAAAGTAGTTTTAGAAAGATTTACGTTGTTTAGCATATATATATGAAAATCCTTCTAAAACTAACTTGTGCACTAAAATAGCATTGAAAATAGTCCGGAATATCCTTCCATGGTACTGTCCTATTAAAAGTCACCATCCACTGGTCAGATGTGAGGTACATTTGTTTCATAGCTTATGTGGGTAGGAGGGAGACAGTTAAAAAGTTGAAGGAGCCCTATACATTCATCAGCCTTTGAGTAACTAAAACCTGAGTCGTGGCCATGGGCACGTTGATCCTCCCTGTGAGGAATGGGTAACACAGGAATGAGACAAGAGGGGAGGGCTGCAAAGACAGGGATGAACGGAGGAGAGTATGAAGAAAATGAAAGGGGCTATTGGTCTTACTGTCTTTGAGTAACTATAGCCTGGGACCTTGTTGACATTTTGACAGTGAAAGACAACATAGGGGTCTAGAGGAGAACAATGATGTAAGAAGGTAAATGTATAGGGAAAATCTAAGTGCATCACTCTTTACGGAAAATGAGAAATCTAAGAAGATAAGTGGATTGCATAACCAGGCTCTTTAGCATCCATCAATGGGGGATGTCAGTGCTGAAGATGTCAAGATAGAAGCATTCACAGACAACATGTAGACAAGTCCCCATTAAAGCGACACTATGTAACTTTTTCCTGTGTTCAAAATTTGCAAAATGTATATAAATGAGCGAGTACATCATAAATTATCTACCAAACCGCTTTTTTGTCTTATCCCAAATCACTACGGTACATTTATAATAAGTGATTATTTTTGGACTATTGTAGCCTGTTCGGGTCGTCACCGCTGCGGAGTAACACATACCTGCGTGAATCACCATAGACATAAACTTGGAGAAGTAGCTCCGGTTAGAAATGTTCTTCCGCGGGATGTGTGCATTTCTGTTTATTAACTGCTAGTGTGCCAAAATTTACAAAGGGTTGCTTTAAAGCATTTACTGCAGTTTTAACTAATTTAAGGGTATAGTGGCGACTACAATGAGGTTGTGATGATAGCTTGAGGTGCAGTACCTGGGTTAATAACGTTTTCTCCAAACATGCAGCAAATGTATCTAACTCAAACATTTCTTTTTTTGTAGCCTGACCAGGACTGAAACATGAATGAAATCAGATCAAATTCCAAGTACTTTTTCTTGTCTATCAGGACACATAACATCATACAGGATGTGGGGTAGTGTCTACAGCTATGTCTGAATTCATTTTAATGATTTGTTTTTGATAGTAAATTAGAGCTGTTCTCAGAGGGGACCAACGACAACATTGTCTTGGATCCACTAATGTCCTCAGTAATAAAGTTAACTCATTGGGTCCCATCCATAAAATATATAGTGAATATTTTGGACACTAACATATGCGTAAAATACAGAAATATCGCTTCTGTTGTCTGTTATTTTGTCTTGTGTGACTCTGTTGTTGGAAAAGAAAACAATGCTCTTGGTCTCATGCAACCACCTACATCATTACTATAGCAACCCATGTAGATATACTAGTTACCTACACTGTGTCAAGTAACAGATCTGATTTCAACTGATGCAAAATGACTGTCAGTCCTAAAGTTTGGAAAGCACAAACGGCAGCTGTGAGGAGTGTGAACAAAGCCTAAGCCTAACTGTATCTCCACTGTACTTTCAACTAGACAGGTTCCCCACCCCCAAGTTCATCCAGGGTGACTGCCACTGTAATATGTGTACTAAACTTGCTTTGCATAAAAAGCCAAAATGCTAACAGGTGAATTTACTTGGGTCTCAAGGGGATATTTCTCATGTTATGTTGTAGATATCTAAATGTTGAGCTATTGGTGATTGTGTGCATGTTATCTACCTGAAAACAGATCATGTTGTTTTTGAGGCCATCAACAACTGCAGTATCTACAGTAGACTCACTGTATGGCTCTACTATGAACCTGGTGCACTGCATGGTGGCGACTGTCCGGTCCCATCTCTGAGACTGATCTAAGCACTGTTCAAGGAATCCAAGGCAGCTATGTTATCACAGCGAACACCCATTCGCCTTCAATTAAGGAGCTTAGCCACACTAAATGAGACCCTTGAGTGAGACTGTTCTTTCTCTCAGACAGAGTGGCACTTTGTATAGAGGGGGCAGTATTCCCATGGCGAAGGCAGGGAGCCACAGGCACCTACCCAGGCTCAGGCTCTGCTTTGTGGGGAGACTTTTCTGGACAGGCTGGGGAAATTACTTTGATTGGCTGTGTCGGTTACTGTAGCCCTCTAAAGCTAAAAGACTTTTTTGTGGAGATTTTATTTAATTGTTCCTGCCGATCTCTTATCTTTCCCACAATCCTTCAGCAAGATGGGAAAGAAGGGAGGGTAAACGGGGTGGTGGTGAGAACTTTCTCACGGTTTAAAAACTCAGTGTGCTTCACAACCAGGTACACAAATACACAACCACGTTTTCTCACAAACACACACAACTCTGTTCACTTCCATGGTGCACTGATATTAATATTGTTTAGAGGAGTTGTCTTTTTTAAAATGTTTCAGAGTGATGTTTGAGGAAAATAGACATATGCAGACATCCCACCATGCAAAAAATCATTTCTGGGAGACAGTACCCCCTGACCAAAAAACACATCTTAATACCAGGTAGAAATAGGCTTTCTCTCCCACTCTCTACATTTCCGGGATGTTGGATATAATTCATGGACATCAAGAGACCCCCCCACCATAACAGAAAAATCTACATGTCAACACAACACAACACAAAATCATTTATCCAATAATGAATCTAGAATAACCTGTGCTTTTGTATGCTTTTGTAGATCATGAGCTATGTTCTAAATCGTAGTTGACTTGTTAGTCCAGCGCCTAAATAAGCAGTTGACTTCTAAGACATGAAACCTCAATTTTGACAACTGCAGCAGTCCACATAAGTAGCAACTCTGCACAAAAAGTGCGGGATGTAAAAGTATGACCCAGAATTGATTCCAATAGGATTAGCATATTGTTAAGCTAATTGTAGGGTGCTGTAGAAAGAACTCCTAAAACCCAGGAATAAGTTAGCATTTTTGAACTCCTGGCCGAGCTTTTTGTCGAGAGAACCAGGGTGATGCTAACTTCTTGGTTGGCCTACAAAATTACGTCATCAATGGAGCACACTATTAAATACTCTAACAAGCAAAAAATCTAGCGTATAAAAATTTTAAATTGAAATTTTGTTAATTGAAAATATTTTCTAGGTAGGCAGATTTTGGATCAGAGCTTTTGTATATTCTCTCTATTCTTGGTTTCTTCACAGTCTTTCTGTGTTTTTGTTTTAACATGAATTGGTCACTGGGTGTAGTAGTGAACAAGCATATACATTGGCTAAATTCACATGGTTCTTTTCTGACTGCTGTTCACTTTTCACATATAACACACTTTTATAACACTATATCCCCCTACCACCCCCACTTGCAGAGGTGGATTTGCGCCCTCTCTGTCATGTCCAGGTAGAGGTGCGTTTTGGGGACCAGACAGAGCCCCTAGAGCTCAGATTGGATCAGACAGTGGCAGACCTAAAGAAGCACTTGAGAGCCATGGTCCAGCTACCCCCCAAAATGATACGTGTGTACTATATCGACCGGCAGCTTGGCTACTCACTAGAGCCTCAGGAAATGAAATATGGAGCACGAGCACTTCATTCCTACAGTATACGAGACGGAGATGAAATCTTGGTGGTGCCCAAGACACAGTGACAGAAAAGAGAGCAACAACTGAGCACTCTTTGGAAAAATGACTGGTTGAGTTGTTTCCAGAATTACTGGAATACCTTACCTTAACAATCTTCCAATACAGCCAATGTGAATGCTGTCAACAGTGCAAAGATCAGCATGCTTTATGAAGAGAACAGAGAAAAACTGCCAATCTGGTTTTACAAAATCTTAAGTCCTATTTAAAAATGGTCCCTAAAAACAGATGTTGGATCAGAATTTTAAAAAAACGCTTTAAACTTTCACTGCTCTGTGGACGTATGTATACAAGAAAAAATGTATGAACTTTTTATTGTGTGTGTTTATGAGAATTACCCCCAACTGCATACATGCCTCTACTCTAAAGAATATTTGACCATTTATCAAAGGTTCAGAATGGAATATTTGGCCACCTAGCAGCTGAGGTGTAAAATTCCAAGTTACTTGCAAAGGAAAATTATTCTGGTAATTATGTGATTTGGGCTTTGGCTTAGCTCTTCAGCATGGATGAATATGATAGTTTGAGGCATACCGGTGTAACCATGCTTTTGTAAGAGCAAACGTCATTAGCAATGTCAAAACTCGCCCCCTCCTAAAAAGAAGAAGTTAGAAGACAAATATCCATTAATAATGTCTTTTGAGAAGGTAATAGTCTTCCACTTTAGTGGAAAGTGATTGCTTATATGGTTTAATTTTTGAATTAATTGTATTTATAATGTTCCTCAGTAGTTATGGCTACAAGCTATCAGAAGCACACATCATATATGCACTGTAATAGCCAAACATTTTTCTCCTTATTTACTGACATCACGTAGCCACACAAAGAGGAATTATAAGAGGGTGGCATTTCCTGCAAAATCGAAAAGTTCAAATGATAAATTGTTATAAACTTAAATCAGGGTAAGGAAATTTTTCACCAAAATCTTATGTACTGCAGCTTTAAGATATATATATATATATATATATAAAATCCAATAAAAATGTAGATGCAGATTGCGAATGCTAAGAGAAGGGGAGACAGACATTTTAGGTCTTTTCTCTGCCACTTCTTTGGTTCTTGAATTACAACAGGGTCACCTACAACCCTGAAGCCCTCTAAGGTTTACACACTTTAAATTCAAAAACGCAGCTCCCCCTATTGTGGCCACAGACCGACTGCAATCCCCTAGTCTCCTCTTTCCATAGTGGAAAGAGTCCTTGGAATATGTAGGTGCCATACTCTCATTGATGTTTAAGACAGATCATGTGCTGTTAGGTTATGAAATTGCATTTGATTATTATCACACCCATGTTACAGAAAAGGAAACCCAAGGGGACCAATAATAATGAGAATTAAGCCATATTTAATTTCATTTTTTATTGAGTATATATGCTTTTTGTGGGCTTATTATTTAAAAAATGGAAATGGCACACTGATTAATTTTGACTTTGACTTTTATTTTGAACTTTTTTGTTTTTTCTTTTAAATCTTGACATTACAAGTTTAAAGTAAGTTGAAGATATTTCTGTTGTCATTTGTTGAGCATGAAATATTAAGGGAAGCCATACACAAGTAACCTCATTGTGCCTATTTTATAGCTTTCAAATGACTGTCAGTGCATTCAGTAAGTACCTGTTCCCTTACCAAAGAGAATTGTTTGATGAACTTAGACCATGCCCTTTGTTAATATCAAACTAAATGACAACTATAATGTGTTGCACAGATGTGGACTAATTTTAACATTCAGTCTTTTGGACTTGTTTTTTTAACCACAGTCAGCACATACTAGTCTATACATTTCAGGAATTGGATTACTAGGGCTTGTCCTGTTCATTCCCATACCATTTCCGTGTTCCTGTGGCGCAGTGGCTCAGTGGCAAAAGGTTGTGGGTTTGATTCCCAGGGAACACACATACTGGTAAAAAAAAAAAAAATGTATAGCCTGAATGCACTGTAAGTCACTTTGTTATTTATGCATTTAAAAGCATCTGCTAAATGCATAAATGTAAATGTACCATTTCCCAGCAGAATGGCTCTAATGTTGGAGTGACAAATATAGTATAGACTCCCTCTCTAGTTACCAAGCTGTCCCTATGCAACCCTATCCCAGTGGAGGGTGTAAACAGGGAGCTCAGAATCCATTGGAGGTTCAGATAAGCTAAAGTTGTTATATATATTAGCATTACTGCATGGATGTTGTTGGATATTTAGACAGCTTTGTTTCAGTGTATCCACATATGTCACACTGATGATCTGTTGTTGTCTTATCACAGAGTCCAGCTTCTGTTTGCTCTCTTATCTGATGCTGTTATGCTTAAAAGTCCCATCACTGTTTTAGTTGTGTCCTATAACTGGAAATTGAGCTTGACTGTCATATTTTTGTCCAAATCCTTTGATTATACCATATTGTTGCCACGTTCATGTAATCACTCACCGTGTAAATTTACTTAATAATGCTTGCTAATGTCCTACAATGTTTGCTTTCATTCTCATCTGCGAACCATAGTGTGTTCGCTTCCAGCTTTCTCTCATCTTTCAACAGTGCCTGTGTCCCTACAAGTTTCTCATTGCTCATATTTGTTCTTATTGTGTTCTGGTTGTGGTGATGACACTTGATCCTCTCTGTTCTGCTCCCAAAGGACATCTGGCCTCTAACGGCAAAATGTTGTTAACAGAGCAGGTGCTGACATATTTACCTATTGCTGGGTCTGTATAATGGTGTTTTCAGAGTGTAAAGAGGGCCGTTGGCTTGTACCATGGATACTAATTCAGTGTTAATGGTTATATGAACACGGAAATAGAATATTGTTGTAAAAGTGTGATTTGTGTTACGAGTAATTGTATTTTACCATTATGTGAAATTCTGTTGAATGCCATACTGAAAAAATGTAAAAAAAAAAAAAAATAAAAATAAATAAATAAATAGCAGCCAAAGCTTTGCATTAAATTCACTGAGTCTTGATGTACCCAGAGCTGCCAAGGTAATGAAGTTTCTCTTTTTAATGACATTTGTTTTATTGTTAGTGTATGCAACATCACATGGTTCATCTGAGATGAGCAGAGGTATGTTAATGTTAATAATGTTAACAGCAGAGTTCCCCCATGTTATGTCCTCATTTAGTTTTAATCCAAAGTCCATCATACACCTGCATTATTTTGTCCCAGCTGTTGAACCTGCAAAATCTGAGTGGTACAGCATAACAACCAGTATGGCCTGTCTTATAAAGCTAACCTTGTAACCTGTTTATTTCACCTTCGCCTGTTGCCTTTTCTGTTTTTTGCTGTGCTATTCTTCTATTTCTTGCCGTAGTTGTGTATTTTACCCAACTCACACTAGGGACTAGCCACTGCGGAGACCTCACCAAGAGCCTAGGCAAATGCTAGCATCCAACTGGAATCTATCCAGCCAGACAGCCACATGCAAGACTGCCACCTGGATCACCCCAACAATTTGGCTGATAAAAAGTATCATGCCTAATTGGTTTCACCACGTTTAGAAGTGCTAGCCTAACCCTGTCACGCCTACAGGTGAAAGCTACATGTGCCAAATCTGGCATTGCTGTCACACTCACAGACTTACGCACAGCTCTTTCCAACCAAGGCTTAAAACTTCCATCTCCTTAGTGGCCTTACTGTTGGGCAGCATAACCTCCCAGAGTGCAGCAGGATCCAGAGTTCACTGGTGGATCGGCAACACAGAGAGTTGTGCCAATCTGAGGGAAGAAGGACCAGGGGTTACCAAGTCATGAAAGCAGGGGTAAGCAACAAAGACAAGGTCACACCAGGAGCTGCTGAGGGATTTGATGCATTTTGGATGGGTGGGGGATTTAAGAAAGTTTTTTTTTTTTTTTTACATCGCCTCACTCTGTAGCTAGAGCAAAAAGAACTGGCTGGGCAGGTGGTAGCCTGATCTACCCTGTGCATCATGGAGCAAGGAAGGCTGAAGGAGGCTCATTGTGTGGCCAAGAGGGGGAGATGTTTTCTGGAAAGGTTTGAGTTACCTTAAGGGGGCTTGACATTGTTGAGGAAAGGAAAGAAAATGAGGGCAAAGCAACTATTTGGCGTTGGATGCATCAAAGAGGTTTGGATGAAAATTAAGATACTGGATGACCCAGCCAGGTTCTTGTCCAGGACCTTTTCCCAATTCCAGGGTCAGGCCTGGTGGACCTACCAGCGAGCAACTACAGCGTTAGTGCATTCAACTATGCTTCAGTCCTTTCCCACGGAAATGGTTCGATGACTCCAAAGTCTTTGTTGTACCCGCTGACATTATGGTAATTCGGTCAGCCTGATTCAGATCTGCCAGGTTTGGTTGGCAGGTGGTTGATGGGGCTGACAGTTTGCGATTACATTTTATCAGACACTTGACTCCAGTGCCCAGACAGTGGAGTTAATGCTTATCGTCAAGCTCATAGACATCTCTTGTTCTTGGTGGGACTGAAACTGGTTGTAAAGATGCAGGATTAGCTCAGCTTAGTTGACCTATTCCACAACCACAACATTTGTGTTTTGTGGGTCAACATGAAAAAGAATGAGGGACAAATATAAAGACAAGACATAGAATGATAAACCCTATTAGTAAGCTCATTACAACGGCAGAGAGAGACGATGGTGAGAAGATAGGGATTGATGTCTCCTTCCTTGTCCTAACTCACTATTTCTTTTTTCTATATCTGGTCATTCCAGCACAAGATGATTCAACTGTCCAACAGTCAGCCTGGGACCACATTGCACTCTTTGTCAAATTCTCTGTTATTTTGCACTAGTTTAGTTAAGAGTATGGGCTGCATTTGCACAACAAAGCAACAAGGTGTAAAGGAACCCTCCACTGGGACCCCCACATTGGTCACAGGGAATCTGGGGTCTGCGTCCATCCAGTCGGCTTTCACACATCCTGCCCCCACCAGTATTTAGTTACATCCACTGTCCTCCTAGAAACAATGCAGAGTCTGACTCAGATCTCACTCCCATCTCCTTCCCAGACCCTATCACCGTGGATGCACCAATGATTTCCCCTCATTCTGTCATTATCTTACCACCGCATCTATGGAAATGAGTCCCATTTGGAGATCAACCCAGGGTTGAGTGAGCTGTTGCAAATGAGGCTGTCATTAATTGGTGCAGGGAGCCCAGTAAACAGGAGGGGGAGCACTGATTCACTCACATACGCACACACATAGAGTGTCCATGATGATTCATGTTAATGCAGTAACCCAAGCTCTTCTCCCTTTATCAGTCAAATAAAGCAATGTTTTTCTGCTGTGTTTCCTTTTGTAAATAAATGCCCCTAGGGTGGGCCGAAGAGCCCCTTAAAGAGATGCAGTGGACTGTGCTATGGAGAGGGCTGCTATCTAGGGAATCGGGGTTCAGTCCAAAGGCCTGACATTTTCTTCAGAAATCCTCTTTGTGCTTACAGCTCTAGTTTCAATATTTCCCTTCAGTTACTTACCAAACGCCACCCTTCACTGGTCCACAGGTCTACCCCCCTTCTCTCATCCACTCTCTCTTTACCATTCTGCTCTTGTTCTTCATCTTTCCCTCTTTCGAAAGTCTCAACCCCTCTCTCCATCGCCACCCCTCTCTCTTTCCCTCTCCTATCCTCCCCCTTCCCCAAAAACTGATCTCAGATTAACTTTAACACTATCCCTGGTGCAAAAGGTAGCACCTGCCTCTGATGCGTCTCCCTCCAGTAGAGCCGCACAGGGAACCCACACACTCACTCCTCCTCTGTCCTCTCATTCTGGGAGCACTTTCTCCAGACTTTTGCTCTTTGAAATCAAGCGTACCCCTAGGCACGGTTTGGGCCGTGTTTGCCATTCTTGTCCTTGGCGGTTGTCCGGTGGAATTGGACCAGCACTTCGCTCTGTGTGACTGGAGGATTTGGAAGGGTTTTTCTGGGCAGTCTCCCCCTCCCTTTTCTGCATCCAGGAGCAGAGCCCCTCCGCTTTTGAGACTGCATTGATGGTACCCACTTGGATGTGACTTAGAGGCTCATGCACAGGTGACGTGCTGAACTTCTGTCCTATGAAGGCAGGTGAGTGCTGAATTCTTACTTGTGGTCTAAGAACCAGAGCTCTTGTGTTGTTCTTGTTTTGGTTTTGTTTTCTTATGACAAATTCGCTGTCTTTCACTCCTTGTCAGTTTCTCACAAGTGATGTTCAGGTGCTCTCTACCTCTTTTACACCTTCCTTCTCTCTCTTTGTTTTGGAAACAGACTTTGTGCGTGAAAATGTAAATGATAGGTTTTAACTTCCAATCGGTAACTAAGTAATTTTGATAACATCTATCATTGCTATAAATGCCAGTCGTCAGAGATCGGTTTCTGAGAGGTTAGCCAAATGAACTCTGCCAGTCTATGTAATGTGAAGTGGAGAGCAATGGATTTGCCTGTTGGCATCTCATGCAGTATCTCATGGTTCACTTGGGAATCCCATCAAATGTCAGTTTCGTCTGTGCTGTGGTTTCATGACGGAAGATGTTATACAGGACATTGTCCAAACACAGGCTCTCTTCAGGAGACCGGATTTCATCAGTGTTGGAAGGTGGATGTTCTTTCTCATTTGGCAATAGGAAGAAATGATTCACTTAAAACTATGACTGAAGAATCCATTCATTATTCAAGCAGCTTGAATTAAAATTTTTCCTTTTGTTTCCATACTAATTTTGGAATGTTTTAATTAGTGACATCCTGATACAGTTTGCACTGAAATGTTATTTATTTATTTTTTTAATTACACATTTCCTATGATTTCTAAAGAAAAACTTTTTCTTCTTGTTAATTTCTTGCATTTTTAGATACACTTCATTTTAAGACTGGTTTTATATAAGTTATTACACTTTCTTTACTGTATTATAATTTTATGCGGCAGCTCAATGCCTAATTTGCTACCAGTGGATGATTATCTTACTAAGGCAAAGGCACAGATCATCCAATTCCTTTTCTAAGATCCCAACATTGTGTGAAATATGAGAAATTTAGACTTACATTTGAAACCATGTCTTGATTAATTGAGCTATAAAGACATTGTGAGCTTTGGTTTGGTTTTCTGAGTGAACTCTGACAGCATAATTCTGGATTTGTGATACTATGAAGAGCTTACATAATTCACAAGAGGCAACACAACGTGATTGTGTTTTTTCCCAATACCACTAAATTATATAACATTACATATTTGCATGCGACACATGACATATGAGTCAAATACTAATTATTTAATAACATACTAGACCTCTGGCAGTATTTTCCTTTTGGATATGCATTTGAGTATTAGGTTGTTTATTTTATAAGTTTTCTGTGGAATCACGCTTAAGACTGAATTAGACTGAATGTTTCAGTTTAAACCAGTGTTGCTTACTTTTGCTTACTGTCTGTTTTGACACTGCACTTTCTAAAAGCCATTGAGTCCGCTTCATCAAAAAATAGGTCTGCCTAAAATATTCCCAATTGACAGTTTTACCATCAAAATAGTTTTATACCTTTATCATTTCCATCACCTGATATTTGAGGTTGTCCATTTATTTTGGCACACTAAGGCTGGGTGAATCTAAAGGGAGTGAAACACAAACTTCAGCCCCTCAGGGTTGCCGTAAAGACCCCAGCAACTCAAGCCTGCTAAATTAAACCCATTAGCCTCACTGTTCACAGCCCTTTCTCTGATGCCAACAAGTCATAGCACATAAACACTTGGTAATGGACCCTTCAGACTATGGAGAGGAGCAAGGCATGTTCTCCCAGCCGCGGGGTCATTGGCACTGTGGAGGCCTGGAACTGCATCACCATAGCCCACTCACACGGTAGTGCTAGAGAATGTGATCCCAACACATTGTTCTCCATCACATAATAGAACCTTTTCAGCTCAGGGTGAACAGGCCCACCATCGAGAGGGAGAAAGGGGCAGAATGCCCCCATGGGAGACTTGGGAGACTGCTCTTTAAACCAGGGAAGATTAGAGACAAATGTGTCTTGGCCTAGTTGTTTATTTCTTTAAATAGGTTTATTATCAAAAAGGTTATTTTTTTATATATACATATATATTAAAATAACTGATATTTGGAAGGCTGGTGGCACCACAACATTGCTTATTTTTTTGTGATGAATATTTCAATGTTTCTCAGGTGTTTAGGATGGTCAGAACAGGCACTTTAGTCTCTCTTCTCCAGCTCTTCAGCACCCTTGCTCCCAGAGGAGGTGAGTGATGTCCTCTTAGCACTGCCTATAAACCCTCTCCTGCTTCCACAGCCCCTCTTGAGCATTAGATGTAACAGTGACTGATGGACAAAAAGAGCCAAGGCATAAAGAGTCAGTCAATAAGTAATGATGTCATAATGTGACAAAGTTGATTGATAACATAAAATAGCCTTGTAATAGTAATAGCCTAGTTAACAATTACTTGTTTACACAGGATATACAATTTTATATTATTTAGGCACTTATAGCTATTGTTTGACAGAATGTTAAAATTCAGCATTTAACTTAACATTTTCTTATGTTGATATTGTTTATTTCTTACTCCTTAACAGTTCAACAGGCTGTTAATGGTTTAATCTACAGTATGCAATCTCTTGGAATATGTGAAGGCCAGGTTTTTCCATCACTCAACATAAGAACCCATTTTACACGCCAAACTCAACACAGACCTTAACTTTATCATATGAAAAAGCCAAAAAAGACCAGAACATTAACAATTACCATAACAATATAAATATATACATATATTGTGAACCAAATAAATAATGCATTTTTTATTAATCTATATACTGTAGCATTTGTTATGAGAAGCAACAGCATGCACATTTAGAAACAATACCTACAACATAAATCTATAGGGAAAAAATCTATTCCCTTAATAGATTATCTATTATAAATTCTACAAGTTAGACCAAATTTACCACAGTAAATAAGCCTACAATAAAACGTGATAAATTCTCGTAAAGGTGGTCATGAGTAATTTTAAAAGATTTTAATAAATGTTAGTGCTGGAGCAAGATTGTTTTCTCCTCTTTTCTTCAGTCTTTTTAGTTTAAGTGCCTTTTTTAGATAATGTGTGACTTTCTCCATAGAATTTTAAAGTGGCAATTTCTCAATAGAATTTAAATAGATCACACATTTTACCATCAGCTTTGCTGGTTTGGTCTACGTCCCTGATCTGTCCAACACACCCTCACAGGGCCAATTGATCAATGCGTTTTTGCTTTGGAAACTATTTCTTTGTCAACATGTCCTTTTCCTCTGCTTAGCTTTTTCTCAGGATACCCTCTACCCCTTTGGACCCGCCCACAGGGATTTAGAAACCCCTAAGATGGATGATGGCAGTTCTCCAGAGATTCCACTACTAATTCCATTCATATTCTTCAATATGCCCTATAGATCCCTTTACGTAAGTATCCAAAATATGGACGAGAACTGTGAGAAAAATCACCCAAATTCTCCATGCAACTTCTTAAGTGTTCAATTCAGCAATGAATTGTGTAACAGCACATCTTCCTATATTTCCCAATAGGTCAACAATAATGGAGTGATCTCCTTCAACGTACAGGTGAGTCAGTTCACTCCAGAGCCTTTTCCCCTCAGTGACAGCCGTTCCTTCATTGCCCCTTTATGGGCTGACGTGCATAATGGTATCCGTGGGGATGTGTACTACCGTGAGACAACAGACCCAGAGATCCTGGAGAGGGCCACTCAGGATGTCAGAAAGTATTTCAAGAATATGGTGTCCTTCACTGCCTCCTGGGTCTTCATTACTACCTGGAATCAGGTCACCTTTTATGGAGGCAGCCAGACAACGCCGGTGAGACAACAAGAGTTTAATGCAGCATGTACTGTGGGATCACCACAATATTCACCACCACCATCACAAAAGAGAGTTATCAATCTTATTTTTTTTTTCTTATTTTCAGGTAAATACATTTCAGGCACTTTTGATCTCCGATGGCCAAGCTTGTTTTGCTATGTTTAACTATGGAGAGATCAACTGGACCACAGGCACGGCTAGTGGAGGAGACCCTCTTACGGGCCTGGGAGGAACCACAGCACAGGTAATCTCGGAAATCTCATCTGTGACATAACTGTTGTTACAGAGGTTGCTGTATATTATGGACTACATCATATTCTTCTGGTTCTTTGCATCAGATAGTTACCTGGGAAAAGTTTTCATCCTCTGAAAACTCACAACATAATCTCTTTGATCTCTTTATCACTCTCTGCTATGGTTGCCCTCTCTAGGCAGGTTTCAATGGTGGAGATGTCAGCCATTTCTTCAACCTTCCCGGATCACGCTCGAACGAAGTGGTCAACATTGAACAGACCACTAATGTTAACGTGCCTGGACGGTGGTTCTTCCGCATTGATTCTGAACAGATAGACCCAGCAAATGGCTGCAGCTACAATGGTACAAAAAAAAACTATATAATTATTTTAATACATTAAATTAATATTTTACCCATATCTTAAATGTGCATTCCTTGTTTTTTTGCCATGTACACTTTTTACTCAACCTGTTTCCCTCATGCCTTATCTTACTCTCTGTTTTTTTCTGTTTTTCTCTGCAATCTTTTTTTTTTTTTTCAGGGCGGTTTTACCGTCGTGGGGAGGTTTTTTGGTTATCAGACCAATGCACTCAGCGATGTAGGTGTCTTGATCTGAATAATGAGGTCATCTGCCAAGAAACTCCATGTGGTCAGTTAGAGACCTGTGAACAGGTGGAGGGGGCTTACTACTGCCAGCCTACCCGTACCAGCACCTGTGTTGTGTTTGGAGACCCACACTACCACACTTTCGATGGATTTCTATATCATTTCCAGGTGCAGTATAAGGTTAAAATCCCATTTCCATAAAACTGGTCAGTAATAGTTAGGAAACGTTTTTAGGGGAGCACTTTTGGCAGCCCTGGCTCACTCTATGCCCTAGGAAATAAAAAATAAAAAACTCCAATAATAATGGGTGAACGGGTGACTTTATCTCCCTGAAAATTGCACTCAAAGTGCACTTGGCTCACTGTATATGTATGATGCTTCTGGAAATAGTAAAGTATGAAATTTCCAAACCAAGAAAAATTTAAATATAAGGATCATCATATTTCACACATTCAGTTTAAAAGATATCCATTATCAGATATTACGCTAGAAGCAAAAGCTTGTATAAATTTATCCTATTACAAAGCTGAGTATCATGCTAATCACTTGTGGGATTTTTTGCTTTGTATAGAACTGTAAGCTAAAACTATGTGATTTCCTTGATCTCCCATCCAGGGTACTTGCTCATACCTGTTGGCTCGTCCATGCTGGGAAATGCCTGGTTTGCCTTTCTTCAGCGTAGAGGCCAAGAATGAGAACCGTGGTGTGACCACTGTGTCCTGGCTACGGGATGTCACAGTAGAGGTGTACAACCACCGTGTCACACTACCCAAAGGGACTCTGGGAACTGTGCAGGTCAGCTTTCTTCATGTTTCAGTCCTTTAAATTTGAAGCTGTTACTAAATTGGCCAACTGTGCAATCAGTATGAATAGCAGCCTAGTAGATTAAATTGTTCTTGTAGGACACAGGCAATATAACCTTTCTCAATGTCTTTCACTTTGTGTTTCTGCTGTTGCAGGTGGATGGCCTGATAAAGACTCTCCCTGTTCAACTTCAACTAGGCGCAGTCAAGGTATACCAATCTGGCGTTGCTGTCTCTTTGGAAACAGACTTTGGTCTTTTGGTGACCTATGACGGATTGCACTACGCCTCCATCTCCCTCCCCAGCTCTTATTTCAACAACACTTGTGGTCTATGTGGTAACTACAACGATGACCCAGCTGATGATCCCGTGTTGCCAGATGGCTCTTTGGCAGAGAGCGTAGTGGAGCTGGGTGGTAGCTGGCGAGCTGAGGACACAGATTTTCGTTGTACAGATGGCTGTGCCCAGAACTGTAGCTTGTGTGAACCGGCAGCTGAAGTGTTCTACTTTCGCTCAGACTACTGCGGGATGATCAATAAGACTGATGGGCCTTTCAGAGACTGCAGAGCTGTGGTAGACCCCACAGCATTTGTGTACAGCTGTGTTTATGATATGTGCAGCAATCGTGATAACATCACCACCCTGTGCCAGGCTATACAGGCATATGCACTTGCATGCCAGGCCCTGGGAGTCACTATACGACCCTGGAGATCACGCTCGTTCTGTGGTGAGTGATATCAGGTGTGACATTAAGGTTAATTCTGTGTCAATAAAGTCCAGACATCGTAGAGAGTTCATTTAGACGTTAAATCAAGTATACATTATTAAATACTTTTCTCACTTTCTATCATCAGTATGTTTTCTTTTCCACTGACTTTTTCCATTTGCCATTGGCTCTTAGCATTGACATGCCCTGAGAACAGCCACTACCAAGTCTGCACGAGTGCATGTCCTGCCTCCTGTTCCGACCTGACATCTCACCTCTACTGTACCCATCCATGCACTGAGGGCTGCCAGTGTGACCAGGGCTATGTGCTGAGTGGTAGCCGCTGCGTCCGTCACTCTGAGTGTGGATGTGAGCGTGATGGCCTCTACTATGCCCTAAATGAAACCTTCTGGGCAGGGGAAGGGGGTGAGGTGGGTGAAGAATGCTCCCAGCGCTGTGTGTGTGGCCCAGCAGGTGAAGTAACATGCTTCAATGACTCTTGTGGTGAAGGCGAGGTGTGTGTAGCAGAAGTTGGATTGTTGGGATGTTACCCTCGTCGCGAAGCAGTCTGTTTGCTGTCTCAGACTCAAATACTGGCTACGTTTGATGGGTCCACAATGCCGTTCCCTGATGAAAGCTCATTCTACTTGGTGAAGACTTTGGGACGCTTGCCTGCAAATGTTACATCAGTCGAGGTGAAGATTGGCAGGAAGCTGGTGAATAAGGGCCCTACATGGCTCCGGCCAGTGGTCGTAAGGGTGGCACATTTGGAAGCACAGATAGGTGGCTCAGATTTTGACTTGATAAAGGTTTGTGGTGACTTTCATATCTTCTAATCTGCAAAAAAAGTCTGTGAAACTAAAAGATGCTTTTAAAAAGATACCTACTTGGGACACCTCACTATAGCAATATCATCACTTGTACAGTAGCTTTGATTGTTCCTTAATATATTCTCACATATTGTTCAGACCAAGTTATCTGATTATATGACATGCTGATGATGTCGTAATTCTCCTCCCCACTCAGGTCAACGGTGAACCGGCGATTCTTCCTTATGTCCATCCAGTGGAGCCTTTAATAATATACCGGTCCTCTGGTAATACCACGGTGATTGAGTGGAGTGGTTTAGTCCGCACTCGATACTCACGTCAGGGCCTGCTAAACATCACTCTCTCCACTCTCTTTTACAACACCACCTGTGGTCTTTGTGGTTTCTTCAATGGAGATCCAATTGATGACCTCCGTCTACCCAGCGGAAGGCAGGCCGATACACCCGAACAGTTTATTGAAGGCTGGAAAGCCATTGCGGATGATCTGACATGCAATGGCGACTGTGAGGACTTGTATCGTATGTGTACAGATTTAAGGCTGTACCAGAGCCCATGGTTGTGTGGAAACATCAATGACCTAGGAAACAGCTCATTCCTGGCTTGCCACACAGCTGTTAATCCCTCTCCTTTCTTCAGGAACTGCCTCTACAACATGTGTGTGCGGGAAGGAAACCGTTCTGCCCTGTGTAACTCCCTCCAGGCATATGCTTCAGCTTGCCAGGATGCTCAGATCAACTTGGGAGCCTGGAGGAGTGCTACCAACTGCCGTAAGTGTGTTGGTTGTTTCTCTCTTTTCCCATTTTCAGCACCTTCTATCCCTTTAACATCATTTTTCTTTTGCTTTGTTTCTTTAGCTCTACCCTGTCCAGAAAACAGTCATTTCGATGAGTGTACATCTGCATGCCCTCTCACTTGCTCTAACCTGGATGATCCCGAGGAGCCATGCCCTCTACCCTGCTCCGAGGGCTGCCAGTGTGAAGAGGGATTTGCCCTCCGTGATGGCATCTGTGTGGCACGTAGCGATTGTGGCTGCTTCTACCTGGGCCAGCAGCTAGCCACCAATGAGACATTCTGGACAGACTGGGAGTGCCAGGAGCGCTGCTACTGCAACGGCACAGACAACAGTGTCTACTGCACCTTCTCACCCTGTCACCCAGAGGAGTACTGCCAGGAGAATGAAGGCCTGTTTTTCTGTCAGCCAAGGACAGAGGCCATGTGTGTTGTTGCTGGTTATGGACACTTTTTGCCATTTGGAGGTGTACCATTTGACCTGCAGAGCAGCTGTACTCTACGCCTGGCCACTACTGAGTGTGGAGAGGGGGGCGAGGATGGCTTTGGGGAACTAGACAGTGCAGAGACCGTTCTGGGAGGACTGCCCAGGTTCCAGTTTTCAGCTCAGAATGAAGAGCGAGACACAGGCCAGGCTATATGGGTGCGGGGATTTGTTCTGGAGGTCTATGGATATGAAATTGAGGTGTCACGAAGTTTCAAACACACAGTCACGGTAAGATTGTCCTTAGCTATGTGTTGTATGTGTTGATTATGACTAATGTGAATCTTATGCTTGTTTTAAACAGGGCCATGTTCAAGAACTGTAATTAACATACAACTTACATCAATTAGAGTCCCACAAATAGCTTGTTCATATTTGCATGTACAGATGTGATCCAGCAGCCAAAGCTGATTTGGTTCAGTACAAATTTCTTCACCTGCACTTGAAACAGACAGACATGGCAGTGGCAGACATTTTATAATCACAAGAATTCCTCTGTAATTCTAGAACACCACCTTTTGAAGGTCAAACTCCTCATTTTTATGACACAAAGTTATTTTAATCAGCCCAGACAGAAGAGCTAAACAAAGCAGTACATTTTTTTCAGGTGAGGTGTATAATATTTCAGCCAGCATCTGTTAGCATACTGGAGCAGATACAGAGGGAAACTTACAACTGAGTGACGTCTGGAATGAGTTCACAACACCACTGGAAGATCTGAGGAACTTTAGATCAAATAAAGATTGAGAGGAGAAGAAAACCAAGTTAGAAATTGAGAGACCGAGTGAATCATAATAAAACTGCCTTTTGTATAGATAGAAGTACAGCAAGTATAGATAGACAATGAACAACAGATTGATAAAATGAGATGATATAAGAAGCAAAGCCAGGAGATGAGACATATTATGTACCAAACAGATTTCATTGCTATTATTGAAACAAATGCCAATATGTTTTTTAATCTCTTTTAGGTGAATACAGAGCGCCTGTATCTGCCTATAAAACTTGGTCCAGGGAAAGTTAACATCTACACTCTTGGTCTGCAGTTATTTGTGGAGACAGACTTTGGTCTGAAGGTGGAGAACAGATCAAAATACATATTGCAAATTACCCTTTGCTTGTAAAACATACTGTACACAGGGCAAAAAAGCAAAACTCCTCAGATTACAACATTATCCACTGTGTAAGCTAATACACAGTTAATATCTCTACAGGTGGCTTTTGACTGGAATACTCTACTGCTTCTGACTCTTCCTCGCAGTCTCTTTAACTCTACCTGTGGGCTCTGCCAAGGAATCCCTATCACTGGTCCCACTCTAAGTGTCACAGAATGGGGCATGGCATGGGCAGAACGTGACACCTTCTGCCAAGTTGGTTGCGGGGACTCTTGCCCTCGCTGTGGATTGGCTGAGAGGGGCCTAGCTGCTGAGGTCCCCGCCCAAGTAACAGATGCTGTTGGTAACACTGACATGGATGAGGGTAACCCAGGAAACCGTTTCCACCTTGCTGAAGGGTTGTATGTGTATGTCGAACCTGAGGCGGTGAGATTATGTGGACTTATAATAGACCGTGGAGGTGTGTTTGCGCGCTGTCACAGCAAAGTGGCCCCAGCATACTTCTACCAGAACTGCCTGCAGGATACATGTATGGATCAAGGTGCTAGAGAGACCATCTGTAACTGGCTACAGATTTATGCCAATACCTGTCAGACACAAGGAGTGTCTGTCAATGGCTGGAGAAGTTCCACACCCTGTGGTGAGAAATATTTTCATTTATGTTAATTTACTCGTGTCACAATCTTGTTATGCATAAAAATAAATGGTGCTTTCAAAAAGCAAACATAGCAATTTTAATTCTTCATACTTGAGGTTAGGGGTTTGTTCTACAGTAAATCGTGTGGCTTATTAAGGAGAGATGTGCTGTTTATTTTCTAAGGGGTCAGATTTTCACCTGGTATACTTACAAAGAAGGAGGAGCTGGACCCAGACCAGTAAACAGCCACTTAACAATTTTCTCCAGTTTTATGCATTTAAATGCACTTGGAACCCACTTAACAATTTTCTCCAGTAAATTATTTAAATGCAAATATTGCTTGCATTTCGTGGGCTAACTTTTTATGCATTTAAATGCAAATATTGCTTGCATTTCTTGGGCTAACTGTTTGGTGTTATGCTGGTTAACCACAAACCATGTCTTAGTTTACAAATGTTCTGTTTTGCCAACATAAAAACTACAAGACACTTTATCACAATCAAAGCCCCATGAATGCCACACATTTATATAAGCCCTTTAAAGTGAAATGCAATACATCCTCCTCTTTACTTCTGGAGAAACTCACCCATCCAATGAACTCTATGTGTGCCCAGTCCTGTCGTGCCCTGTGAACAGCCACTATTCCAGCTGTATGATGGTGTGCCAGCCGCAATGTGCCCCTGCACGTGGACAGAGAGACTGTAACCAGTACTGTGTTGAGGGGTGCCAGTGTGACCAAGGCTTTGTGCTCAACGGCAAGAGTTGTATACTCAGTCAGAACTGTGGATGCTACACGGATGGTAAATACTATGAGGTAAGACACAAAACTAGACAATACATCAAATACAATAAACATCTATTAAAACCATGCAGTATACAATACAATACCTATTATTGGTAATAAAAAAAAAATTTAATTGCCACACTTTTCTTAATGAGTCTCTGTATCCAGTCTGTTTAACATTTTAAAAGACCTGTTCTTCTTAATATATTTTTTCTTGTTACATTGGCTTTTTTTTCATGTGTTTAAGCAAAAATGTCACAAAATGTATTATTTTGTATTATGAAATAATAAATAGGATATTATTAAATTTAATAGTTTTTACTCCTTAAAAAATTAAGAGTGACAAAAGTAAAAGACACTGAATTAAGTATGAACAATTACCAACCCCCTAGAAGCCACATAGCAACACACTTATGTATGGACAGCCCCCACTCATGCTTTCCAGAAAATGTAGAGAGCTAGCATTCCTCTTCTGCCTTTTCTTGAAATGCAAATGTGTTGTTGTTTTCACTCTATTTTCTGTCTCTCAGCCTAAGCAGCTGTTCTGGAACAGTGACTGCACTAAACGTTGTCAGTGTATTGGACGGAATCTGGTTCAGTGTGACCCAAGGCGATGCAAAGCAGAAGAGGAATGTGTTCTACGTAATGGTGTGCGAGGATGCTTTGCCCGACGTAATCAGCACTGTGTAGCATCGGGTGGCGGTGTCTTCCGTACTTTTGATGGTGCCTCTCTTCGTTTACCTGCCTCATGCTCCTTTGTTCTTTCAACGATCTGTCACAAGCTGCCTGAGTTATCTTTTCAACTCATTGCCAATTTTGACAAGTGGAGTACACCCAACCTAACCACCATCTCCCAT
Source organism: Cyprinus carpio (assembly GCF_018340385.1). Lineage (NCBI taxonomy): Eukaryota > Metazoa > Chordata > Actinopteri > Cypriniformes > Cyprinidae > Cyprinus > Cyprinus carpio. The sequence goes on from NC_056576.1 coordinate 29,639,152, forward strand.
GCTTACCTCTACATCAATGAGGAGAACATTCTCATCTCCGGAAACACAGTCAAGGTAGGAACAACGAATTTGTACTGCAAATTATGTATGGGACAGGACATCACTCAGGTGAAATGGTCTTGAATTTCCTAGGAGAATTTAAAGGAGAAACTGGTATTTCAAAATGAACATTTAAAGCAGAGTGTCTCAACTTCTCAAGCCCTCGAGGTCCACTGTCCTCCAGAGTTGAGCTCCAACCCTAATCAAACATACCTGAAAAAGCTAAAAAAAGGTCTTCAAGATTACTAAATGTAATAAGCAGTTGAGTTTGATCAGGGTTGGAGCCACACTTTATAGGAAAATGGAAACTGGATCCAGAGTTGCGATTGCTTTTTATGTTGACTAGGAAATTACTTTATAATGATTAAGACTTTAAATGTCTCCTAGCTAAATGCTAAGTGTTTTCCTCTTTTACCTCAGGTAAATGGTACGCCCGTGTCCGTACCTTTTGTCACCGGTCTAATGACACGAGTGTCCACATCAGAGGGATTCCTGGTGATCGACACTCCCCAGGACATCCAGGTGCGTTATAACAGATTCAACATCCTCAGCATTACAATGGGCCCACGGCTGCAGAACAAGGTGTGTGGACTGTGTGGGAACTTCAATGGGGACCCCACTGATGATTATATCACCTCTCGTGGAAAACCTGCCGTCAGTGCACTGGAGCTCGCTCAGAGTTGGAAAACCAATGGCATGCAGAACAGGTTAGCAAGAAAAAGTGTGCCTTTATTTTTATCACTCATCTCATTCGTTTCACCCTGTCCTTATTTCGTTGCCACTCATTTTTTACCCTCCATTGCCTGATCCTTGTCTGTAGTTGTGATGAGACGCAGTATGTGGCCCTGGCTCAATCCTGTGATAATACAGCAGTATCAGAGCTCCAGGGAGAAGAAAACTGTCTGAAGCTCACAGATTTGAAAGGTTTCTTCCAGCCCTGCCACGGCCTACTGGACCCTCACCCTTTCTACCAGTCCTGCTATATGGACGGCTGTTACAACCACCGTAAGGCCCAGGTGTGCGGCTCCATGGCAGCCTATGCTGAGGCCTGCCGCTCTTTCGGGACACTCACCACCAAGTGGATCGCCCAGGAGAACTGCTGTAAGAGGACACTGCCACCTACAGGATAAGATGGAGAAGTGTAGAAAGTGAAAGGCAGCACAGCTTAATTGTCATTTTTAGAAGTATATTTTATATGTATTATTTCTTTTATTATTATTTATCATTATTTATCCATGCCTCCAAGATTATCGCTTAAGTCACTTTCACAATTTTGACAAAACTGAAATATTTTATTCGAAACTTTCTGTGCTAACTTTGTAACTGGACCTGTCTTTAGCAGAATGGATCTATGACCCCTGTGCAGGAGAGATCTGCTCTAACAACACGTGTGAGCAGGAGAATGGAGGAGATTTGTGTGGCTGCCCTGAGCTACCCAGCACTGACTTTAGTGAGTAAAACAAATATATAAATCAAAATAAATATAAATCCTTTGTAGGGTTTCTTTGAAGTTGTTTTTATCATTATTGCTCATACTTACAACCCTTACCCTAAGTAGTAAACCCAATCACATTATCCTGCACTAGTTACTTTTTTTATGTTATAGTAGCAGACTAACTGCTAAATTAAAAGGTCACATTATGAATTGGTATGAAATATTGAAAAAAAAGACAATACGGAACATCTTGTTCTTGTGGTGTAGGTGAGGATGACATCATCCAGGCAGAGGTGACCTGTAAAAACGCTCAGATGGAGGTTTCTATCTCAAAGTGCCGATTGTTCCAGTTGGGCTTTGAGAGGGAGGACGTACGAATTAATGACCAGCACTGTGCTGGTATCGAGGGAGAGGATTTCATCTCGTTCCGTATAAACAATACCAAGGGACATTGTGGCTCTATTGTACAGGTGAACAAATCCCGCTTTTCCCTCATTAACAATCGGTCAGGATCAGACTGATTCAGTTTAGACACTAAGAGCTCTGCCTCTTGAGAGAGTGGAAAGTACTTGTCCTGGTAAAGAAAATGTACTGTTCCATTCACATCCATTTACATATATGGGAATAAAAGCAAAGAAGCTCAGGTTTGGTGCACATTTGTATAGTGAAAAGACACCTGAGCAATAGCTTGGACCAGCTTGGACGACAAACCAGCTTAAAGGGATAGTTCACCCAAAAATCTAAATTCTGTCATTAATTACTTGCCCTCATGTCATTCCAAACCTGTAAGACCTTTGTTCATCTTCAGAACACAAATAAATATTTTTGATGAAATCCGAGAGCTTTCTCACCCTCCATAGACAGCAATGCCACTACACCATTCAAAGGTATTGAGGACATCTTTAAAATAGTCCATGTGACATCTGTTGTGCTGCTGACACAGGAGCAGACGTTCTGATGTAGAAGACTCATGCCGTGCACCTTGTTTACAAGCGGAGGAATGCATACGCATGCATTGTGGTACTCTCATGAATGTAATATTTGTTTTCTGTGCACACAAAAAGTAATCTTGTAGCTTCATAAAATTACAGATGAACCACTGATGTCACATTTTAACGATGTAAGTAGACTATTTTAACGATGTCCTCACTACCTTTCTGGGCCTTGAATGTGGTAGTGGCATTGCTGTCTATGCAGGGTCAGAAAGCTCTCGGATTTAATAAAAAATATCTTCATTTGTGTTCCGAAGATGAACGAAGGTCTTACAGGTTTGGAATGACATGAAGGCGAGTAATTAATAACAGAATTTTCATTTTTTGGTGAACTGTCCCTTTAAGCAGGTTTAATATGTATTTGTTTCAGTATTTTCTCAAAACCTAGTCAGCTGCCATCCTAAAAGTTTTTTTGGCATCATATACACATTCTTAATGCACAGGGAATGATTTACCTTACAAGAAACCTCTTTTCAGATTCAGTGGCATAAATGATAAGTCGTGGCCTAATGGTTAGAGAGTTTGACTCCTAACCCTAAGGTTGTAGGTTCGAGTCTCGGGCTGGAAAAGTGTATAAGATTATTAAATGTTTGCTGATTTAGTTCTAAATTACTCAGGTTGGTACACAATAATTTTGAAACTGCTTTCCAAATGTGTTTTCAAGAGATATTTTGCAACTATTCATGACTTTAAGATTTACAGAAAAAGATACTATTCTCATTATGTTTTTGCTTTTCATAATTAAATTTTCGTTGTGTACATACTTTCGTTGTGTACATACATACTTAACGTGCTGTCTTCTTGGCTGAATATGTTATTTTCTGTGGAAAGGTAATTAAATTCACAGTAACTTTATGTGTGTGTTCATGTGTGTGTATTTGTGAGTCTAGTCGAATGGAACACACATTATGTACAAGAACACGGTGTGGATCGAGAGTGTGAACAACACGGGGAATGTAGTGACACGTGATAAGACCATCAATGTGGAGTTTTCTTGTGCTTATGAACTGGACATCAAGATCTCCCTGGAGACAGTACTGAAGCCAATGCTCAGGTCAGACATTCACCCCTCACAAAAAAAATAAAAAATACCACTGTATTACCATGGTATGTTCATCTGTGTATCATGGAACAACCACATGTATTGTCATAAAAGACAAACACAATATAGATAACATATTATAATAAGAATAAAATGATAAAGATAAAAACTCCCTTTTTCTATTGTCCACAGTGTAATAAACCTCACACTACCGACCCAAGAGGGCAACTTCATCACAAAAATGGCCCTTTATAAGAACGCCTCATACCGACATCCATACCGCGAGGGAGAAGTGGTGCTGAGCACCAGGGACATTCTGTTTGTTGGGGTGTTTGTGGAAGGAGCAGATCATAAACAGCTTATTCTCATTGTGAACATGTGCTGGGCTACACCATCTCGTTACAGCAGCGACCGCCTTCGTTACATTATCATAGAGAGAGGGTAAGCAAATAGCTTAGTAAAAGAGCCATACACATATTTCAATACATATTTAACGTATTCATATACGTAAAACAAATGTTTAGAAGAGGAATGCACACTCAAATACATACCAGTGAGTTTACAGCTCTAACATAACTGTAATTCGTAGGTGTCCTAACATCAAGGATAACACTATAGGCATGGCTGAAAATGGTGTGTCCCTCACCTGCCGCTTCCACGTCACTGTCTTCAAGTTCATTGGTGATTATGATGAGGTGCATTTGCATTGTGACGTCTCTCTTTGTGACTCAGAGACCAACACCTGCAAAGTGGTGAGAGCTTGTTTTATTTTATTTTTAGCCGTTTTGCCATTTACAGCAACAGAGACTATGGTAAAGGGGCTTGGTACATTAAGTGCCACTAAAACATGGCTTGGACTGACAAATACAAACATGATTTAGTGTGAATTTGGTGATGTTTTTACATCTTGCTCATGTCACCATCAGTCATCTTGGAGAAGTGCTTCTTTTGGATTCAGAATGTCTTTTTGCTTTTTCAGAACTGCCCTCATAACAAACGAAGTTATACAGATTACAGTCAGCATAAAGAACAGATCCTATCAGTGGGACCAATCAGAAGAAGAGGTATGGAGTATATTTTAGATTTGTGCATGAATGCATGACCTGTGTGTGTGTTGTTTAATAGTGGAGGCAATAGGATGTGGGTGTATATAATTGGGTGTTTTGTGTATGTATGTATTAGCAAGGTGATTACAGCTATAACAGTGTGTGTGTACTGTATGTGTGTTTTAGATTCAGACTGGTGTGAAGAGGCTAATGGTGGCTGTGAGCAGATCTGCACTAGTCAAGTAACAGGCGCTGTGTGCAGCTGTGTGACAGGAATGCTGCAAAGAGATGGGAAGAGCTGCCGAGGTAAACTGCGAATACACACACACATGTGCTGTTTTCAGATTTTAATAGGTGAACATTGCCTAAAGTGGCATGCTACAAAGAGTAAAATATCCCAGCGCTGTAATACTAATTATCAGCACTCTTGAAAAATTTAAAAACCCTTTGAATTTGGGAAGTTAAAACCAGAAGTGCTAAAATGCTAACTCATCTCCAGGTTTTGGCCTTCAAAAATACATCTTCCCTGCAATACTGTTAACCAAATATATCCGACTGTGGCCCACAGTAGTACGAGTTATGCCTACTACAAAAAAACAGCCAACTATGGAATGTCATCAGAGTCCCTCCCCCAGGAATCACTGGCTATATCCAAAATACCCTGTTACCTACTTTACTCCACTAATATTAAGTCCACTTAAAGGTGAATGAAAACGAGTGAGCAAATTTGGACACTGAATGCACCAGAAGTTCTGCAGATGCCATCTTCTGGTGAGACACAGTAATTCATTTGACTTGATGCTCACAGTACATGTTTTTTTCTCTAGCGGCTAGCCATTCATTGTACATTAGCTGTATGCTTATTATTGAAGTACATTGTGGGATTTAGTGAATGCATTCGATAAAACCACTACAAATGGCTGTTCCCTCAAATAGTGCACTATATACAGTAAGAATATAGTGGGTGATTTGAGACACAGCCACTAATTTTGTTAATAGTGCTGCTCTTCTTCAATTTTACTTTCCTTGCTTTTATTCCATATAATATAATATTTGAAAGCAATATAATTTTGCCTTAAAAACATTTCATACATAAAAAAACTAACTAAAAAAATTAATTAAATGTGCTTGATAATATGTAAATTGAAGTTGTAGATGCAACTTGTAGATCAGAACTGACTTTTGTATGTTTATTCATTTTTCTTTACCAGAGGTTTGTCATTATTTTGCTGTATGTCCATTTATACAATTTTTACGTTTCCATTTATTATAAATGCCAGTGTCGTCATCACACACTCTCATACACTACACTCACACAAATATATCCTCTGCATATGAAGTGTCAGCAGCATCATCTGTTGATGACCTGGTCCGTAACTCTAAACCAAAAGTGAGTCATATGCATCCTTCATGACTCCACTATGACGTCCCGTTACTCACAACACAGTTTATAAACTCCTTGACCCAACGTTCTTATGAATCTCTCCTCTTTTTCTATTTCTTAACAGTCACCAGTATGAGTACTGACCTTCAACCCCTGCTTCTTCTGGCAGCTGTTGCTGTAAGCGTCAACATCTTACTGCAAACACACACCTCAGTTTTCTTCTCTTAACACCCACCAAGCAAGTTCAAGGGAAAGAGAGGCGTATACAGACGAAAGGGAGGGGAAAAGAAAAGCAAAACGGAGCCAGTGAGGGGATATGCATGTGATGCATCAGCAGTCCTGCAGTGAGGACCACCTCTGAGCAGTTCCCTTCATCGAAGTGAAAACTGTGATCAAATGCAACCAAGTGATCCTTCACCAGCTGGACATCTCAAACATAAAACAACATGGCTCAATCCAATATAATAACCTGACACCCTTAAGACCCTAAAAAAATCCCAAATCTTTTCTTTGGCACAACATCTAAACACCAGAAACCAAAAAAGAAAAAGCAAACTGTCACTTTGAAACGTAGTGATAGAAAGACAACTACTAAATATTTTACAGCCTCTAATGACAGAGTAGCAAGATTTAAAAAATTAGATGATGAATTTCCCTAAAAAAATAAAAAAATAATAAATAAATCACTGAAACGTGAGAGCATGTGTTGCAAGAATGGATGATAATTCTCGACACCAGTTATATTTTTGCTTTTTATTTAGTTGATTTGATGAAATGCATACCTTATCCTGATCTATTTCCCAATATGCCATTGTGTTTCTTATTTAAACCCATTTTTTGCCATACTAAAGTATTGCTGAGATCAAAATGCCAATTTGCATTGCTTTGTACTCCTGTGGATGCAAATGAGTGAATAGTGTTCGGTACCAACACACAAATGTTCTTGAGTAGCCAACTTTTCAAGCATCACTTATTTAAGCTGTATATAATAGGCCATGTTTGATGGATGTGAACTCTTTTGCCCTGTACTATAAATACTCAATGTACTGTATGAATCACTGACATTAAGTGAATTTTAGAGTCATCAACTCCATTTGGAATTTAGTTTGGCAATATCACTCATACTTGATGATGATGATGATGATGATGTTATTAATGGAAGATCAAGGACTGTTTCTAATCACTTTGCTCATGACACCACACAGCTGTAGGTTTGGGACTGCCATAACACCGTGGTAATGTATGCAGTCAGCTGAGTGGTGACCAAACCCTTGATGTCCATGCTTACTGTAACAATGTTTTCTTATTCTAGGAGTTTGTTTGTTTGTTTTGTTTTTAATCCGATATGATTTATTTGAGAATAAAGTGAGCAATTCACATGGATTCTGTTTCTATTCATAGTGCATTAGTCATGGCTTCTGCAGCAAGCCAAAGATAAAGAGAGAGAGAGCGCGCGCGCGCGAGAGAGAGAGAACGATCCGCGTTCCTATGGCGACCGCTTGGGAGGCGGTTCCTTAAATCTCGACTTGAGTTGAGAGAAGCGCAGATATCCGAGCAGGACTCTGTGCTGGTATGCTGTCACTCCAGCCAAACGATCGAGTGCGTAATGCTGAGCCAGTGTCGTACGATTTGCTGCTGAATCCTGAAGTAGCGCGTGGTATTTAGGGAAATACAGGAATATTGAGCTGGTCGCTCGGGAGGATGAACTGGAATTCCGCTGGTAAGTTAAGCATCTTAAGTCTCTTGCAAACTAATAATGCTATACAAACACTGTCTACGATTTTAGCGTCCATGCAATTTAATGAGACCCCCAGCCCAGCAGTTTCCCACATAAAGAGACCAGCAGCCGTTTTCAGTGGCAGTTTTCCACAGTCAGCGGTAATGAGTGGGCAGTAAATGCAGTGTTTATAGTAACTGCTGTATCCTACAGTAACAGTCTCTGTTTGACTTATGGTCAGCTTGCGTCCACAGCATTAATAGGCAGCAGTGCATTACTTAATTACTCAGATTTCAGCCAATGCGCATTCCTCCATTCGTCATGGTTCAGTCAGTTCTCTCGTGAAATCTACATCACTACGAACACTTTCTCTTCGTCATCATCATCATCATCATCATCATCACATTCTACTTAATCTTTACCCTCATCTTCAGTGTCATTATCATCATCTTCTTTCATCAGCATCAACTTTTTTTGATAATTTCTCCTTCATGATTATTTTAATTTTCCACTTCCTTTCCATTTCACCTCCAAGTAAAAACAAAACGAAAAAAGCCATACTAATATTTTAATTGAATATGGTATTTATCCAGTACCAAAGTTCAATCTTATATCATCATTACCATCTGATACTATCCTTTTTTTATCCATAAATCATAGACTATGGAACTCATTCTGTTTATTTTTCCTAGTTTTATAGTAGCTTATTATATTTATGAAACTCTACAGTAATTTTCAATGTTATGGAAGGGCTAAGATTAGGGTTGAGGGTAGCTATAACTGATAGCTATACAATAGGTCTGCTTTTGATTGTATGATTTGTTGTATGTTGAGGCTTATATTTCATACTTCATAAGCATTATAATTTTGATTTACAAACTTTTCATACATAAAACATAAAATAAATGTATTCCAAAAGATTTTCCACCCAGCCATGTTTTCTTTGCAGGAGATGTAATATAGTAGTGGGAGTAACCAGACAACTGTGTGATGTAGACCCTTCTCAAATTTGTGCTTGTGAAAAATGTTTTTTTTTTTTTTTTTAGTTTATATACAGGAAGTGTCTTTGTTCATGGCTAGTTAAGTTCTCACAGAGAAGTCATAACTTCAGCCATTTCTTGAAGGTTGTGGTGGTCTTTGAAAGAGCTTCTTCTTCTGCATTTCTCTTTTTGTCCAACAAAAATCCAAAATTATAATACTTCTCAAATATAACACTCATCATCAGCCTTCTGAGTGTCAGTTTACATTATCTGCTAGTAACTCTAGTTGACTGTTGTCCTACTTGCACACGACTGATACTGTAAGATGAGACAAGTCACGTTTATAATGTTGTCTTTGTGTTTGCATCAGCAAGACATAAAAAGAAGTTCCACATGTTATAACCTAACATAGATTATTTGCTGAGGCTGAACATTTTGCACACAATCTCTGATATAAAAAGCATTAGTCTCATTAGGGTTACTCTTCTTCAGCTTTGTTTCTAGCAGACTGTATTTGTCTTTGTGACAGTTTGGCTCTCTCCACCTTGGAGCTGATTTCTCTTCACATCTCGATCATGTCTCCAGTCTACTCACCCCCCAAATACACCACTGGCTCCATCCTCTTAAGTCCATACAGTTCCTATGACCCCTGCGATCCCACACTGGGATATATTGTCAGAGGTCAACCTCAGCTTTCCAGGTATGCTCCTTCCACCTCCCGCCACCTGAACCCCAGCCCTTGCCTCGCCCGAGGCGTCATGTTCTTTCCCCAGGAGCCTGAACGTGGGCGAGCTGCACCCCATTCAGAGCCTTACATCGGCCGCCGGAGTGAGAGCTACAGTAGGATACAGGTTAAAGGTCAGTTTCCCCGAATTAATGGGCCAAGGGGTCGTTCGCCTTCAAGGACTGGATATACCTGCACGTCTCCCCTATCGAGGCAGCACCGGTCGGTCAGTCAGTCAGACCTGATGCGGGAGCTGGCCACACTGGAGATCTGTGACCAAGGAGCAGTGGAGAGAGGAGTGTACACAGTCAAAGAGAGCATGACCAGGGGACGGACAGATTACTCAGGGCCTCTCTACAGGAGCTCAGAGGTGAGTTTGGTTGTTTTGTTTACTGACAATTAACAAAGAATTTTTAAAAATCCAAAAAAGCCCTATCTATCTATCTATCTATCTATCTATCTATCTATCTATCTATCTATCTATCTATCTGTCTGTCTGTCCATGTCTGTCTATCTATCTATCTATCTATCTATCTATCAGATGAACCAAATGTTTTTCTGCATCTGTGGCCATGAGATTATTTGGAAGTATTGTCAAAATTATAACAAATTTAAAAAAATCAAGGTTACAGAGAGGTGCTCAAAATTGGACGTAAATGGAGCCAATTTTTGGATGATTTAAAAGGAGAAATGTTAAGCTTATTATTTCAAAAGCACTTACATTAACTCTTTCAGTAAAACAAGTGTGTGTTATCTGAACTGTAGAGCTGTTTAAATTTTACAGTCATTTTGAGGTTTATGACAGTCCTGGAGGGCCGCTGTCCTGTAGAGTTGAACTCCATCTCAAATCAAACACATCTACATGTATTTTTACATAATCCTGAAGACTGTGGTTAGATTGAGTTTTCAAACATTTTTGTTTAGTTATGGAGCTAAACTCTAGTTTATGGAGTTGCATTGTCTTGGTGACAAAATTGTGAAATTATATAGAACTTGATTAGGTTATTAAGCAATGGTTATTATGGCCATACTATTGAAAATAGTGAGTGTTTTAACATTTATGGATCGGACCCAATCAATCCCATTTTACCTGCCTTACTTTAAGAAAAAAAGAAAGATTGGCACACCACAGCTCCAAAAATGCAAAAATGTTTATTTCATGTTCTCACCACCATGATGATTCTGATTACATTTGTATGTTTTTGATCAGGTGTGTATGTAAGATTGTTGTGATTTGTTCTTGGTATTGTATGTTTTCACTTTTATTTCAGCTATGTAATTTGTAGCCCAAGTATTTAGTTGTTTTTTTATGTGTGTGTGTGTCATGTGTTCAAGTATTTAATCGCTCAGTATAATGTCTTCAATTACTTAAGAACACACAAATAGAAATTACATTTTCTGTTCAAAACCCACATGTTAAAACTGCATTACTGTAGCCTACATATGAAATGAGCTGTGGTGTGCCAACCTTTCCTTTTTCTTAATGTTTACAATATTTTAACCATACAAATGTCCACAATATTCACATTCATATTCAAAAAATTAATTAATTAATACTACATTATGAGCATATTACTGTCTTTAATATTCATATTCATATTATTATTTTATTATTATTCACAGTAATGTAAATGCACTAGAATAAAGGCGTTTGGTCTGACAAAGTGAGGCATAGCTCTAATTACTGAAACCTCTATTAGCCCTGTAATACTCAGATTTACTCACTAGAGTGCGCTGCTGTCCTCTTTTAATTATACCTGCTGAATTTAAGGCTGTATTTAGTGGGGCACAGCTGGACCAGTGGAAAGTATATATTTGAATGATTGGTTAAATTTTTTATCAGGATAAGACAGAAACCTTTAATGTTATAAACTTGAGTATTTGCACTCATTGTTTTTGCTTTATGTTTTTATTCCGTTTATGAAGCTCTTGTAAATATAATTGTTATAGATTCTATCATATAACTTTTTCTATAGGCTTCTGATTTGATTGAAGTCTTTATTTCTTGTGATTGTGCATCACTTTAAGCATATCTGCCAAAATCACTATTTCTTTAGGTGTGAATTACTTTAAATACCTCAGACATATTGAAATGAATATATATATATGTATATATATATATAAGTGTGTGTGTGTGTGTGTGTGTGAGTGTGTGTGTGTATATATAGGTCACTGTTGAAGTATTAGCCTGGACTTGTCCGGGCCATACAACAAGCCCATGCAATAACTGATCCTTGATTGGGTCTCATAAAGTCTGGCCTGCCATAAACATCTTCAGATTACAACTGGTTTTGGCTGAGATCATTCATTTATCAGCTGACATTGTGATTGCTAGTCAATTGCTCTCATCGTGGGCAAGAGGTCTGTACAGTGCTGAATATAATTACGTGTTCATGGGAGCAACCCTGTATATCAGCACAATTTTATGTTGTTAGGTTGGACTTTGTCATTGTCAGGCCTGTAGTGTATGGTCAGCCAAATCAAGGAGTTATAAAAATGTGCAGTACCAGGTGCAGTATTGCTTAGAACTCTGACTTAAGCTCATTTGTGTTCCCGTTCTCCTCCTGTCCTAACAGTGTGACATAACTAGATGCTTTGAAATTTAATCTCACCATTTTTTACGCATTATTAAAACATCACTAGAGATCACTGTGCCAGAATGTATGTTTTTCTTTTTCTTTTACTTTCTCTTCTTTCATTCCACTCCCATGGTCTTGTGGTGTTGGGAGAGGCCGTGAAAGAGATTATGTGGTGGCTTAAATCCTCATATGTTGACATTAAAGGTTTGTTGCCTGGTGTGTGTGTTTAAGTTATATAAGTCTATACAATCAGGTTTAAAGTTATTGTTGTGAGGATAAGCAGAGTGCTGGAGTGCTTGTACAGAGAGATAAGGTTCAGTGTTTTCTTATCGTGCAAATCTGTTATTAATCTGGATTATTTTGCATTATATTTTAAATCTTTATTTCATAATTTTTTCAAGTGTCTGCACCATTTGACTGTAAATTACTTCATGAATTATTCACAGATGTAGTTCTGCATGCTCTCTTTCTTACTCAGTTTATTGCAGATTTCACTGGGAATATGGAAGCACAGTGTAAAAGTGTTGTTATCTTAAGTGGTTAGTTACCTATTTCTGACTGACCTGATCCATATAACTTTCATTGATGTAACATTACTCGGGTTATAGTAGTCGCTTGTCAGATTTAGTCACATTAAATTAATTTACTTGAGTGAAAGTTAAAAAACTATAGTGGTGCCTATAAATTTTGCAACTTATAACTTTCATTAAGTGATATGTTAACATACTCAGCTTGAAATCAAGATCTCAAAATTACATGTTTAACCTTAAAAATGTACTGATAACCACCATGATAATACAGGTAGTACAATAAAAAAAAGTTCATCATAAGTGACCTGTCCATAAAACATGGTTAGTACTTGTATGCAGGTGGTGCACATGATCATACAAACAAAGAAGATTACTGGTAACAAAAATAAGAAATAAGAACCAAACTGTTTCTATAGTTATTATAATGATTTGTCAAGTGTTACTGTTTTTATGATAAGCTATTTGTTAATTCACAATTTTTACTTTCTAAAACCATAAATCTGACAGTATTTTATAGTAAAATTTTATGTGATATAAAACAATTAAAAACAAAATTAACCATGTATAATATATATGACTCACAGTTAACCATTTCAATAGATTTTACTGTAGCCTTTTCTGATTTTTTTTATGTAAAAGGTACAGTACAGTGTAGATGTTACCACATAAAGCACATTTCTAAAGGGACAGTTCACCCAAAAATGACATTTCTATCATCGTTTACTCACCCTCATGTTGTTCCAAACCTCTATAATTTACTTTCTTTTGTGAAACACACACAAGATATTTTGTAAAAAAAAAAAAAAATTGACTGATTGATTGATTGATACAATGAAAGTCCTGTGTTGTTCAGTTGAAACATTTTGATGAACTATCTCTTTTTGCACAAAGATTATTAAAGAAAAATACTTATGTTAGGGAGATGGAATATGTGTTTAGCTATTTGTACTGTATGGCTTTAAAGTCATGTCACTGAGTTGCTGAGGTGATCTATTTCTAATTCAGTTTTTGACGCATAGCCTAGTTTCTGAAGAAAATGTAGTCAGACTGCAAACTTTTGTTATGACATTAGGTTCAGTGTGTGTGTGTTAGTGAAACAAAGGTGGAGTGCAAGAGATAAAGGGAATGAGTGCTTAAGTAGAACATCATGGTTCAACTATTGGGAGGGTCTCATAGTAATGCCACTCCTTTCACTCTTTCACGTCAAGTGTAAGCATGTGGTAGGTTCAGGATATGCGTATTTGTACACACATACACAGACAGAAGATACACTCCTATACAAACTAAGAAACACTCAACATCACACTTGTGGTTTGTGATTGAAATTGCATGAGAACATATCATTGCCCTGCATTCCAAATCACTCTGTCACATACGAATCACCTCCTGGGATCTGTGCCGGTTTCTCACCATGACAACCAAACATGTCTGCACAAGTCACCAGAATGACTCAACCCTTCTTGTGAGCTTAATGAAAGGGCTGTTAGTAGTATACCAGGGAATATTAAGTTGCAGGGGAGTTGCTATGTGAATAAAGTTTGCAGCTTCTTGCGTGACAGGAATATTGACCTTTGTCCTGTGTAATATCATCTAGCTGATCTCTAGTTGGAAACATGCCAAAAACATTTCATACCTGGGCCATTTTTGTTATAGAATGCAGAAACAGTGAAATGAAATAACAGTTCTTTATTTTGCAGCACAGAGCGCTATGGCAGGAAACAGGTGAGTGACATGCCTTTTCCTTACAGTTGTTGGAGATTGTGGATGACTGAAGCAGACAGATGCTGGAAGCACACACCTCGCTGGATGGTAAGTAAGGAACACACACTCACAAAGGATTTGGATTTGGAGCGAGACAGATGTTAGAGATACTTGCGGGAGGAATAACATTGGATATAGACAATGGAGTATATTGCTGAAGAATATTGCAGGATTCAGGTAAGAAAGCCCACAATGTATGTAAACGAGACCGGACACTGAACTGATGGGAGGTGTGTGCTTAAGTAGCAGTTCTGGAAATGAGGGAGATGGCGTGTAGGTGTGTGTGATTAGTATTCTGGTGAGAGTGAGTGCTGTGATTGTCTGGGTGGAGAGCCTGGCTGGTCTTTGACAGTACCCCCCCCCCCTCCCCCCCCCTCCAGGGCCCGCTCTTGAGGGCAGAGGACCCCAACATCGTGGTGGCCAACCTCTTACATGGGGTGCAGTGCGGACTGGGTGAGACTCGTGGAAGTTGGTTAGCAGTGTGGGGTTGAGAATGATGTTTCTGGAAAGCCATGAGGCTTCCTCTGGACCAAAGCCTTCCCAGTGGACAAGATATTCCAGAATGCCACCACGGCGCCAGGAGTCCAAGACATCTTTTCCCCTGTAGGCGGTACAATCCTTTAGGATTAACGGAAGGGGGATTCCTCTGCTGGTCCAAACTTTGTGGAGACAGAAACAGGAAGGTGGTAAGGTTTAAGTAGGGAAATGTGAAATGAAGGATGAACTCTGTAGTGTGAGGGGAGTTTGAGCTGATAGGTAACCGGGTTGATCTGATGGGTGATGGTGAAGGGTCTAATGAATCTGGAACTGAGCTACTTGCAAGGCAGGTGCATCCTGATGTTCCTTCTGTCCTGGTTGGTCCCAGACCCTCTTGTTCTCTCTGAACCAATGCTCTCTCTGAACCAACTGGTTTCAAGAGTTCTGGTGGCCATGGCAGAAGGTTCGTAGGTAGTGTCCTATGTCCTGGATTTTCTCTCCACCAGCCCATTCGACTGGGGATGATATACTGATGAGAGACTAACAGTCACACCTAAGAGGGTGAAGAAAACCTTCCACACTCTAGATTTGAATTGAGGCCCTCGGTCTGATACAATGTCTTCTGGGATTCTGAAATATCTGAATACATGACTGAAGATGAGTTCAACGGTTTCAATGGCTGTGGGGAGACCCTTGAGAGGATGCAGATGGCATGATTTTGAGAAATGATCAATGATCACCAGAATACTGGTATTACCATCTGAAGTGGGCAGGTCAGTGATGAATTCCACTTCTAGGTGTGACCACAGACAGTAAGGAATGGGCAGGGGAAAGAGCTTGCCAGTTGGTAAAAGGCATGGGCTCTTGCAGATGTTGCAATCAGAGCAAACTTGGACAAGCCTTCTCACATTTCTGGCCATGTTGGGCCACCAGAAGTGATCTTTTAGCAGCGAGAGGGTGCCATTGGCTCCTGTGTGATCAGTGCCCGAGAAGTGTGCACGGAGTGGATTAGTGGAGTGCGCTGAGTTTTGGGTACGTATTGAAGCTTAGGTGGACACCCCAGCAGAGTAGCTTCAGAGGCGTTGTAGGAGGTTGGCTGATCTGGGGCCATTGGATGGGACTCACCACTAGACTTGAGGGAAGAATGGGCTCAGGTTCTTTGTGAGTTTCCTCTGGAGCATGGAGACAAAACAGTGCATCAGCCTTTACATTCTTAGTACCCGGATGATAGGAAATGGAGAAACTGAATCTGGTGAAGAACAGAGCCCATCTGGCTTGGCGAGGGTTCAACTTTTAGTTTCTCTTAGTTATTCTAAGTTCTTGTGGTCAGTCAGGACTGCAAAGGTATTTTATATTCTCTGTTGCTGATGTCGTAGTTTTTCTACCCCTGGGTGAGCTTCTTGGAGAAGAAGGCACATGGATGGAGTCTGGCTGGGTTCCCCTGCTGCTGAGACAGCACCACTCCTACCCTGATGGTTTAAGCGTCCACCTCCACCATGAAAGATTGTCTGGGCTCTGAATGTACAAGGAGCGGTGCACTAGGGAATGCCTCCTTGAGTATCTGGAATGCTTCAGTGGCCCCTGGAGTCCAGGACAGAGACCTGGGCTTCCTTTCAACAGGTTGGTTAATGGAGTGGTAATGGAACTGTATGAATCATCGGTAGAGGTTCGCAAAGCCAAGGAAATGCTGGAGCTCTTTAACAGTGGTAGGTATGGGCCAGTTCTGGATGCCTTGCTTATTGATGTGATAACCAAGGAACTGCACTAAGAGATGATAGAAAAAGCACTCTTCGGCTTTAAGGAAGAGTTCAAACTTTCTCAGGCATTTCAGGACCTCTGCAACGTGTGGCAATGTTTGGCCATGCTCCAGGAGTAAAAAAAGATGTCATCTTTGTAGACCAGCACAAATCGATGGATGAACTCCCGGAGCACCTTATGAAGCCCTGAAATACGGAAGGGGTGTTGACCAGGGCGTATGGCATAACGAGGTACTCGTAGTGGCCAGTAGGGGTCACAAACGCGGCCTTCCATTCGTCCCCCTGGCATATCAGGATGAGGTTATACATGCATGATAATGAAATGTATTTTCCTTACAGTTGTTGGAGATTGTGGAGGACTGAAGCAGACAGATGGTGCAAGCACACACCTCGCTGGATGGTAAGTAAGGAACACACACACATGAAGGATTTGGAGACATGAGGGAGACAGATGATGGAGAAACTTGCGTAAGGAATAATGTTGGAGATAAACGCTGGAGTATACAGCTGGAGAATATTGCAGGATTCAGGTAAGAAGTCCACAGTGAACTGATTGGAGGTGTGTGTTAGTATTCTGGTAAGAGTGAGCACTGTGATTGTCTGGGTGGAGAGCCTGTCTGGACTGTGACAATGTTTCAGTGCAAAATCAAAAGAAAGAAATAGGACAATTAAGTGTTTAATTGTCGCAAGAATGATGTCACAATGTAAACAATACTAATTGTCCAAAATGGGTTTGGCTTATATACACACACTACTGTTCAAAAGTCAGTGATTTTTTTTTTTTTTAATTCAGCAAGAATACATTAAATTGATCAAAAGTGACAATATATAGTGACAAAATATTTTTTTTCAGTATTTTTTGTTATTTATAAATAGCAATAATTTATCAAAAATACTGAAAAAAGTATCATGGTTTCCACAAAAATATTAAGCAGCAGAACTGTTTTTAAAATGTATAAAAAGAAATGTTTCTTGAGCAGCAAATATAGAATGATTTCTGAAGGATAGAGAATGATTTCTGAAAGACCATGTGACACTGAAGAATGAAGTAATGACTGCTGAAAACTCAGCTTCACCATCACAGGATTCAATTACATTTTAAAATATTAAAATAGAAAACAGTTAAATTTTAAATTGTAATAATATTTAACAAAATTACTAGTTTTTTATAAATCCAACCTTGGTAAGCATAAGAGACTTCATTCATAGACATTTTAAAAAATCTTATCAATATGAACTCAAACATTTTCATTAAATACCAGTTCTAATATTTATTTTTTTCCATTTGTGTCTATTTTTATTTTTCCATTTTAGGAGGAACATTTAAGAAAGACTTAATACTTAAAATATTACAAAGAGTTCCATTACTGTATGTCTCCCGTGCTCTGGGGAAAGCTATTAAATTTTCCTTTGGGTATTTTTCTACTATTAATGAAGGGCTCTAGACTAGACTGTTTTACTGCCTTTGATGTTTAATGGAAATTTCTTGAATTTCGCAGAAAGCTTGTTGCAAAGAACTCATGTTCAACAAAAGTCAACCCATTACTTCCTCTACATTTTTTTAACCTACAGAAATGTACTATACTTACCAGTCTTATTTTCCAAAATGTTGACAACTGGAAGCTTATTACAACATAATTTGATTGATATGTGTAAAATGCTGTGGCTTAGAAATAATTTAGTTGGCTCCATTATTAGTAGAAGAGGGGTCATAATATAAGTAAAGGCTTTTTGAGAAGGATTTTAGTAATAAATGACTGAAACTTTGCACATTTACAATTTGAAGGACTGTAAAGCAGTAACAATCATGCTTATTACTCATGGCCCAGATAAGATGCTTTATTGTCAGACAGATCAACTTTGTACTTTCATCTAAATTAGTGTCAAGGCCATTTGGCTTATTTTGGCCCACAGTGAGAGCAGGTCTGGGGCCAGCTGTGTACTTGGCTGGGTATGAGCCATTTGAAGTGACAGTATGAGACTTCCCCTGATAAATTCCAGAGACAATATGACTTCATATAAGCTACACAAGCTGAGGGAAGCCATGGCTTCAGGCACGTAGGCTTCCTACAGATGAACCCCCATATACAGTTCTACAAAATGCAACAGTAAGTGCCTATAATTAGATTTGAAGATCATGTGCGTCTCCATGCTTGACAATTCTTTGCCACATGACTTTATGGGTATATAATTAGGCTTCAAATTCAGTGTAAAATGTAAACTGATTACTGCTATAATGCTGTCAGATTCATGTCATTATCCGATCATAAATAAAGACACAAATGCATGCAAAAATGTTTCCTGTCTAAACTTTGATTGGCATAGCTGAAGGGATGTGAAGAGACAATCTGGCTATGCTGAGATCCTGTGATGAGGAGTTCATACTCACCCACATTCCATACAATCCAGTAGCTCTCTATACTCTCTGGCTCGTACTATAGAACATACAGGCCAGATTCCTGACATGCCATGGATGACGTTAGTTTAGAGCATGTGTGCATACGGTGCTGCATTTTTGTTGATTTGATCATCTGGTTGCGTGTGTTGAGCAATAACCTCTAATTTGATAAATCTCCATTTGTTGGCCAGTCATACTTGAAAATATAAAGGCCTGATTAGAATTGCACCTTCATATGATTCAAAGTACAGTGTTAGGATAATCATTGTCGTTTCTATAGAATCTTTAAAAATCACTGGACCACATTTAGGGATACACCAAATATTGGTACTATACATAAGTTATCGGCAAATATTAGAACTTTTTTGATACTGGATATACTGTAGATCAGATGATATTAGATATTAAAGAAGAGTATGAATTTATGAATATTTAAAAATTATGATTTTCAACTGACATTTTGATCCTCTTTCAGAAACATTTTAGTGTGGCATCTGCTTCATGACTTGTCTGCAAACGGGAGTGTTATGTTATGATTGGTTAACATCACTGCCAAAAGCACAAGTGTCCCCCTCTATTGCACAAGAGTTAGTGTTTTGAAATAATAATCTGTAAATATCAAATGGTAGTCCAAGCATTGTGGAATTGCTTTTTTATGTTTTGCGATATGGCTGCTATTAGATCCAGTATAGTTTCTTTGCAAATTATTATAAAATTGCAGTGAAATGTTCAGAACAAACATAATCCTCCAATGTGATCCAGGACATCATGTACTGTATTCCAGACTTCAGGTGATTAAGTAACCACCTAGCAACCACCGAGAACACTCCAGCATCTTGACGATGAGCTTTACATGAGTAAGCATATTTCAAGAAAATATAAACTCTTCCAACCCAATCTCATTGGCCCTGTCCCAAATGGAACACTTCACGTGCAGTTGTGGTCTTACGGACTTACAATGGCTGCCGCATGCGCATGTCAGTTTAGTCCACGAGACCGTAGGGTGTCCCATTTGTAATTTTAGCGTTCAGAAGGGTGCTCCCGTTATGCGCACTCGATCTGCACTTCTGCTGAGCCCGCACTGGGGCGAGCTCCACAGCAGACATCTACCCAACAGTCAAAGCACCATTATGTCACGAAAGTCCGGACTCAGAGGAAGACTGCAAAGGTTTAGGGTACCATTTGGGACAGGGCCATTATAGCATTCTACCGGGTGAGCTATCGAGCAAGTTTACTACGTCAGAAAAGCCCTACATATGAAGCTGGTTATGTGATGCAACTGTCAAAACTGTATATGATTCACAAATCATCCACTATAATAAAAGTGTTTGAGGTCATAACAGTATTGTGCACAAAACCATATGAAAATAAGTCTATTTATTAATTTATAATATGCACCTGTAATGAAAAGGTGAAATGTGTGAAAAGGAATAAAGATATCTATCTATCTATCTATCTATATATTTATCTATCTATATCTATATATATATATATATATATATATATATATATATACATATATATAAAATCAAATATGTTAGTATACAGAAATGGAAAGGGGTGTAGATTCTGTGTGAAGTTTGGTGATTCTCTACAAACACTATCTGCTCTTAAGTCACCTTTTATCTTTTGACTATCATATCATTTCATGGCAGAAATGCCCTTGACATATGACTCTCTGAGCTGATGATATCGTGAAAGATATGTATGCAAATATCCACCTCCAGGCCACACTTAGTGTGAGGCGCTTTAGTTTGCCACTGCATTGGGCTCTACCTCCCCAGGGGTAACAAACACCTAATGGCACAGGATTAATTAGCCCCCTTGAGTACACACTTCCGTTGAGTCAGCACACAAGTGGCTTAAGGATTGACGGAGTATTTTGTATGTCAGTATGTATTTTTCTATGAAAAACCAGTTGATATGTATCCAAAGTATTCAAATTTCATTGTAATGATTGCCTTACCACATGATGGCTTTTTTAATTGGAACAATTCTGATCGCCTCTTTGATTTGTAATGAATACAAACCTAGTTTTTCTAGGAACCTTAGACTTGGTTATGCAATAAACCTGCCAACTAAGCCATCTCTGATTGGTGTGATAACATCAACATTTGACCTGTTACTTACCTGATGTCTCTGTCCCAGGCAGCTGTGTCTCTGTTGTCATTTCGGATTAAGGTTGTGAGTAATTTGCCCCTGTTTTCAGTCATCACTGGTAACTTGCTCATGGCTGTAGGGCAGATTCAGGGAAAAGTCACTAATTAGAAATCATGATTTAACTTATTACATGGGTGGGATACGGACAAACTGTGTTTTTACATGATGGTGTAACACACTGTCAGCACACACTGTGGTTAGCATGGTGATGATATAATATCCAGAGGGAACAAGAGGAAACATCAGAGACATGGGACAGAAAAGCAGCAACAAGAGCCGTTGCCAGAGTTACCTAAGAACAGTTGTGCACGCATGTGCTTCTTTTGCGTTTGAACCTTTGAGTCTTTTTAAGCTTTTGGGCTTCAAGTCTATTTGCTTTCTTATAGAAAAAACAAGGGTACAAAATGTCTCTGCCTGCCTCAGTGTCCACTGTCCCACATACTCACCGTTCTCTGTAATCCCTCTTATAACTCCAGCTGTCACTGAAAAACCTTTGATCCTCATGAAAACAGTGTTTGCACACAATGTGAAAAGTCATTTGCACAGTCATATCTCAGTTAAAGGGGAAGTATGTCTTTAAAAAAAACATAAAAATATCAACAAAACATTAACAATCAATTTACACATACTTTAAAAAACACACAAAAAAAAATAAAATAACCAAAAACAAAAAAAAAAACAAAATCAGTTTGAATCAACTTTTTAATAATTACAAATAGTCTGCAGCACGCCATTTAGCTCACTCCAGTTCCACTTTTCATATTTCAATCTATTCTGGAAAATTCTACCGATCATTCCTGAAAATCAACAGAGAAAATGCCTCACAGAATAGTCCACAGATTCTGCTCAGGCATGTGTCACACCCTCTTTACATAAGTAAAAACTCGGCTTTGTGGCTAAATATAACAAAGAAGGCATAACAATAAAGTTTCTGTTTAAAACTCAAAACTATTCCAGCAAATTCTTTGACTGACTATTACACACCTCTTGATCAGATTCAGGATATTCACATGATACTGTTTAACAAGGCAGTAGAGCCTTGTTTTCAAAACATGCTGAACCTGTTTAAATGCAAATAATATATATTAATGAGAATTTATTGTTGATTTTCTGAATTAATCAAAATTAATCCAATCAAAAACACTAAAAAAAACCCAATCTCAAAAGAAGCTGTGCCAGAATGCATTGAAACTAGCTTGTGAAAAACACATTTAAGACTGCAAGTGAAAGTGAAATTAATATAAATAAATAATCAAACATATTTTATTCAACACTGAAAAGTAATTAAAATGTGATCATTTTACCTAATATTTGTGTCCCATGTATATTTATACTTAGAGTATCACACAGATGGCTTAGCAGCATGCTAGCGGCAAACTTGAAATGTATTTTGAGTCAAAACTCCCATGCTGAGCACTGTTTGCATTAGGTAATTGCCTAACTTAGTTTATTTGGAATATTGAAAATATAGAAATCTGTGCTTTTATATGTGTGTGTGTGTGTGTGTGTGTGTGTGTGTGTGTGTGTGTGTATATATATATATATATATATATATATATATATATATATATATATATATATATATATATATATATATATATATAAGATTGTGCCTTAAAGTCAGCAGTAATTAAAGCTTTGATTGCTGTTCTTGGACTTCCACGCGGTCTACTTGGATCAAGCCCCCCCTCGGTTTTTCCACTCATGACTGTGAACATTTCATTAGCACTAAGTAAACACTCTCTGTCAAACCCACTCTCTTTTCATGCATTTATTCATTGGTTTGCTCAATTCAACTTTAGCAGTTACTCATTTGCCCAGCACATGTCCCTGAAATTGCTCGCCTTAGGCTGACAGTAAATGATTTTAATATTATGTAATTGAGGCTGAAACAGCCTGGGATTTCCTTTGTAAACCCAGCTGCATTTGAGAAGCTGTTTGGAGCACAGCCGACTGTATAATTCTTCACTGCCTAACAGCTGTGAATGTCATAATTTTCTGTGTGCAGTGGTTTTATACACAGAATTTCTGTTCTATTTTTTAATTACTGTTGCATGCACATATGAGTCAGATGGGCATTTTTGGCCTTTTTGGTCATATCTCGCCGTTTTTACAGCATCTTTCCATCATTTTAAAGGTGCCGTCTCAAGTTGAAGTTCAACTTTGAAAAATATGTTCTGTCTGTGAATGGTTTCTTAGAATGTAACATGTTGTTGTCAATCTAAAAGCTATTTTGGCTGGCTTGTAGCATAGCAGTGGCCTTACCCACTGTTGTTTTCATGCCACTGAAAGAATGTTGCTCTGCTAGGTGGCTTAAGCCCCATTCACACTAGCTGCGACTTTTGTATAGATACTCATAATTGTGTGTAACTACAGTCGCAGAGACACAGTCAACACAAAGTACAAAAATATCTAGCAGTTTCCTGTCTGTCTGCTCTTCCTTCTCTGTGCTGTTGATGTTCAGTGTCTCTGAAACGCTCTGAGTATTGTAAATAAAGCCATAGAGGCAGTCAGGTCACAGACACTCAGAACTGACAGAAAAATGTTTGGAATACAGCACACCTTGCTTTACCTCAACCGATCTCTGCTGATCTTTTTATAGCTGTTAATCTTCTATTGATATAATTATAGTTTTGCTTATATACTGTAAATTAATTCAAAATAACCACCATGACTGTTTTATTTGTCCTAGATGAGTATATTTGGATATAAAGCACTATGTGTATACAAAACCATGCACATGGAGTAGAAAATATGATATAAAGTGTTAATGCAATAGTTTTCCATCAGCTGTTTGAGTTAATAACCAATCGTGTTTACAGCGCACTATTCATGCATGAGTAGGTAATCAAGTAAGGATTTCAGTAGAAACATGCTGGCCATGATCTTATACTCTTGGCCAGAAGCCATTTGCAAAATATGCAGATTTGAAATGAAAAAGCTTTTAAGGGTTACATGCATTCTGAGAATGGGAGAAGGGTGAGTTCTGGCTCAGCTTTCCTAGATGCCACAAATGTGTTACATGGCACTATGAATTCATTAACCAGCAGCACCAATGTGCATGTTGCTCATTACACAGAAGCCGCAGTGATTGTAGTTTAACTGTGTGGTTATGTATGTAGAAGTTCTGAGAAGTCAGATTTCCATTATAAATTGGATCCATTTCTAATGAAGAAGAAGCTTAGAATGTGTGTGTGTGTGTGTGTGTGTGTGTGTGTCTAAATGTGAGTTTGTGCATTGCCAAAGAGAGTCTATAAAAATATATAGAGAGTATAAAAAATATATTTTTATTGATACTATATTTTTTTTCTTTCTGTTAATACATATGTGCACTATTTGTAAGCAGCCCAGCTGCAACTGCTTTGGCAATACAAATGTACAGTTTTTGTCATGACAATAAGGTTGCTTTCACAATTGGTTCGCTTGCCTGGTCCAAACCCGAGTTCGATTGCTCCCCCTGCCCCCGCTGGACTGTGTTCATATTATTTTATTTGGGTCCAAACCACGGCTCGTTTGCGTCATAGAGCCAGCAGCTGTTTACCCCGTTGCTTAGTAACGACGTCGCAGGAGAAAGCAGCAAATGCATATCATTGCTCTCTGCACTTTTATGTATTTACGTTTTTGAACCGTTCATTTGTTTACAAAGCTTCGGTACATAATGGCACCTACCTCCATCTTGCAAATGTAGTGCAAATGCTCTAAAGAACGCTGAAGCCGAACAGAAATTAGATATACAGCTCTGTTTGCAGCGCGTCAGTCATGCTCATCAGGAAAGTGAGTGAAACACACACACAAACACACATTTTTATCAAATAATACGTCATCCGCGATTTGGTACGATTGCATTCACATCAGCAGCGAACCGTACCGGAGTTCACACGAACCGTACTCCAGACCACCGTTTTTAAGCGGTCTCGGGTACGGTTCGCGGGTGCACACCCGAGTTCGGAAGACAGCGTTCACATCATCCAAACGAACCGAACTCTGACATCAGTCGAACCCGGGTGCACACCAAAAGTGCTAGTGTGAAAGCACCCTAAAGCTCACCTAGATTGAAATTGAAAAAAATTGAGAGACTTATGATAGTGATATCTAATATGACCTGCTGTCATAATAGCGGCACGCATACCAAGGGCCCATCGGCGCTCAGCCTATCTGTAGTCATTGGCATCTAACACACACAAGCATGCATATTTTGCATACTGCACATTTCAAAATCCATGACACACAACATGCTCAGGGAACACAGCTGTGTGGGTGCCTTGGTGTACAGAGGTCACAGAAATGTTTCTGACCTAAATGACACTGTGAGGTGTTTTTTGGTGAAAATGATTTCATACTGTAGCTTTAAGGTTTTTTTAAAACAAGAAGTTCAGAGCACTATTTAACTGTTCACTATATAGTATATACAAGAAGGTAATTAAAACCTCATAAAATGTGCAATATTCTTAAATATCAGGAAATCATTAAAGTACAGTTTTGTAGGTCATGACGTCCAACAGCAAATAGTAATACTGAAGACTGTAATTGCGAATCAGATTGTACATTTTTTCGAGATAATGTAGGTGGCGTATGCAGGTGCAGAAACCACAGCTGCAGTGCTAGGGAGTTTTGAGTGGTAACCAGGACATTGCTCGTGGTTGAGAACTAACTTAGTTAAAAAAGTCCACCCTTAAAGGTCTGTTAAAGTTAGTCAGGTCAATGATGTGACACTGATCTTTTAATTTATTTAGAATAATTAAATTAAGATTACATTTTTGATATTTTAGTTTACTATTATATATATAAAATATATATATATATATATATATATATATATATATAATTAAATTAAGATTACATTTTGATATTTAAGTTTACTATAATATATATATATATATATATATATATTTTTACTTCATTAAATTGTATTTTCCTGTTACTTGATGAGTTATTAAAAATAATGATTAATATGTGTACACTCTTGTATTCAAGGTATGGATTCCTGCTATTACTTTTTACTTCATTAAATTGTATTTTCCTGTTACTTGATGAGTTCTGTTGCTCTGCCTGTTGTGTGTCGTGGAGTGCACTGTTTGAATAATTCAGAGGTCACTGTGATGCTTTTTCATGTTGTCATGTGTCTGTGTGTGTTGTGGGTGTGTATTGGAAGCGTTTAGAGGTCAGTGTGATATTTCGGTCTATTTTTGAGTAGTGGGTTCAGAATGAGTCACTGCAGTGGTTCGGGTGACATCACTCTGTCTGAGTTGAGGACTGCTGCTTATTATAGACCTGAACACATGCAGCCTTTCTATTTTTCTCCTCTTCTGTCATCCACCTGTGTGCATAGATGTTTTGTGAACAGTGGCAGAATTGAGAGGATATGCTTCTATCTTTCTTTCTTTTTTCAGTGTCTGGTATCTTTCCACCAACATTAGCACTCCTCTGTGCTGACTTGACACTTTGTCTGCTAACTTGCTTAAACTGTCTTCAGGACTTCTGACTGTTAATAATTAAATTAGAGGCCATTTACTAAGAATAAACCACTGTAGAACAAAGGCTCACACCCAATTATTCTCACTCTTTTTGGGCTTAAATCCTCCAGCATGCCAGGCACCAATGGTTGGTTCCCAATGAGCAATGACCTCTGTGCCAGTCTAACTGGAGCCCTTTTGTGCAATAGCCCTGCATACTGATTAGCTCAGTTATGTAAACACCAGTCATTCATGGCATGTGTACTGCTTTTGTGGGGTAAAAACTTGTGCAAGACATTTAATTCCACCCCAGATAAGTGCTTTTTGCTCTTCTGTTGCCCTATTAATGTTTTTAATAAAGAATCACAGGAAGCATTACTTTTTAGGTTATGTGGACCAGAATGTGTTGTAAAATTTATTAAAATTAAACAATCTTAGGACTTAAATTCATTTGAAAAGACGTTTCCTATATTATTGTGTCAGATTTTATTAAATGTATGGGTAAATAAATACGCATTACAAAATAAGTATATAATAAAGTATGTAGTCATAATATTATATAAAGTCATAATATAGTTTGTTTTGTTTCCATGTCATTAAAGATAAGCCTATCACTGGCTTAGAATCCAGTGCATTAACCAACATTTTGCAATCATGTTGTCAATCTGTCTGCATTAATCTAGGAATATGATTTTTTTACTTACTTTCATTTTCTTAAAAATGAGAAGAAGAAAATAGGAAACATTACTGAGGAAACAAAAAATGTGTGTGTGTGTGTGTGTGTGTGTGTGTGTGTGTGTGTGTGTGTGTGTGTGTGTGTGTATAGCAATACTGTTTTTGTGGTAATGAAACTTTAAGGGCAAAAATTAAATATGCTTATAACTGCAAACCAATGCACAAACATTTTTATCCATTGTATTTTTTTAAGCATAACTTCTTTTTGCTTTTGATTTTGGGGTGAAATGGGACATAACAGAATAAATCTGAATCTGTAATAGTTAGAGGGAGTTACTGTATTTGTAGATTATGTGATTTTGTGTGCTCTCTGAAGGCACACTCTTCTTTTGTGCTCATGGTGCCACTCTGGTTTGTTTATAACAGAGGCCTGTTATTCAGATCCCTTCCAAATAGACAGCCCCTCTAATTTGTTTTGAGTGTGTCTCTCTCACATAAGCACATCTGTTAGTTGTGGCAGAGAGATGGCGATGCTTTGGCATGTCCATCACTGATGATGTGGATTGTGGCTGGCATGAATATAAGGCTCAGCACACAGCTTCAAACAGCTCTTATATAAGCTTGATTCAGAGTGTGTTTCATAAGATGAATGCCATTATTTGCACAGAATAGGCCAGCTCTGCCATGCTTTAGATGGTGCTTACATAATAGGCTGGTGAAAAGACACAGGAGAGCTTTAGATAAACACCACTAGGACTTTTGCCGTTGTTCCCACACAAACTGCCCTGCAGCTGCTTCTGGGTCACTGGTCTGCTGGGCCTTTAGAGTGGAGAAATTTAGGGTGAGGTAATAGGGTCACTGGAGGATAGATTTAGAGTAATGTTAGTAACATTAGTATTGAGTCATGATGCTACCAGCCACATCACACAAAATGTTCTATTACATCATATTAAGTAAAAAATTCCCTTAAAAATGCATTTTATGTTTTGTTTTTTTCCTGTATGAGAAAATATTGAAATGCTAAGACTGATAAATACAACATATAATATAATATAATATAATATAAAATAAAATAAAATAAAATAAAATAACAAAATAATATATATAATATAATATAATATAATATAATAAATATAACTGACTGATATATTTCTGCAAAAGCAAATTATGAAAAAACACAAATAATTTTAATATAACATTTTAAATAGAAAATGCCCTTTTAATTATTTAAAAGTACATTTCATGGTTGTTGCTTATTTGTATATAACAAAATATTTAAATACTGCTTAGACTAAATATGTAATATAATATAATATAATATAATATAATATAATATAATATAATATAATATAATATAATATATATTTCCACAAAAGCAAATAATGCTAAAACAAACAAAAATAAAACAAGAATAAATACCTTGAAAAGAAGAAATATTTTGAGAGATTTTTGTGCAAGGAAATGTACATTTAATTCAGATGTATACACTGAAGCAAGTATCTGACAAACTGGTAGAAAAATATGTGAGAAATGACACAAAACTAGAACATGTATTTCAGAAAAAAAGCCAATATGTATATATTCAAATCAGGATTTTAATATAGTTGTGTTTATGGGCATTGATAAATTGTTTAATACTGCTGTACCCTAGTAAAATATTACTGAGTGGAGATTACTGTATACCAGCTTGAGAATCATTTTCAGCTGTCAAGGCATGTGTTTTCTATCAGCTGTTTTAAATCAGAATACCAGATTTCATGAATTAATCACTATTTTTACAGAATCATTCAAAAGCGTTTGCAAAAAGCTTCAAAATTCTTCACGATTTAGTTTGATTCATTTGGACAGTTCACTTGTGCTCTGAACTGTTTGTGCAGCAATTAATTAATAAGTCAGGTGATTTGTCTGGCCAGGGCAGATGTTGAAGTTCATCTTGGTGCTCTGTCCAGGTTTTATGATAATCATAATCTTTTTTGCATGTTATAGCACTGTGTCAGTGATGAAAGTTTTAGTTGCAGCACCTTCTATGCATGTTGGTGAAGTTCTCTATGGTCGGTTTTTGTGGAAACAGGGCTTTGGAAGTGAATACTGTCACTTTGCTGCAGTAGTTCTGTGATGTTTGGACAATACTTCTTGGCGTACCCTATCATTCACTTTCGGTTTTCAACCACTGTTCTTCATTGCTGATGACGTCTTGCCATGTACACAGACATAACTGTATGACTGTTGATCTTAAAATACCAATCAATTAGGCTGTTAAGATTCCAGATGCTCCTGGTAAATGGGCTCCCATGATTAGCCCTCTTTGGAAGCCTGACAAGTCACCAATTTCACCCACAGCTACTGAACACAAAATGTATTACACTGTTTTATATCCTAAGGAATAAAGACAATGAAAAGATAATTGATAAAAGATCATTGCAATGTTTATTTTTACACTATAGCCTACACAAATGATACTAACCCCAATAATAATGGGTCTTCACATTATTTTGTCCAACATCCTGTATTTAACCGTGTATGAATATACGTCTACATAATACATCAATAATATATAGGCAATACAAGTTTAAAAAAAAATGTTACATAAATATAAATGTCATAATAACGTCTTTGCATGGACATGCTATGGTTGTGTGTCTAGTGTAGCTCTCACAGATGAATGAGAAGGTCTTGTCCTCTGCTGGATGACGTCAGGAGAGCATGGGGCGTTTGTCTCTCTCGTGCCGAGGGGGCGTGCGCTCGCGCGAGTGAAAAAGCAAATGGCACACGGACTTATCCATTATTCCTCTGCTGATATCTGACGCTCCGCGCTCGCGGATCCGGGCTCCAGCCGACTGAATACCGAACGCACCGCTGAACGGAGCATTTAAACGCGAGTCGCTTTAGTCCAATTGTGTCTTTCTTTATTTATTTAGTTATTTATTGTATGCAACCTGCGCGATTCGTCCGCATTATTCGTGAATGTTAAGCTCTCGTGAGCCCAAGGACATAGTGTATGACAGGAATATCACCTGAGGAATACTATAAGGGGCTGCATTTGAAGACGATCTTCACTGATACGCAGGAATACCGTGGCTTTATTGTTATCAAGTCACATTGAGCCATTTATTCCGCTAGTTGTCTCCAGCCATAATGCCGAGCATACGACAGTCGTACACGGTCACTGTCCCAGAGGAGCCGCCGGCGTCAGCTTTCCCTTTCATCAAGCAGGATATGCGCAGAAAAAGTCCCACGATGTCTCGCTCTATGCTGGTGTCCACATTTGTGGGGCTTCTTATTAACCAGGCTAAGGTAAGCCTAACTCAGCTATAAGTCATCTCAGATTTATGTGTATACTGCGTTTAAAATAGAGGTGAAACTCGTTGCCACCAGAGGAAATATTTGGAAATATGAACTCTCAGTATAGTAGGCTATAACACACAACAGCACACGCTTCATTGCTTTAGTCACGCGTGCACACTTGCTTAACCCGTCAACTGTTTTCTATTTATAATTGCTTCTTTTCTGTCCCATGAAAAACAATACCCCACAGTGTTTTTGAACAATATTGATTTGTTTTTCATATTGTTTATGTTAGGAAATGGTTAGGAAAGGGATACAAATAGCTGTTTCGCAATTTAGAAACCCTGATTATGATTTGATTTGGGTGAGTCAAGAAAGAAAAACATGCCAGATGTGCAGTGCTGGGGTGAGAAGGATGTTTCAGTCCCACTAATGGGGATGTGAGATAAATGTAAGATGTAGACCTGAGCAATAAGCAACAGTTGCATCTAGAATAAAGGAAGAGTAGGCTATTTTCTTCTGAAATAAAAGTTATGTGCGTGCCGTGAATTCAGTCCTTTGGATGGTTTTATACACTATATGGAATTTCTACTTTATTGGTATATCAACATCTGTGTGTTTTTAAGGTTTACCTTTCAGGGACAAAGTCTCACTCACTTTAGAGAAGTGCAGTAGCATTTAAAGTGGCAATCATGTAAACCTGTTCTCAATATATGTGTCCAGATCTCCAAACAGAAGCACATGTACAGCATCTGCTGTCTCTGACCGTGCCAAGTGACCATCTTTCTCGCGTCAGCTTTTACTTCTGCGTTTTCAGACTCAAATTGATGCTTCATAATGGGGGCTTTATGTTCGTCGCGTCAGTATTACAGCCTGCAATATATAAAAAAATGTAAAAGTTCATAGCGAGGGTAGTGACGTGACGCTGGACATCATTTAAAGCCGCTGGCTGTTGCGTCACGCTGAGTAGGCTGTGCATTACTCATTGAGAAGCCAGGGTACCATTAAGCAGTCTTATCTAGAATGATACTGAATCGTCTATGATGTAGTTCATGCTACGTAATGATAATTAGAGGCATGTCACCATCTCTTTGTGTAGTGTTCGCTGGCTGATCTTTCTAAATCACACCTTTGGACCATATTTAGCTTAGAAAGGCAAATTGTTAGGATGATGTCTGTTTTTTCTGTCAGATTTGTGCTAGAGTACATATTCAGACTCAAATGACCTTTGGATTTCATGCATAAGCCTAAACAGATGTTGTAAAAATGTTGAAAATCTTTTCTTGTTAATCTTTTAATGCCTAGGACCCCCAAATATGCTGATTCCCTTTTTTTAATTAGAATGACAACTAGGCCATATAGCCTAGCCTATTTTATGAGTAAAAAAGAATTTTATTACGTCTCATATATTTACATTTTAATAAGATTTTAGCCAATGATAGCGTGTAAAATAGTACTATAAATTTGTTATTTGTGGTTTTTCAAAAGGAATACTTTTCCAAAGCAACCTTTAAAACATTTTGGAAGGAAACTATATAAAATGTATTTATATATGATTTGTTTTTATTTCTTAATGTTAAAACTATGGCTGTAAATATAATAATGAGGGATCTCACAGTTTTTGACCAGTCTTGGAAAGAATGACTATATACAAAAATACAGAATAAGGAAAAGAAACAGTTAGTGGCAGCTAGATTTACACAATATGAATAATCCATAAGAGTAAGAATCCATCTTGATGGGAACGCTGCCCCTATTTGTAGTAGTTTACAGCAACGCAGCTCAAGAGGCATAACATCAATTATTGGAGTGTTTGCTAACCACATTTTCCAGTGTAACCAGTGTTTGTTATGCAACAAAGAAACAATCAGAGTGTCACATTGTGTAATATACAGGAACAAATGGTAAGTAAGCAGTGCGTTTCTGAAGGAATGTATCGTGTCAGTGTATCTCGCCGATTACATTTCAAGAATCACTAAAGGTCCTGTTCTTCACATGCTTATGACCTTGCACAAACTGTCTGTATCCCGCCCATCTAGATTGTCAATCATTGTCAAGATTACAGTGTAATGAACTGTCTTGGCTTATCATCAACATCGATGGTTGAGTTAGAGTTACGCCAACCAGATGTCCCATTTCAGGTGTCCCAAATGTGTCCTTTATTTTAGAACAGTAGATGTACTGAAATATAGGACGAATTCCAGCTGCTATAAACTGTATACAAATGTGTTTAAAATAATCAAGAGGGATGGTGAATAGATACATAGAAGCACATTAAGGAATAAAAGAGTTTCAGAAGTCTCAGGAGTCTTCCTGAATAAAATGCTTGTGTCTCGGTATATGCATGTGACCAGCCTATTGGCAGCAGAGCACATAGAGTTCTTATATTGGTGACAGCCATGGCTTCCAGATACGAAGGTCAGGACACAGTGTTCCTACTCGCTCGCTTTCAACTCGCGCCAGCCAATTAGCTCACAGCTCTCTGAAGATCTTTGAAGAGCCAGCCAGAGTGAGATCCTGATGTCCTCTTGATACCCAGTCGCTTTTGAGGCAGAACTCCTTTCGCTTGCCGTACCCATGGCTGCTGCCGCTGGGTGCTGGCTGTTGCCATACCAGTCTGTTTGGTTTAAGAGCTCGGTGTGAAAGCCAGAGACTGCATCAGCAACGGAGAGAGGCCTTGGACCATCTGTTCCCTCTCTCTCATCTTCTTTGGGGAAGAAAAATCTCATCAGATGTTTGGATGAATATATGAATAACAGAAAAACTCCCGGGATAACTTGCAGCTGAACATGTTTGAACCTGATGCATCTAGTCTCAGAGATGCTAGAAGGTGTTTGATTAGTGCACTTCATTATGCTTAATTGAAGTGTATTCTGATTGGTCCCTTACAAAAACATACTCTGACAGTGATGGTATACCATAGTACTTTGATATATACCATGGCACGGAATGAATACTTTATACATAGCATTTACATCTTACTTCAGGATGCTTCAAAGAATACCATGGTATAACCATTAAAAAACATGAAAACACTGTTGGTGTGACTGGTGTCTGAAAAAGATGACTTATTCTATATAAAAATAAATAAATAAAAATATAAAATCTGTTTGGCAGATGTATGACACACCCCTGCATGTGTAGTGTGTGAATGTGTGTATGGATTGTTATTGACCTTTTAAATATGAAACAGCCATAAATAGTGTCATTAGAGTACAAACTGTGACACACTCAACATGCTGTATCACTAATATCACATGCTGTCCTGTGACTCATCTATAGAGAGAATACCAACACCAAAATCTTAGCTTTTGACTTATTTCAAGCAGAGATCTTAGTATTTTAGTTATTTCATATACTGTTATATAATTTATTAATGATATTAGGTGAATGAGGTTTTATAATTAGTTTACTCTCTAGTAATTTTGTTATGTGCTTTTGTCATTTTTATTTCTATTTAACTTTAATTATTAATTCAGTTAGTTGCCAAGGCAACATTTCGAATTTTCATTTATGTTTTTAAGTTTAGGTTTTTCATCTAAAACTTACACTATTTCATTATATTATTATTGTATTTCAGCTCTATTTTAATGAATGAAAAATATTTTGAATAGTTTTAGTTAACAATACCAACACTGATCTCACACCCACCAGCAACATCTTGTTTTAAGTTTCACACATGCTTTCTCAAACACTCAGACATTAAAATCACCTGTCCAAGGGGATGTTTGCAACTTCGTTGAGTTCTGTCAAGCATCACTTGACACCATTGTAAAATCACATAGTGAACACTGCAATCAGTGAATGACGCAGATGAAAATGAGCGCTGCTCTTCCACTGATTCTGAGTGTGTCAGTTTCATTCGGGAGATTCATACTGAGAAACGCATGGTCTATGTTCTCTGGAGCGATCTGTGTTATGTCATGGTCAACAGACTGAGCACTTATGTCGAGAATATCAAACATGTGAAATCATCATCATTCCCAGCTGTCTGAATTTTAGATGAAAATGAGAGATTTATATATATATATATCTCTATATGAGTAAAAACTGACCTAACACTAATGGTTCATCTCTAGTTGAAAAAATGACTTATAGTTGTTTTTGTTGTGGTGTAGCAGATGGGCATCATTTGTTTGTGTCAAGTTTTCAGCAGCAGGAGCTCTGTCTAAATCTGCTAACATGCCATTTAATAGCCCGGAGAGAATGCTTTGGTCAGCTCACACATATTGTCCTCTAAACATAATACTGCACACGCTCACTTATACAATACAGACATGTACAGTATGCGTTTATGTAATTTTATATAATTAGAAACTTTTTCGTGTCATGCATGCAATTAAAAAGTCTCTACTAAGTCCCTTCTTAAACATGCATTTTCACTTCACTGTCAGTATCGGTGCCAAACAAATTACGTGGCCTAAGTGAGTCATGTGCTTTAGTCATATTCGAATTTATTAAAACATTTTTGGTATAACCCTCAAGTGTCATTGGATTCAAAGGTTACATTAGAAAGCTCTCACTCCATTTCTTCCCTTCCTTCTTGTTTTTCTCTCACAGAACTCAAAGAATGCTCAGGGTCTGGTGGGCCTCAGGAATCTAGGAAATACTGTAAGTATTTCTAAGCAAAGAATCTATGGATCTATTTATAGTTCACACAAAAATGAAAATTCTGTCAGTATTTACTAACCCTTAAGTTGACACAAGCTTCTTTCAAAAAGTACTTCATTCTGTCAGTCTGTTTTGAAGAAAAGAGAGTCGGCATGAAGGGGGAAATTATTTTCCTTCCTGTTAAAATTTAAATGTTTCACAAAACAAATAGACTTACACTTAGATGTACGTTTCAATACAGAAGAAAATATGAGGACTGCAGACTATGTATGCTGAGTAATCATCTCATTCTCCCTTTTTCGAATGTGTCTCTGCAGTGTTTCATGAACTCCATTCTGCAGTGTCTGAGCAACACTCATGACCTGAGGGACTACTGTCTGCGTAACACACACCGCACTGACCTCAACAACAACTGCAGGGCCAAAGCTGCGCTGATGGAAGGTAAGAGACACGTTTATCAGTTCAGTTAGTAGAGCATTCGTTTTATCAGACATATCAAACAGCCTTTGGGTCCTGTGTCTTATGCCTCCAATTGTGTGTGTTTTTCTGCTTTCAGAGTTTGCCAAGCTCACTCAGAGTCTTTGGACATCAGCTAGCAGTGAGGCCATCAGCCCTTCTGACTTCAAAATGCAGATTCAGAAATATGCCCCTCGATTTGTTGGTTACAAGTAAGTTATAGCTACAGTAAAAACTTTTGAATCATGCAGAATCATATTTTACTTGCGTTCTTTAATATGTAGTTTTGAACCTGCTGAAACTCCCTCTTAAAAATCGACTTCTCTGTTCTGTCCTGTAGTCAGCAGGATGCTCAGGAGTTCTTGCGCTTTCTGCTGGATGGGCTTCATAATGAAGTAAACAGAGTGACAGTGAAACCCAGGTCGCCCATGGAGGACTTTGATCACCTCTCGTAAGTAAATGCGCCGGTTTGTTCTAAAAACCTCTAAAGCTGTTCAAAAGTTTGGAGTCAGTAATTTTTTTAAAAAGAAATTATTACTTTAATTCAGGCAAGGGTGGATTAAGCTAATTAAAAGTGACTGTAAAGACATTTATAAGGTTCTTTTTCAAAATAATGCTGTTCTTTTGAACTTTCAAAGAATCCTGAAAAAAAGTATCATGGTTTTACAAAAATATTAAGCAGATCAGTTGTTTTCAGTAGTAATAAGAAATGTTTTTTGAGCACCAAATCAGCATATTAGAATGATTTCTTTCCCATCACAGGAATAAATTACATTTTAAAATATATTAAAATGGAAAACTCCTATTTTGAATTGTAATAACATTTCACAATGTTACTGTTTTTACTATGTTTTAAATAAAAAATGCAAGCAACTTCAAAAATATTCCAAAATCATACCAACCCCAAACTTTTGAAAAGCCTTGCATATTTCATTCAGTACTGAAAATATGATCTGGTGATTGATGTAACAGATGAATCACCTGTAGTGTGTGGTTGAACTGTTGCAATCTGACAGCAATAGTAAGCAGTCTGTGTGGGGTCTTAAATTAAGTGTGTTTTATTGACAGGGACGACGAAAAAGGCAAGAGAATGTGGAACAAGTACCTGGAGAGTGAGGACAGCAAAATAGTCGGTGAGTTGACCTGCAATATTAACACTACTGTCTAGCTCTGTGTGTGTGTGTGTGTGTGTGTGTGTGTGTGTTCCCTGTACAGGTTATAAAGTGCTAATGTTTTTTTTTTGTTTGTTTTGTTCACAGATCTCTTTGTTGGTCAGCTGAAAAGTTCTCTGACTTGCAGTGAGTGTGGCTTCTGCTCAACAGTGTTTGATCCATTCTGGGATCTGTCCCTGCCTATCGCTAAGGTTAATATGAAGAATGACATGCTCAAATACACGCTTACTGACATAACAGCATGTTTGTGTTAATGTGCATGTTTCATTTTTCCCCCCTCAGACTTCAGGAGAAGTAAGTTTGATGGATTGCCTTCGACTTTTCACTAAGGAAGATGTACTAGATGGGAACGAGAGACCAGTAAGTTTAAAGTATAATTTTTCTAGCATTCTATCTATCTATCTATCTATCTATCTATCTATCTATCTATCTATCTATCTATCTATCTATCTATCTATCTATCTATCTATCTATCTATCTATCTATCCAACAGAAATACAAACAAACAATCATCCTCAAAAAAATTCATAAAACATAAATTCCCCAAAAACTTATGCCACAGATGTAAAACCAGACGGAAATGCACAAAAAAATTCATCATTCAGAAATTTCCTAAAATCTTGGTGCTTCGTATCCTTTTTAAACAAATCCGTCATCCAATGAATTGCATGTTTATTAAAATTACATCTTATTTACCATTGTGTATCGATCAGTTAAATATGTAACATAATTAAGTTATGCATTTGGGGGGAAAAACTGCTGTTTGTATTTGATTGCCCTTGACTCTCCAACTATCTCAGATCTGAAGCGTTTCTCTGAGTGTCGAGTCAGAACCAGCAAACTCTCCACCTTTGTAAACTTCCCCCTCAAAGAGCTGGACCTCAGGGAATTTGCCTCTGATAACAGTGGTATGTTCTGCTGCGTCATTCATTACATCTGTATTCTGTCCGGTAACCGTTTGAGCAATAGCTCCAGGATAATTGTGTTTAATTGCTGTTGTTTCTCTTCCCTCTTTTCTTTTCTCTCCTCACAGTAAATGCAGTCTATAATCTGTATGCTGTGTCCAATCACACTGGTACATCTTTGGGTGGCCATTACACAGCATATTGCCGCAATCCCTGCATAGGAGAATGGTACACGTACAACGACTCCAGGTAAATAGACAGCCAATTAATATAAAAAAAAAAGTTATTAAACATTAATATTGGAGGAATATTAAATCACTAATAAGTGTTTGCACTACCTCTTAGTTTATAACATTAATGGCTATAATGTAGTTAGTATGTACAGTGTCTTCAAATATAAAAATTACATACAAAAAAACATATAATATATAATATATAAATTTGTGACTTTTGTTTAGTATTCATATATAAATATTACATATGATATATATATATATATAATATATGTGTTAATTTCTTCAACAAAAAATCTTTCTATATGTTATAGTTACAATATTTTAGGATACATTGTTTAGT
Organism: Cyprinus carpio; assembly: GCF_018340385.1. Lineage (NCBI taxonomy): Eukaryota > Metazoa > Chordata > Actinopteri > Cypriniformes > Cyprinidae > Cyprinus > Cyprinus carpio. The sequence continues at coordinate 29,677,306 of NC_056576.1, forward strand.
ATTCTGTGCTATTTTTCCTTATGTGTTACTGTACGTGTTTGTAGATGCTGATGCTGAGCCATTGTTTAGCTTGCATCTCATTTCTGTCTGTATTTCAGGGTGAGCCCCATGTCATCCAGCCAGGTGCGCAGCAGCGACGCATATGTGCTGTTCTATGAATCTGCGGCCTCTTCACGCATGTGATTAAGAATGAAATGGACAAGCCTTGGAATAAATCAACCCTTTGCTGCTGTTGAACTAAATCTTGGTCAGGGTCTGCATGCTTGGAGGACCATGGGACTTTATCCCAGGCCGAACACATACCGGAAATGAATTATGGTTGTGGCCTACGAACTGGAAAGAAGCCTGGGATGAATGTTTAATCCAAGCCTGGGTTGAGCTTCACAGTAAGGGCTTCTCCATCCATCACTCCCCTTGAGAGAGGCTGCTGCTCTGGGGATGGATTTAACAAACTGAAATGGACAGAGACAGACAGAGAAACTACTACCTCTCTAGAATGAGCAGGACTGTGTGTGTGTGTGTGTGTGTGTGTGTGTGTGTGTGTGTGTGTGTGTGTGTGTGTGTGTGTGTGTGTGTGTGTGTGTTTGTGTGTACGAGTCAGTCTCCAGACTGATACTGTAGGACTCTATGCACTGTGTAACTGGAACCCTCCGGCTCTACAGACAGTCACCACGACTCAAACAATCCCCATCCCTTATTTAATTTATTAACATGAGATCAATGTTTTACTTAATTTCAAACTAATTACTACTAATTTAAACAAGAGGTCATCTTTCTGAGGGACCATGTAGGTCAACTGTGTAAATGATGCTTGGATTGTTCAATGGATTGTTTACTTTCGAAACGGATACATTCCTTCAAGATATGGCTCTGCTTTGCTTGATTTGCTGAATTTCAACAGAATATGCACATGGGAAGGGCTTAGTTTTAAGCTAATGAATCACTGTGCCCCTTCCAAAATCCCTCACCATTACAGAGAAGATTGTGTGACTGTCCCCTGGTGGCCGGGAGTTGTAAAACCCAAAAGAAAAACAATGGACCCTTTGGTGCATTTCCACAGTTTTTAACATCATGAATGTGCAAAGTTTTTTATAGTTTCTTTTATTTTGTGTTATATTACCTTGGTAGACTAGTTAACACTGCTGTGCGGATGTTTCTAATATAATAGCTGAGGAAGTGACCTTCCTCTCTTCTGACCAACATAATTAATCTGTCATATTTTTCCTGTTTTGGAAAGTCATAGAAATTCTATCATAGATTATTTCCTTTGCTGTTGGAGCAAATGGGAACACGCAAAAAATATATATTTGTTGTATTTTTCCATTCACCGCTATGGAAGTATACCAACCCTTACCAAAAAGTAGTATACTTCAAGTTTATTTTATTAAGTATACTTAAGTATAGTTCAAGTATATTTAGACTTTTGTAAGTATAAGTATCTTAAATGTCATATATAAAGGTCCCGCTCCAGGAGAATATAAATAATTCTATCCTAAAGCAACAGTAGAAAAAGTGATTAACACATTAAAAAAAGGTCCCGCTCCAGGAGAATATAAATTATTCTATCTTTAGGCATTTGTGGACTCAGTGTTTTCCTCCAGGGGCAGTACAAGATATGAAAGAGGCATTAATATGTTTTTGTTTTGTTTTGTTTTCTCATTCTGTCAGCGACTACAATATTCAGTTTAATTTGGGGATGAGTCTTCATCAAATAAGAAGCCACCAGGAGGGTGTATGTTTGTCTGTATGTCTGTGTGTGTGTCTGTGTGTCTGTGTGTGTGCATGTGTGTGTGTGTGTGTGTGTGTGTGTGTGTGTAGGTGGATGCGTGCGCTTTTATGTATTATTTCTCTATTTATGATGTGAATGTTGTGAATGTAGCTTGTCATTGTGCTTGAACCAGACAATGTTTTTTTCTACAGAGAGATTTTCAATAAGTTGTAATTTTGTGTCAGAAATGTGACTGTAGAGTACCGCAAATCAAGAGCTCTTGGCTTTTTAAAAGAAGTGAATATGAATAAAAGCAAATGTCTACAGAAGTAGTTGTGAGTTGTCTGCGTTAGTACATTAGAATATGTGTGTATGTAGTGATTATGAATTATAGTGCTTCAGAAATGGAGCGTTAAAAAAAATGTATAAAAACATTTACCATGTAAGTTGTGTAGCCCCCTTAATGTAAGAAACATTAACAGTTTATGGAAATCTTAAGAAACTATGATTAGTATACAACAAGACTTAAATAATGCATAATACATTTTCTGCATGAACGACTAAAACTAAATTTGTTCATACTGTGTGTGTGTGTGTGTGTGTGTATGTGTGTATATACATATATATATATATATATATATATATATATATATATATATATATATATATATATATATATATATATATATATATATATATATATATATTTGACTTACTGTGCTATTAGCTACTGACAATCTTTAGCTAGATAGATTATAGATTATGCACTTTTATTTATTTACTGTTTAAAAGTTTGGGGTCAATATGAAATTTTAGGAAGAAATAAATTTTTATATTCAGCAGGGAAGAATTAAATCAAAGGTGACAGTATAAAGTTATTATGTTACAAATTATTTTTTTCTTTCAAATAGATGCTGTTCTTTCTATTCATCAAAGAATTCTAAACAAAAAAAAGGTCTCACAGTTTCCACAACAATATTAACCAGCACAACTGTTTTCAACATTGATAAAAATAAAAAGTAATGTTTCTTGAGCACCAAATCAGCATATTAGAATAATTTATAAAGGACCATGTGATACTGATTTTTTCCAAGTATTGAAATTATTAACAAAATTATATATCATGTAAAATATTAATAATATTTTTAATCAATCCCAAACTTTTTAAAGAGACACTCTTAAGAAAAGAACCATGCTTTCAAAATGCTATATTGGACCCTAATGGTGTCATAAATAACCTTTTTAATGATAGTTTATTTTCATTCATATTAATATATTAGTATATCTGTATCATTAATATTAGTATTATTAATATTATTTGTATATATTAATATTGTTTTTCTTACCCCTCTATCTGCCTGGTCTTATAATATCTTTTAGCCTCTATTAGGGGTTTACATAAAACAACAACATGTAGTTTCAATTAGATACTTTTATTTATTTATTTATTTATTTATTTATTTTTAATGACATTACATTGTAGGAAAAAATGACAGTACTCTAACAACAGTTATTAGCACAAAATATAAAATAGTGTAATGAGGACCAAGTTCTAGTGAAATATCTTCAAGACTGGGTAAAAAAAGTTATAATTTACAAAATTCTATCAATATGTATTGTAAATTAAATATCTCTCTTACCTACTTTAGTGGAGAAGAGGAGAGACATTCCCACAGTTTAACAGAGCTGCTCACTTCATGTTTGTTTGGAAACCAGATACAATTTTAAAGTTAAATTTGTATTTAAATTTAAGAAAGAAATCATTTAGCTGTTGAGAGTGTGTTGACAGTCTGTGTAGTTGGACAGCTGTGCTCTGACAGTTACAGGTTTGAAAAAAAAAAATAAAAAAACGGAAATAAAGAACCCTAAACTCTAACACAAAGAACCATTTCAGCATGAAAGGGTTCTTCAGGATGCTATGGTTCTAAATAGAACTGTTACTACATGTAAAGAACCTTTACAGAACCCTCTTTTTTTTAGAGTGTAGTGTCAAATATTAAATTACTTTAAATGTGGTTAAATAATAATAAGAATTATTATTATTACAATTATTATTATTTTGTATTACATTTATATTAAATGGTCAAACAAAGTCAAATTTGGCACATAGCTTATTTCCATGCACTATGCCAGAGTACGGTCACTAGAGGGTGACATTAGTCCCCTCTCTTTCACTTACACACATACAATGACCTGTAACTGGAGAAACTCACATCTTATTTATTGTGGCACTCAGCTTATTACTGCCACAGGTCATTATTGTGCGTGTGTGTGTGTGAGCCTTGAAGCAGACAGAGAAGCTCTCATTATGCACCAGCAATTAATACGTTTATTGGAATATATACACACAAATGAGGACTCAAATTCCTATACTGTACATGCAAGTATGTTTTCAATCAGACTTATTTTAATATCCTTAGACAGCTAGTACCTTTGTGCATGCATGTGTGTGTGTGTGTGTGTGTGTGTGTGTGTGTGTGTGTGTGCTCTTAGTGCCTTTGTAGATTAGGTTTCCAGGCTGAGACAGATGATCTGTTTGAGATGAACTCAATTTGTGAGAAGGAGGAGAGAATTATCTCACTTCCACTGGCTGACTGTGCCACTAGTAACTCAAGCCTCCTTTCAGCAGTAGTAACAAACCGCTCTTACCCAACTGGCCTTTCCTTAACCCGTACACTTAAAATACACTCCTCATCTCTGATCCTTACACCGTCAGTCCAGACTAAAGCTTATACATCAATCAGAGGGTTTTTTTTAACATCGGCTAGCTAGAGTTAATATCTTGGTTAATTATTATGCCCTCCATAGTGTCATATACAGTACAGTGGCCACACAAAACAAAAACATTTATTAAACCAGTTATTATTTATTATAAAACAATATAACAACTAAATTACAAGCTAAAAATACAACAACATAAAAAAATTAAACAAATCACAAAAAAAAAAAATATTAAAATTTTAAATGAAAAAATAGTAAATGTACAATTATTTTTAGTAAGTGGACGCTTTCTTGTTGTCAAATGTTATTGAATCATGTTCACACTTAATGTGATGATCAACACCTGTTGTTACTCGAGGAGAGCTGACTTACATATAGTTGGTAACTTGGTTAACCCTCATATTCCCTGCGTTCCATTCGGAAGGGCTCATCCCTATGCCCTAATCCCTTCAAAGGGTTTACCCTCCGGAATGAGAGCATCTAAGGGTTGAAGGGTGTAGGTGACCAAACAACTGTTTCTTGAAGTGCCCTTCTGCGTCATCATCCCGTGCCCACACGGAGGTGCCGTCATCATGCAAACAATCTGCGCAAAGGATCATGGGACTTTTGAAGTGACATCAGTTGTACCCTTCGAAATCCTTCATTTCGAAGGGCCCTTTGAAGTGGCCAGTTTTGAGCACTTCGGTTTGGAATGACCCTTCAATGTGGCGGCCATGATTGGGTTCCAAAAGTAAAAATCTAATTAATTTTCTCTGTAGAGCAGGGGTGTCAAACTCAATTCCTCTGTAGAGCAGGGGTGTCAAACTCAATTCCTGGAGGGCCGGAGCACTGCAGAGTTTAGATGCAACCCTAATTAAACACACCTGATCCAACTAATCATGATCTTCAGGCTTATTTGAAAACTACATGGTATGTGTGTTGGGGCAGAGTAGGAACTAAACTCTACAGGGCTCTAAGTTAATGTTATTGCATTGGACTGAAACTTACTGACTTTGCTTAATGTAGAGGATTTAAGTTAATGTTATCACATTGGACTGAAACTTACTGACTTTGCTTAAACCAGGTATAAAAACTTCTCTAATTTTTTTTGATAATTGTTCTACTTTTCCCCACATTGATACACTTATATTACACTTGGAGTTGCAGTTCAGAGCCAATTGAGCGCTGTCTCTTGTCTGTATCTTCCTGTGCATTCAGAGATGCACAGCATGTGGGATTAAACTGGTGGTGTTTATAAAGCTGTTGCTGGAGGGAGGGATTAATATTTGATGTGTTGTTCTGTTTGGATGGCCAGAGAAACAGAGAGCACTTTTACCTGCTGTGTGACTGAACACTCTGATGTATATTTCTGCCTTCTATGTGCTGTTCCTATTAGTTCATTTTAACATAACTCACAAACTCTGTGGTAACATACACAAACACACAGATACCATCCAGTGCTTTGTGTTTTTCAAGAATACAGACTCAGTATTGCTTATGTTGACACAAAGAAAATACAGGCATATCATACATGTACAGTACACCACAGGATCCTCAGGCCAACACATGGCTGCTCATGGCCATGTCATAAAGTTATATCAACTCTGCAAATATTGAGACAAAGTGTAGATTACCGTTTAATTATTAAAACAAGAGAAATACAGTATAGTTTTTAGTAGTATTGATTTACATTTAACACAAATATAAAACAAAATCACAACATTTCTTGGTTTTGTAAAGATAAAATTGTTCAAAAAAAGAGTTGTGACACTTTGTGGACACTTTACTCTACACTCTTTACCAAGGCACAAAAGCTGTTACTGGGGCAGTACCTTTTCAAAAGGTACAGTTTTGTACCTTTTAGGTACTAATATGTACACTTTAGATGCTAATATGTACCTTTAAGGTACAAATATGGACTGTTTAGGTACAAAGGTGTGTCTTTTGTACCTTTTTTTCTGAGAGTGTAGGGACACCTCCATACCATTTTGTCAGGTGAAACAAACAAAGTCAAATTAGCCAGCCAGTTGGCCAGTGTACAAATAACTGTATGATAATGGTATTATGAAATAAAGTGGGTTAATCAAATAAAGTCAAATTAGCCAGCCAGTTTGCCAGTGTACTTCAATCCAGCGTATATCCCTCCACCTAGACAGAGCAAGAAGCAGATGATTACATTTACCATTTAAATTTAATTAAATTGTTGACACTGAAATAAGTTTGATTACGGGTATTTTTTTTCTTGTTTGTAGTTGTTAATAGATTTGGCATATTAGCTTGCCAACTGCTGTATATTTGGTATTGCATAATATTATTACATAATTGAAAGTACAAAATGATATGTCATGTTTGTGTACATCCAGTGTGTACTCTGAATACACATGATTTTATTGGCATGCAGTTAGCCCTGAAGTATTAAGCTAGGTGTTTTTTCCCCTCCCAAATAGTGACCATGAGGCAAAATAAACCAAACAGTCTGAGGAGGGTAAAGTTACTGGTTCACATACTTCCCTGTAAACATCAGATTTCCTATTAATAAAAAGGACTTTACTCTGATTAAAAAAGTTTGGAATAAAAAGTTTGGAGCTAAAGTTGGTCATTTTACCTAATGATGGCTCATCTTACCCACTAAACAACAACAGTTTTTTTTTTATAAAGCTGTAAGTGTGCTCTTATTATATTAATAGATAACAGACATTTTGAAGTAAATGCAGCTCTACTTATATATAGTATATTTTTGCAAATATAAAAATCGCCTCACTCACTTTCAAATCTTACTCAGTATTTGAAAAAGGTAATGCACTGCTTCCTAGGATTTCTGGAGGTATTTTTTCAATTTTAGACAAGAACCCATCAAACATGCATACAGAATATGAATATAATCCCTCTCAATAGGTAAGATTCATATGCGGTATGAGCTTAAACAGAGAATCACATCCTCTAATGGGTTTTAAAAAGACACCGTCTCATTTTAAATCCCAAATCTGTATTGTTGCATTTAGGAGAATGGATCTGGGTTCAAAATCTTACATAGTGCACAAGTAAATTACAAAGTTTTGTGTGCAAATGCAAACATTCATTAACCACGTAACCAGAGCTGCCACCCCAGCGATGGATCCTACAGCTACACCTGCGATCTGCCCTGATGTTAAACCTTGTGGTTCTTCAGAAGGTTCACTGACAGAGCCGTTGAGCTGATTTGTAGTGGACCGATCCATGAATGTGGATGAAGAAGACAGGCTTGTGTGTGTGGAGTCAGACTCGGTGCTCACAGACGTCATTGCAGTTGTTTCAGTGACACTCTAAAAAAAAAAATATAGAATACAAATCTTAAAATATCACATAAAAACAGGAAGAGACATCTTTAAAAACCTAAACAGTGGAAGAGACATCTTTAAAAACTTAAATATATAACAAGATTCACAAAGTTTACATAATCTGTAAGAAAAAAAAAAGAAAGACAAACCATACCTGAATGCAGCAGGATCAGGAAGAAAAAGGGTGTTTCTATACATTATTCAGCTATCGATCAACAAACATCAACTCAGAGAGAGATTGGGATAATCTGAAAAAATATAAACACGTATATACTATGTAACACACACACATATACATTGTTATTCAAAATGCAGTTTTAAAAAAACATCATCACATAAAACATGAAAATAAAAAACAAAACAGTGGAAGAGACATCTTTAAAAACTTTAATAAAACATGAAAATAAAACACAGTGCATTAATAATATTATTACCAATCAAAAAATAGGAAAAATAAATGAAAAGGTTACTAAAATTTCTCGTTACTGAACATGGAACTAAATTTACAAAACAAAATGTATGTATTCATGTAAATTGCAAATATAAACGTATATTGTTTGAGACTAAATTACATTCCTGACCTGTTCAGAATGGCTGGACATCTTGGCACTTTGACGAGCCACTCTCCGCTCATCTGTTTGTTTTATACCATTCTTCATGTCGGATATACTAAATATTACAAACAGGATCACTATAACAACCCACCTGATCTGTATGCTGAGATTACACTGATGCACCACTTTATGAGGGTGATGTGATAAAAAACAAACAAACAAAAAAAGCCTCCGTCTCCATGGATTTATTGCTCACAGATTACCTGTGTGGATATAATAGGTCATTATCACAGGTCTGAATATGTCACCGTTTATGTCATGGTATTTTCTGTAATGTTGAAATCAGTTGCTGAGAAAAACACTACGCTCAGTTTCTGCAGACAGAATACTGAAAGTGAACTCTCTACATTAAATTTATCATAATATGAGCCCATAAATGACAAAAGATAATATAAACAAAAACTGAGTATTGGGGAAAGCCAATGCAAAAATAAAGGTTTATGTAACAAATAATTATTTTGGATTAATCTGTTGAGCATATTGAGATTCGTGGTGCAGATTCCTCCTTTAATGTTCTCACAAAATCTCTCAGTTGACTCAGTAGTTGACACTATTAGATAAAAAGGTGTAATATTTATTTTTAAATATTGACAAATGAAGTATTTCCTTTAAAAAATGAATGAATTGAGACTAACTTGTTCTTCTGATGTTGGTATTAAAATAATAGCATATTTAAAATACTTTGTTTGCTTAAAATGATCTAAAAATCCCAAGCTATTTCTTTACAGTTAGTGTGGAGTTATATTTTATTCTCATATTTTAATTGGCAAAATAACTTCTATTGTGTCAAGAAAATAAATACATACATACATAGATTTGAAAATATGCCAAAAATGCAGGTTGAAATTGTGTCACATAATCCCATGTCAGGGATTTATACAAAACTTTATGAACATTAAAACAAAAATCATTAAAGCAGATGTAACTTGAGCTCTGGAGATGTTCCAGCGTAGTTCTGTTTTGGGTTTACAATTTTTTACTTAAAGCGGCTTCAAGCCTGAAGAAATTTTGTTGTGTTCACATGATTAAGTTATTATATGACATTGTGGTTTCCAAAGACTGGTTCATCTTAGTTCCTGGATCGTGGATTGGGAAAACTGTGGAGCAGTGGTGTGGAAAGGTACAACAAGGAGCATTTGTAATTGGTTCCTGCGGGAAACTATGTTCTGGGGACTGAAGGGTTGAAGTCACACTCCCGTCTCTCCTAGATCAGCATGAATGGGCAGCTAAGGAGTGGGGGTTGGTGGGACAGATGGATTAGGATTGTGTACACTGTTTGGAAACAAAGGCTCTCCTGTATTTGCACTCAGCACGGTGTGATCACTTGTAGCTACCACAGTTCCTAAAGTTCATAATCCCAAATCCAATATGCCTGCTTTTTGTGTCTTTCCTGTGTACACAAAAACATAGACAGCATTAACATACATATCCACAAGATTTAAAAAGCTCATTAATCCAAGCTTTCGACAAGACATTTTATATTCAAGACATTATATAAAAACAAGCTAAAAGACTCATGAGCAAAGACTCTCTCTGTCATTTTAAGAGTTAATTATTTAGAAACAGAATCGACTTGGGGTTATTACTGGCGAAGCGCCTAGAGGGCGCTGTTGTGCGGCGAGAGGAGTCGCTCAGTGCAGCAGCGCGCTCTCGACTCGTTTCCGCGAACTGTTTTCTTTTTTTCCGAACAGTTCGTTTCAAAAAGATTCATTCAGGCTTTACGTCATCACGTGGTCCAAAACATGTCAGCATGGCATTTTAAATGCTCTTAAAAACTCTTAAAACGTTCCAGTAAGGCCATTTGTAGGCATATTTAGGATGTTTGTCCTTAACCTTGTAAATTTTAATTACAAGCCTATTATTTCGCTTTTCTCGGCTAAAGTAAAAATAAAAAAAGCTATTCATAAAAACAAAATCTGTCTCAATCGTTTAATTAGTAGCATTTATATTATTCTGCAAAATTACTCGTTGAACCACTCAGATAAAACAGACTTTATTTTCCTTTTCTTTCTGTTTTTTTTTTTTTTTTTTACATTTTTTTATTGATGCAACATATGTTGATTCTTGGTAAATTCTTTATGTATAAATGTCAGTGTATGAAGGCTAACTCTATTTAAAATATTTTGTTTGTAGGCTAACTATTTAAAATTATTGAAGCGTATGACGTGTACGTAAACAGTAACAGGCCTGCAGTTTTGCTGGGAAGATAAATGGCTTTAATTTATCGGAAGATGAAAGAACCATCTTTGGACATTTGTACACGCCGTGCCCGGATTTATTAATCCATTAATTTATTTGTACATATGAAAGCTTTGATAAATGTATTTTTGTCTATCACGTTGAATAAAAACAAACCCGCTCAGTCCGGTTTGTGAACGAATCAGTTGTGTGAACCGGTTCAAATGACTCACTAAAAAGATCCGACTCAAAAGAACGATTCGTTCACGATTCGGACATTACTGTCCTCCAACTCTAAACCCGCTCAGGACTGAGCAACGCTTGCCGAGCAGCGGATATGCTCCCGGTCTCAACAACTGTTTTAATCGTTTCCGCGGACGCTGTGCACGCAGCTTCGCATTTCTGACAAGCTGAGAACGCGTGCTAAAGGAGCTCCTCAGTTCACGAACCCTAACATGTAACAGAAGACTCGCTGGTTTGGGCTTGTGAGGCAAGAGTGAAGAGCAATCAATCACCGGACACCTCCACCGTTATTCGGTGTGTGTACAGTACAGTGAGCGCTGCTGAGGCAGGAGAACCGTTGCTCTAATGCTTTCCTGATCACAGCGATTCAGCGTTGCTATTTTCGACCAAACAACAGATCAGGTTTTATAGCGGAACAAGATGTTGCAAGTACTGCTTTGCGGCGTTGTGGTCTTCCCCGGTCTCTTCTTCACTTTCAGAAAAGTGCTCCCGTCCATTTTCAAGCAGTGGACAGATGCAGACGTCGTGCTGGTCAGCGAGAGGTGAGTTTGGTGACAGTTGAGCAGTTCTGCAAGGCCGGACAGCTCTTGTGGTATCGTGTGCTTGTTTACTAGCAAAACGAGTCTCATTCTGCCCGTTTGAAAGATGAACATATAGTGTACACGTTCCATATTATTCACACGAGACAAACTGTTTTGTTTTTGTGGTAAATTTTAACAGCATGATAGAGACAATCATACCAGCTGTTATTAAAATCCCACTGCAGTGTTTGCATCTTGGGGCATCGCTGTCTCAGGGACCCCAAACAGTCAGGGGCCCCAATATAGAAAAAGCTATATTTTCACAGCACAGTAACTTTTTAAACGATATTTACAAACATTATTATTATCGTTACCTTGTACAATTTTTATCAGGCCATGCACATTTTTTTGAGACCTATCTCTCCAGGACCTTCTAGGACCCCATGGGTCTGCGTGTACTTTGGCCTTGTAACACTTAGTAGCCTAGACAGATTGATTTAGTGAAATGTTGAGGCTTGTGGCTCAGTTATGTTTATAATCTGTTCTGTTCATGTTTTCCTATGACATATTCAGCTGATCTCATGACCTTAATCACTCCCTCATTAATTCAGTCCATGGAGAATGACCATGAGTTGAACAACTTTATACAGACCTCTTCTATATTTTCACAGATTAATGTGCTAGCATGCCTGGGTGAAATAGGTGTTTATTGACCTGAAATCCAAACAAATTTGGGCAATAAACCCAGTGCACAGAGTCAACCCTTAACCAATAGTGGGAGATGTTCTCCAACTCAGTCAGCATCTGCATTTTTGAAACTACAAGCCATTATTTTAACCTTGAGGGGAACCTTTATCTGTCGTAATCCATAAATGCATGTTTTTGCAGATAAGCAGCTTCAGATCAGTTCTGAGTGAGTTCAGCATGAATTGTCATTGACAGGAGTTTTGTGCTCTTTCTAGCTTACGCAGCCAAGAATGTATCTATCAGATGTTATACAATAAAACAATACGTGCATTCAAGTTTGAGAAATTTGGGCTTCATAATTTTGGTGCAGAATTTATTACATGTATTTTATCTCTCTGTGAAGCCGTTATTGGTGTGATTTGTAACCAATATGGAACACATTTTACATCCATGGTTAAATCCATGCTAGGGTAATTTAATTTACCGTATAACTTCTTGTTCAGTTGTATTGTCTGAATGATTGTTGACACTGAAAAATGTTGTCGAACCTAATCCCTCAGTTTTCAGTGTGTTTCTGCTTTGGTAAGGGCAATTGTTGGCGATGTTTATTTAGCAATGGCCTTAATCCCAGCTAATGCTTTTGATTTTTATGTGCCAACCTTCATTTTGCAGTGTTTTTGGTTTTATGAGATCAAATTCTATCAGTGTTTGTGTTTTCTGATTGGGTTGGAGGTCATTTGATATTGTAATATTTTGTTTCAATTTTGCTTCAACCTTTCCACTGAGTTCCTGTTGTGCTAGATTCTCCCAAACCAATGCAACCGTGTCAATCATTGAAAGTCAAACATCAAAAAAGGTGCTGTATCAGCATGAGATTAAGTTACAGCAGAGTCCTGGCCTCCTGATTCAGAATTGGTTCTTCACGTTCCTTCCCTTCCAAGAAAACCAACATATGGACTCCGCACAAAGGTTCCAGAAAGAGGCTATTTTTAGATTAAGTATATTTTTGCAGACAAATTGGATCAGTGATCAATCAATCAAAGCTTGGATCAATCAATTCCCAATCCATGACAAAAAGAACAGCTGCATCACCGACGGGAGTTTGTTCTCTGCCCTCGTGTGTCAGAAAAGATTGCATAAAACTGAGTGTTGGCCTGGAGTGTCATGTTTCTTGAGATGTTGTTCTCAATAAGAGTTATTGATTGACCAACATGATCCAGTGGATGCTGAAAAGTTGGTGAGCAACAAGGTGTACTGCTCGGTTAATATAAGATAGATACATGGACGTGGATTGATGGATGGGTGGTTGATCTTTGATCTTGAGGCCCAGACTGTTGTTGATGGCAGTTAGAGGATGTGCTGAAGGCCTCTGGACTGCAGTGAAGAGGATGAAGGCTGTTAGAGTAGAGAAGTGATAATGAAGAATCTGGACTTTAACACAGAAGTGTTGATTCAGTCACTATTCTGTGTGTTTGTACATGTTAGAATGAGACAACCAGTCTGAATCACTGAATCACTAATGGTTATTTATCACTCTCTCTGGGAATCCAGACTGTAATGAAGCCAGCTTGTTGGTTTACATTTCTATCGTTTTAAAGGGGTCATGAACTGAGAAATTAAAATTCCCTTGATCTTTAGCCATATAAAAGGTCATTGTTCTATAAAAACATCCTGTAAGTTTCAGAACTCCAAATTTTCTTGTTAGTCTAAAAACAGCTTAAATTGAAGCCAGTCTGCCAAAACAACAGGTTGTGGAATGTGCCACTTTATGATGTAATAGTGTGGCTAAACCCCGCCTCCTCAGAAGATCATCAACACCTACTTCTTGATAACTGCCTGTTTAGCCCCGCCCATCGATTCATGCATGTAGTGAAAATAACAAGAGGAGCAAATAAAGGTTTACGTAGAAACCAAACAATAAAGATACTCAGAAGACAACAAGATGCTGTACAGTGCCAAGTTTAGGAAAAACAGACCTTCCTTCTGAGCATAACATTATGAAAGAGTGGATGAACATTATTTTTAATGAAGATCCAGACCGTGTCAGGAAGAACTTGGTCCTTTGTTTTCTTCATTTTACCGCGGATTCATTTACAAACAAGGCACAATTCAACGCAGGATTTTCAGAAAGATTAAAAATTACTAAAAGATAATGCTGTGCCGACTATGTTGGATCCGACGGAAATGTCGCACCGCAACGGTGTGAGTAACTGTTTACTATAACTGTTTATTATGTGGTTACTCACTATTGCTTTGTCTGTTGTTACAGATCGTTTGATATGTACTGAGTATTTATGCGTTTTTAACCTAAATCACAGCAGCATCCATCTCTGAAGCTGTAGGCTGTCAAACATACACAACCAATCATTGCAGTAGGCATTTACTTCCAAGTCTACAATCTGCCACACCTATTCAAACAGAGCGTTCTGATGAGGGGGGTCAAAACAGGACAGAAAATAGCCAGTTACTTCTAAATTATGATGTTTTTGATATAAAATCTTCATAACAATATAAGTGGAACTCAAGGAACAGTACAAAATAATAAAAAAAAGTCAGTTCATGACCCTTTTAAGTGTCAGAAACAGATTTTCTGTGACCGCATTGGGTAAGAGTAAGAAAGAAAAAAGAGCACAGTTTATGAGCATGTAACTTTTAAAAGAACCTTGTAAAAGCAGGCCTAAAATGTCCATTATCTCATAATGTAACCAATATCTTGATGGTAGCTTATATTACATACAACAATTACAACACTGCCACATGATAACATTTAATGTACCTCTGAAAAACAAATAAGAAGACTTTTTTAATAAGAAGTGTTTTTTTTAAATGATATAAAACTTTTATTCTACTAGAATTCAGAAAAAATGTATTACTTGTTTCCACAAAAATATGAATCCGCAAAATATTTTTCAACATTGATAATATTTGTAGAGCTGCAAATCAGCATATTAGAATGATTTCTGAAGGATCATGTGACACTAAAGACACTAAAATAATGACTGCTGAAAATTCACCTTTGCCATCAAAGGAATAAACGACATTTTAAAATATATTAAAATAGAAAACAGTTATTTTAAATTGTAATAATATTTCACAATATTACTGTTTTATTTAATTTTTGATCACATAAATGCAGCCTACACTCTTAAAAATATCGCAATGCCATAGAAGAACCTTTTTGTCTGAATTGTTCCATAAAGAACCTTTAACATCTAAAGAAACTTTCTGTTCAACAAAAGGTTCTTTTTGGTTAAAGAAGGTTCTTCAGATTATAAAAAGGTAAGAAAGAGATGGTTCTTTAAAGAACCTTTGACTGGATGGTTCAAAAATGGTTCTTTTATGGCATTGCTTGAAGAACCTTTTGAAGCACCTTTATTTTTAAGAGTGTATGTGAAGAAACTTCACTTCAAGGTGGCAACCCCCGGCTTTTGGATATTTTTGTTCCAATTCTAATCAAACACATCTGAACCACAGCTGGTTTTGGGGTTCACTTTAAAATGTCACAATCTAAAAAATGCTGGTTGTTTCAACCCAGCTTTTGGTCAAATATGGACCAACCCAAATTTGGGTTAAAAATGTCATTAAAAAAATGTAACCCAACAGTTGGTTTAGTCCATCTTTGACCCAAAGTTGGGTAGAAACAACCCAGCATTTTTTTGAGTGCAGACAAACATGTTGTAGCAGGCTTGAAACCAAATACAGACCATTAAGTGAAAGGAATTGCAATGCTCAAAGGCCACTGCATTGCTGCCTAATCAGTCAGTGTCTTAACAGACATTGTTTTTGTATGAAGATAAACCAGGTTTGACTTGTTGGCATGGCCTTTATATTCCATATATATATCCCCACAGTGGGGTTTAGTTTTTTCCTGTTAGTAACAAAGAGGTAGAATTTTTGTAATGCCACAAGCTAATTGGTGACATTTTACTGTGGCTTCAAAGTGATTAGTCACATGACAGATGATTCGATCAAAAAACCTGAACTGCTGTCGGTAAGCATATATGGCAGATTTCAAATGGGATACCCATTGGGGGTCCTGTAGTGAAACAAGTGCCTTTGAAATGAATTTTAATGCTAATGGATAGCTATATATAGGAGATCTATTTAAGTATTATAGATCTCCTTCTTCCTTCCTCTGGATACTGACTGATAAGGCAGCATTTTATGGTTTTACACACAGCTCACGTGGTGGATATATGAAAGGAAGTCCTGCTTTCAATGATTGTGAATGGCATTGCCTGACCTTTTTGCCTTTAACACAGGGTTATTGTTGTTAACTGAAAACCATTAAAAAACACTTATTGAATATAACTTGAAATAAACATTAACTGAAATAAAATATGATATAAACAAATATTATTTCAGCTATAGTTGCAAAAGCAACATTTCTCATTTTTATTTAGTTTAATACTAAAAATAACCAAGACTAAATAAAGTAAAACTAAAGCTTAAAGCAACATACTAACTAAACAAAAACTATTAAAATAGTTAAGTAAAGTTAATAAAGCTTACTGGAGTATATATTTAAAAGAAAACACTATTTTAGTATTTCTACCTAAAAATTTAATGTGTGATTCAGTGTTCTAATTCAGTTTAATTCAGTTTGTGAAATTTACTAACACTTTCTAAATGAAAATTGTTTCACCACTATTTTTTTTAAGTGCACTAAAACGCTGCATTAATGGAGCATGTGCTTTAGTATGACCAAAATACACATATTTAGCCTGGTGTGTTAAAAACAGAATCATTTAGAATATGGTTGTGAGATTTTGTTGGTGTTTGACATGCTGTATGCTTTTGAAATGTAGGCTGGGCAAACAGTTTTAAAGATTTTAGTCATTCAAGTAGACTGGAGCCGCTAGAAAATACATGCTCATGGGCTTTATGCAGAAAACCACAGAGTTAATCATTTTGCTTCAAAAGTGCTTGTGTTGTTTCTAAGTTGTGCTAAGTTAGACCTTGATCACAAGGAGCAGGATTGAGCACTCGTTTACTACTTTTTATTGGTGTATGATATTTGGACACATAAGAAAGTATGTCATAAGAGCCACCCCCAAAGCTACACAAAAGAAGCATTTTCTTCTTCTCCCTTTTTGCTTTCTTTCTGAGCTTGTTGTAAAAAAATGGAGAGAGAAAGAAGGGGACACAAAGAGTGGATTGTGTGAAATGGGTCTTGTGACAGTATTCAGGCAGCACGGCTCCAAGGATGGAGGGATGTGGGGAGCAGAGCTCTCACTGTGTGTGTATGTGGAGGGGAGTGTTATCTACTGGCCAACTCAGGCGTAAGCTGTCAGGCCCCGGTCATGTGACCGCTGTTGTCATGACGAGCAAGCGTCATCCCATGTACAATGCTCAGCCGTGCAGTTCACCAGACAGTCAGAGGCTTAGACAGAGCTCTACACTAAACTTACACTTCATTTCATTCTGCTTTCTCAGCATAATGTGACTAATATATTGGGCTTCATAATGAATGCAGTACAATGAAAAAACAAACACACACACACACACACACACACACACACACATATATATATACACATATTATATATATATATATATATATATATATATATATATATATATATGTGTGTGTGTGTGTGTGTGTTTGTGTGTACATTAATGCTGTCAATCGATAAAAAAAATAATAATAATCGCATATTTTTCTGAAATCAATCATTAATCCCACCTAATATTTGTTTAATGACATCTTTTTTTATGCCTGAAGGTGAGTATCACTGATACCACTGATGTCTTCTAGGAAATGTGCAGATTTAAAGCAGCTTTTTAGTAACTTCATGACTTAACTGATGACATAACTATGACATTCCATGCTCATAGTTTCTTTCGTGGTTTAATATGAAATGATACAGGCTACAGCGCACAATCGTGATGAATCGCGATTAATCCCACCTGACATTAAAGTTTGTAAATATACTTTTATGTTGCAATAATTTCACATTTATTCTTCAAATTAATGTAGAAACAACATAAGGACAGTATATTTTTAATATTTGTTTAGTGACATCTTTTTTTATGACTGAAGGTGAGTGTCACTGGTACCATTGATGTCTCTAGGAAATTGTTTTTTCTTTCCCTAATATTTAACTATTGACTCTAGCCATTTAACATTACAGTATAATTGAGAGCTAGCAATTATAACATTTATTAGACTTTAAAAAATAACTTTAATTTAAGTGAACTTTAAACAATCTTTACATTAGTGTTAATTCCGTTAACGAAGACGATGACGGAAAATGTTTGTTGACGAGCTTTTTTCCCATGACTAAGATGAGACAATAATAAGGTCAATATACGATTACTATGACTATATCAATATGCAATTTCATTGACAAAATAAGACGAGATTAAAATGTTTTTAAAAAAATTTTTAAACTTTACCAGAAACCTCTTTTTACTTTTGGCAAAAAAGGAGACAAAATGTTATTGCAGACTGCTCTACATGCCTCTACTACGAGAGCTTTCATAGGTGCGGTTGCCAGATACCAAGAGTTCAAATCGACCAATCAGAGCTTTGCTGTTACATGGATACATCTTCTGTTTTGCTTATTTTAAACAATCTGGCAATGCCAGCGCCGACGATATGAAAACACTGACAAACAAGCTGGAGTTTAGCGATCTAATTGAAAGCATCATTCAGCCAGTCTTTGTTCTGTCATGAGATCTTGACTGTATTATTTGCGATTGTGATCGCTGAATAAATGCACTTACTCAACCGCTGTTGTTTTAATAGAGAAATAGGCTATTGCAAATTGGAATTAGTGGAATTGCTAGGAATTTCACTGTTATAATATGTCTCGTTTGTTTAAGCTGTTTTCATAATGTAGACAGAGAGATTTCATATGTCTTTGGAATTCATTTATATAATAAAAAGCCTATAATAAATCAGTACACTAGATGAGGAAAAATAAACCATGTGTATGAGTCCACATTCTATTGATTTGTGCTTACTGGTGAAAGTGCAATGTCTGAAATGCAAAAGTAAGTTTCTCAAATGACAACAATCATTTCGATTATTTTTTTTTTTTTTATCAGTTTAAACATTATACAGAATGACGAAAATGGGACTAATATTTCATTGACTAAAACCTGACTGAAATGCTCATACATTTCATTGAATACATTTCTTGGACTAAAACTAGACTATAAGATGTTGAGACTTTTAGTCGACTAAAACTTGACTAAAACTAAATAGGATAAGGTTGACTAAATATGATAAAAACTAACAAGGACATTTTAACACAGGACTAAAACTAAGACTAAAATAAAAATAGCAGGAAAAATTAACACTACTTTACATAAATTATAATAAATGTCATATTTAGCTACCTGTGCCCTGCAGCAAGTTAAATATACAGAAATTTATGAAGTGATCAAACACTAAATTCAAAATTAAAGAGCAGGTCAGATGGTATTTTAAAGTGTCCCAATATTGTATTGGAGTCCCCTACATCAGGTTTAAATGCATCTAAGGTCAGAAAACATTGTAATTTTCTCAGAATATACATTTAATATTAGAGTCATTTGCCAAATGATTAGGAAATGATTCGTTTCAAGCAAGTTCGGAGCAAGCCCCTCCCTTCCTCAAGCCTACTCTGCTCTGATTGGTCAGCTGGCCAAACCTGCTGTGATTGGCACAGAGATGAGTCCTTGAGCCAGTTAGCGAGCGCTACCATTGACAAAGCACCTTTACATAAAACAATAATATAGTCAATCCGTTCTTATAATGACATAAAATACAAAAACACTTATGCAAGCGAATCGTGCCCACAGCTAAAGTTTAGCTGCTAAACTGTGAACACTAGGTGGATATGTTAGCCGAGTGCTAATGTGACTAACTGATTAAACAATACAGTTTGTAAACCAAAATATGTCTACTGTAATGTTTGAAGAACGACAGACAAAAGACGCTTGGTCTTAACTTTTAATCAGAACGCACTCCAACATCAACCCCATGCACCAGCCGAAATCACTCATCGCTCCCGCATTAACCCTGTAACTGCCAGTGCAGCACAATAAACAGCAGTTTCACAATTATTATAAAGTCTGTCTGCTACACTACATTCTTTATTATTAAACAAAGTAATTAGAGACAAGGTCAGTCTACAATAATCAACATATTCTTAGGTTCACTGCGAATTTTTAGAACTACTTCAGTAAGACAGTAATATCGTGCTTTACCTGGAAACCTAAAGCTGCACTAGGTATACATCACATATTGGCACAAAAAAATATATATTTTGAGCACTCAATTGAAAATGTACACCTAACGTATCAATCGTACTACTTACAGGTCGTTGTTCAGAGAGCTTGTTAGTCCAAATTAATAAGATTAGAAGCCAACGAAGATAAAAGCCAAGATTAGAGAAGCAGTTCTTGATAAAATGACAAGCACACAACAAAAGGCTCAAACTGTATTTCTGTGGTATCCTTGAACACCGCGTCTTCTCAACATGATGTAAACGCACTAATAGCAAAAGTGTTTGTGGGAAGGTCAGACTCTGTTCGTATTTCGCGGGCAGGCGACGACTCGTTACGGCGATTCAGAACCGGTTCACACCGGTAACAGACAAAAGAGTCGAAAATATAACGACTCGTTACAGCGATTCAGAACCGACTCTGTCTTTTGAGAGACAATATCTTTATTTATCATGCACTTTTTTGATTAACAACTTTGCAGATTGTTTTCATTTAAGGATAGCTACGTTATAAACTGCAAAAGAGAGATTTTCAAAAAACCCATCTGACCTGCTCTTTAAATATAGATGAATCCTTTTTGTTCTTGGACAAACAGACATAACAGCAGCTGGGTTATTAGGTTAAGACGTGAATCTGACACACATCATAGTTTCTCATAACTCTTTTCCTTTTCTGACCCACTTCAGATCACTTCAAGTCTCTGCTAATGAGCTGACGAGTTGAATCAGGTGTGTTAGATGAGGGAGACAGTGCTGGGCTGCTCCAGGACAGTTTAGAAAACCATTTCATAGACAATTTCTTAAATCTGACTCATATATAACAAATACTTAGATGCATGTGCAGATTTAATCACCTTTTTGGTAACTTTATGACTTAACTGGTGACATAACTATGACATTGCATGCTTGTAGTTTCTTTCACGCTTTAACATTAAATGATACAGACTACAACGTGCACCACCGCATTTGCTCATGCAGTTGAAGAGCACATGCTACGAGCACAGTATAACGGCTGACAGGACAAGAACATTTATTTTTACCGACAAATAGCCTGACAACATCTCATCTGACCGCAGTTCACTGTTGTGAGGCCCAGACCAGTCAGGGTGCCCGTGCTGACCCCTGTCCACCGCCGGAAGCACCAACAGTGGGCACGTGAGCATCAGAACTGGACCACAAAGCAATGGAAGAAGGTGGCTTGGTCTGATGAATCGCATTTTCTTTTACATCACATGGATGGCCGGTTGCGTGTGCAAGCTCAAATATTTGCCTGGGTTACTGTCTATCTGAATGTGCTTTATCTGCTCACATAGACTGTCATCACTGTGTGAATGAGTAATGGTAAATGAGTGTCCTGTCGTGATAGTGTCCTGTAATCGTAACCCCTCTGTAGATCCTGGGTCATTTTTGTTTTGTGTCATCTGCTGTGGATCAGTGTGTGAAAAATACTAACAAAGAAAACATGTCAAGGTACAGCAGAAACAGTTTATCTTTCCCACACACAAATAGTTTGACATTATCTGTGGTGGATGTCTTTCAGGCCTGGCTGACTCTAACATTTAACCTCATTAACACGGTAGCTACACAGAGCACTGTCGCGTAACTCAGGCATGGATGTCAGGTCACGATTGTCACCCTTCCCTGATGAACAGAGGAGCTCAGACCAACAACAATCCACATAGACTTTTGAAATGAAGACTTGTGTAAGAATATTCTGTCCACACATCAATATAATTAAAGTAACCTGCGTGTGTTTGTCTTCTCTTTCTCTTGAACTGGTGTCATCCATTCACGCTGTTATGGCCACCACAGCTGGCATCATCGTGGTGTCCTCGTGCAAAGGCAATGTGATTATGGACCGGTAAGTTGGCCATCCCTTGCCACACCTTTCACAGTGCATGAGAACTTTTCTGCAGCAAAGGATCATATTGTCCTGCGTCATTCCAAGTAGCCTAGGTATAAAGGTAATGATAAAATGGATCCAGATCCATCCAAGCCTGATAATGATTGGTCAATATAGTGTTCCAGTCATGCTAGAAAACACCCGCACACCTATGGTGTATATTATTGTATCTATAATAGAAATAAAGTGCCTGTCAATCATTATTTTCTTTCAGCAACCAATTACGATTAAATTCTACACTATTGTTCAGAAGTTTAGGGTTAGTAGTTTTATTTAACAAAGAGGCATTAAATTGATGACAGTAAAAGTCGCAAAGTAGTATATTTCATATAAATGCTGTTCTCTTGAATTTTCTATTCATCAAAGAATCCTGGAAAAATGTGTCACGGTTTCCACAAAAATATTATGCAGCACACGTGTTTTTAACATTGATAATAATACGAAATGTTTCTTGAGCAGCAAATCAGCATATTAGAATGATTTCTGAAGGATCGTGTGACACTGAAGACTGGAGAAATGATGCTGAAAATAAACAGGAATAAATGACATTTTAAAATGTATGTTCAAATAGAAAACACTTCTTTTAAATTGTAATATCTCACAATATTAGTTTTTTGCTGTATTTTTTATCAAATAGATGTTTCAAACTTAAGAGTACATTCTATTCACATAAATTATGCAAATAAATCATTACATTACAAAATAGGAAATCAGCTTGAAACCAATTGCTGTAAAGCGTCACTACACTACAACAACAATTCGATCTTCAAAAGTGGTGCAATTCCACTTTAAGAAGGAGGTCCATTAGACCCTACCTGCCCACACCTTTCTTCATGTCCATGGCCAGTCACAACAGCCTCGGGGTACTCCGTTCCTACGCCACATCTGCTGACCCCTTTGGCTCCGCCCCCACCCCAAGGACACACGGAGGAGGAGATTAGGTACACAGAGTTTCAGGGCAACAGCTGTTACTATCCTTTATGCTCTTCCCTGGCACTAGACTGACACCTGCAATTTCAGCCTCTGCCACCTGTTTATGTGGGGCGGGTGAAATGTTTGTGGCATAACAGGGTAATCCACAGAAGGCACTTGCCAGTCAGGCCTAGAGAAACCTCACAACATCTCTACTAATCCCCCAAAGGCTTAATACTTGGCTTGAGCACATGCACAGCCATGATCCTTAGTGACAAGGAGCATCCAATGACACTGTGAGTGTTAAAGGCATAGTTCACTCAAAAATTACAATTCTGTCACCCCGGTATTTCACAGGCTGTCCTAGCTGCTGTTTTCCACACAATGGAAGTGAATGGGGATCAGGGGATGTTAGCTTAAATACCTGCTATGCAGGTTTTTTCTATGGTTAATGTTCACTTTAATTATATAGAAAAGGGCAGCTTAGACATTTTGATAAATAACTCTTTTTGTTTTCCAACAAAAACAGCAATAACAACAAACTTGATTTACACATTGTTTAAAAGCTTAGGGTCAGTAAGATTTTTAATTTTTTTTGTAATAGAAGTGTCTTATGCTCACCAAAGCTGATCAAAAATACAGTAAAAAGGGAATATAGTGAAATATTATTTCAGTTAAAAATAATTGTTTTCTATTTTAATATATTTTAAGATATAATGTATTCCTTTTTGAGCTGAATTTTCAGCAGCCATTACTCCAGTCTTCAGAAATCATTCTAATATGCTGATTTGGTGTTCAAGAAACTTGTATTATTATTAGCAATGCTGAAAATAGTTGCACAGTTTAATGAAAGGATTAATTTCTTTAAAAAATAGGCAAAAAGGAATGTTGATTTATTCTGCCAAACTCCAGAAAGAATAAAAAAATCACCATAAAAATATAATTAACAAATTGTGCATTATATTCCAAGTTTTCTGAATCCTGTATGCATACTGTTCATTACATTACATGTAATGTGGAATGCCTGATAGTAATTGCATATTTCCCAGGCCTTCGTGTACCTCTTTTTTATTTTTTATTTTAGTTTGTGCATCTGAAAGATAAATTACAGTTCTTGAGAAAAAAAAAATCATGTGAATCATATATTTACCATATAATCGATGTATATATTGTGTGTGGTGTGTATGAAGAGTATTGAGATGTTCCAGGTCAGCACTAATCATACATGCAAAGTCTGTGGATCAGTGTGATTTTGCTGTAGGTTATGTAATACATACACACGCACACATATGTTTACTTGGCTAACAAAAATGAGTGTATACCGTGGACTTCTTTTGTTCTTACATAAAGTTAATAACAAATAATGACAAAAGACCCCAAAAAGAATGATGCATATTTAATGTCTAAACTTTTACAATGGAGGATCTCCCCAAAGATACATTTTCTGGAGACAAATGCGCTGTTTCTGTCTCGTCTTTTATGTCCTAATGCACAAAGTATTATTTTATCCATTTATTCAAAGAGATGAATATAATTCATCATACCATATAGTAAATGTATGATACAAAATTTAATATGGACTACTTCTGTAGCCTAGACATTAAAAATTGCTACTAGTGCATAATGACGTGATAAACGAACATGACACATTTTAGCTAAACCCTATAAAATACACATCTGTTAAAGTTGTTTGTTTGTCTAATGCAATCCATACCCGGCTAAAGACTCTTTTAGCTGTAAAATCTATTAGAATTATTTTACATTGCAGTTATATTTTAATAAAGGACTTTTAATGTAATGTCCAGCCCCACATGAGTGCTTTAGATGTCTTGTTTCTCACTGGTTTGCTTTGCTAAGCTACTAGACTTTTAGATTCATATCTAAGGACCATTATAAACCATATAGAAACACTCTTACAGGTACAACAAATCAGAACATGTTTACGAACTGAAACATTTCTCATTATCGTAAGTGTTGAAAACAGTTGTGCTGCTTAATATTTTTGTGGAATTTTTTTTTTTTTTTTCTTTCTTTCAAACAATAAAATAATGATAAAAAATAAGATAAAAAATGTTTAGAAAAAGGTATTTTTTACAAGATAGGAATGAGCATTTTTGTAAACTGTCTAAAAATCACTCCACACATGATTTGTTCACCTGTTCTGTTCATCTTCTGTTCCAGACACTGGCTGGCCACCTATTTTGTCATTTGGTATGGCGTTCCCTACATGTCATATGACATCTTCGCCATGTACCTCAACCATTACTATCGCTTCCGGGTCAAAGGTCACAAGGACTATAAAAGCCACTCTCTACGAACCGTCAACTCATTTGTGAGGAAAGAGTTCCTGCTGGTGCTCCATCACATTGCACTCCTCACCATCCTACTGCCTGTGACTCTGGTGAGAGAGAAAGAGAGAGGACCGATGTATAGGATGAGTGATATGATGGGAAGAGAATAATGGGCCTTCTTAAATAACCACCTCCACCTATAGCCAGGACCAAATGGGAGGGAATGTAAAAAGGGGGATGCAGTTCTTTTTTGTCCGTTAACTACCTTAATAGCAACGGTAACACTGAACATGTAGAGGGACAGACACACACACACACCGGTGGAAACCTGGTCTTTTGTTTGGTGTCTCTGGGCTGTCAGTGGTGATATGAGATCACTTTACCCACGCTTCCATTATTCACACACAGCTGCTATTCAGTTTCAACCTCACACATGCTGCTTTGTGCTCCTGTTCCTTAAAATGACCCACGAAACATAGTCACAAATGCAGACAAAGAGATTTTGACATGCATGGAAGAGAGACGAAGCCCAAGACCACCACAGCAAAACATCTGGCTGTCCAGTGGGTTATACAAGATATATAACATTTCACAAATTTATGAAATGTACATTATTTAATACATTACCCTACAGTAAAATTTAGTAGGGAATTTTGCATGGGAGAAGAGGATATATAGACAATTAAAGTATTGATAAATATTATAGAAACCATAGCCACAGTGTGGTTTAGATTACGCTGCAGGTTAGCTGGGAGGGTTCAGATGGCTGTTCTGACTGGTCGTTCTTATCGTGTTACATTTATACACACATTACACACCTTTGATCCACCATATCCACTGCTGTGTATCATATCACATATATGTGGACCATTCACAAAACTAGTCATAGAGTAGTTCCTACACATCATGTGGGTCTTTAGAAACACCATTCTGTACATCTTGTCTAGTGTATTTTTTATTTCTTTTTTTTTTTGCTCATGAAGGTCTGTTTCACTTGTTTGTCTTGTAATCTACAACTTTATTGTAGCTTTAATTGAACTGTTTGATTAGGACACTGACGAGGTGTGAGTTGTGATGTAAAGTACTAGATTTGTCACTAGAGCTGTAAATATTTTCTTTGACAATGATTCATAGATTACCATTGTTTATTATTAATTGTAATGATTTATGATGGAATCTAAAATATAATAATAATTAGATATTTTTATTGGTTTATTTGGATTTTTTAGGAAGTAGATTGGGTATCTGTATTTGGGGGGAATTTTACTGGAAAAATATGAATTTTATTTTGGAAAAAAGGCAGTATACTACCGTTCAAAAGTTTGGGGTCAGTGAATTTTTTTTAATTTTTTTATTAATCTTCAAAAAATTGTCCACAATAATACTAAGCACACACAGTTTTCAAATTGTATAATGTTATTTATAATAATAATGATAATAAAGCATTTCTTGAGCATCAAATCAGCATGTGAAACTAAAGACTGGAGTAACAACTGCTGAAAATTACAGCTTTGCCATCACAAAAATAAATCTAATTTTAAAATATGTTAAATTGGAAAACAGTTATTTTGAATTGTAATAATATATTATATAATATTTTACAATTTTACTCTATTTTTAATCGTATAAATACAGCTTTAAAGAGCAGGAAGGACTTCTTTCAAAAACATTAAAACATCTCATCGACCTCAGTTTGAACGGTAGTGTACATTGGGTTTTACTGTAGTAATTATTCGTTATTAAATTCCATAATCTATTAATTCCATAGACTGACGGATTGCATATTTACAGCCTTATTGTTCACACTGGAAGAATGTGTGTGTGTATGTTTGTGCTGACTGTGTCTTTTGGTCTCTGTGTACATCAGCTCTTCAGGAAGGACCAGGGCGATTACTTCATTGGCTGCCTCTTCCTCACAGAGCTCAGCACTCCTTTTGTTTCACTGGGTAAAATCCTCATTCAGGTAACACATGATTGTGTGTTTTATTCAGCAGTTCTTCATAGTGCTGTTCCTGCCAGCTTGGGAGAGGAGCTGCCAGTCAACACTTTTCATGTTTCCTTTAGTCATGATAACTGTGTTAGTTAAATACAGAGATGGAGGGCTGTCAGAGTACTAGACAATCCAAGCATTCCCTCAGTGTCCCTGCTTTAAAGTGTAAAATACTTGCTTATTTTTTTCTACTGTTTTCCCACTAAAAATGGTCCCATCTTGGATGACAATCTTGGAACATTTTGATTGGACAAAGTAATAATAATAATAATGATAATGATTAATTTGACATTTTTGCCAAATGCCAATCCTCTCAATTTTTTAAAAAAGAAATCCTTTTTAATATTGTAATTTATTTACTGTTACTCACTTAAAAAAATACCC
Organism: Cyprinus carpio; assembly: GCF_018340385.1. Lineage (NCBI taxonomy): Eukaryota > Metazoa > Chordata > Actinopteri > Cypriniformes > Cyprinidae > Cyprinus > Cyprinus carpio. The sequence continues at coordinate 29,704,970 of NC_056576.1, forward strand.
CAAACTTCTGTATGGCAGTATGTGATGGGGACATAAAAATATGTAGCATTCTCTGTGCTCACTTATTTTCCGTTCTCTGTACTTTTCCAAATAACTATTTTTGTACTGAGTGTGCTTTCAGACATGTTTCTATTATATGCCTCCACAAGCCCCCTTTTGGTAGTCGTGGGTATTGCATTTTTAAAGCTGCCCCAGCATCTGTAGTTGCTGATACTTTGACATAAAGATCAAAAAGGTCATAAAGGCATTGTAAAACAAATCCACATGAATTGAGTAGTTTAATCCAAGTCTTATATATGATGAACAGATTTAAATTGGTCTTTTATTCAAATTTAAAAATTGATAAATGCACACACATACATAGAGTGCATCACATATGGAAACCATAGATGCTCAAACATGCATATGCTTAAACTGTTCATAATATAAAGCGATTGTATGTCTTCAAGACTTGGTCTAAACTGCTCTATTCAACCTTTCTGGATCTTCATCCATTTAGTTACCTGGACTTTCAATGGAGGGACAGATAAAAACATCTTAATTTGTGTCAAAGAATAAAAAAATCCTAATTTGGATTTGAAAGAATAACCATAAACCTGTGGATTAAACGGGTTAATGATGACAGAATACAAATTTTTGGGTGAGCTGTCTCTTTAATGTTTTACCTTTCTCTTCCTCTCATTCTTCTGTGTTGACTGTCTCTTCCTGTAGCTGGGGATGCAGGACTGCTGGCTGCACAAGGCTAATGGTGGCATGGTGTTGCTGAGTTTCTTCATGTGCCGCATTGCACTGTTCCCCTACATGTACTGGGCCTACGGCTCCCACTACGGCATCCCGCTCTACAGCGTTCTCTTCCATCTGCCGCTCTCCACCAAACTGGGCAGCCTCTGCATCCTGGCACCGCAGGTCTACTGGTTCGTCCTCCTCTGCCGTAAAGGCTACCGACTCTACAAGCGGCAGCGGGATGCACAAAACCAGGCCTCTCCGCTGTCCTCGCCCGAGCCGGTCACAGATATCTCCAAGGCTGATTAGTGAAGGTCCCTCTTTATCTAGAACAAACAATCAACCGACATCACAGCTGAAGGCTACGGCACTGCATCTACTACTGTTAAAGTACAACCAAGACTTCATGTTAGAAACATCCTTATTACTCCTCTTCACTTTACTTCATTCCATGCGCACACTTACATTTACACACGGGGCTGTAACAATGCCACCACACTGGATTTACTACAGTGACTTCTAAGGAGCATCTTTTAGGTCAGTTATCGAGGGCAGTAACCCTCTTTTCTTTCTCTGATCGGAGCATCTGTTACAGTTTGGACTGGTGTCTTTGAATGTCATTGGAATTATCTGTTACTTTTGTTAGTTTTGGTTTTGTCCCATGTGAAATGCTGTCCCTGTATACTTGAAGTACAAAAATACACCGGTTTGAACTAGGGAATTTATTATGTGTGTGGCACAGTCATCATGATAAATTCATTGGATTAAACCCCAGTATTTTAGATCACATCCAAGCAGCATTTCAGATCACATCCCACTCAGCACAAAGCTCCGATCACATGGTAAGCATTTCCATGGCTGCAGTGCTGCTGTTCTTGTTTACAGCTCATTAGAGTTCTGTGTGTTTGCACACACACTGCCCTGCTGTGACTGTTTACACTTCTCTACCACACACCGCCCTTTTCGCTCTGAAGGCTGCTAATGAATTCTGCTTCGCTTTGTGGACCTTTTGAGCATCCAAAGTCCTCCCATCCACATGAGGGCAGTAGAGAGTCGGTCCTTATGTTTATATGGTATAGACAAGACTTAAGTCTATAGGGGGATGAGGTCTTTGCAAGGTACAAAGAGCGAGCACATAATGCTTGGCATCTCTTTTAGGCCACATGATGCCCGAGGGCATTTCCAGGCAGTAGTCAAAGCAATAACACGGGGCTTCAGAGCAACGGATTATGGGTAGGTGGATAGCCCATGTGAACACATGGGTAAAGATAGAAAAGTTGCATGACAGCCTACTCCGAAAACTGATCTTTGTATATCTAAAGTATGTAATACTGGGTTCCTACAGTCTTGAGAAGAAGGAACAAGTCAGGGAATTATACATTTGAGATTGAGATGTGTGGAAAAAGTCATAAGAAGTCTTTAAAATTCATAATGTCTCTAGTCAGTACAATTTCTGTAGCTCTTCGCCTAAATATATTTTTTGGCTAGATGTCACTTTTTATGATTACTATGTCTACTTAATAATTTCTAAAACATTTTATCCAGAAAAGTCACTGAAATTCAAAGGTCAAAAAAGATTTGGGAACCCCGGTAATGGTGATTGTGAGTTTGAAGTGTGAAATGCTCTTGACGCGGGCATGAATTTTTATCTTTCTGTTAACTGAGCCTACAGTTTGAGTTGTAAATAAATTCTATTTAATTCTACATTGATAAATATTGCCATATAAAAGGGTGATTTGCTGTTGCCTAGGGTCATTTTTAGGGATAATCTGTGGCTTATAAGAGCTTGTGTAAATGTAGGCTTAGCAAGGAACTCAGAAGCCTTTGTTTCAGGGCTTTTAACACAACCTGCAGCATCTTTCATAATACATTTAGTGAATGCTGGATGCCGTATAAATGCAGTTTGGCTTTTGGTTAACAGCTACTTCCAGATTCCATTAAGCACTTTCAGAAGTGCAGAACTGTCAGATTAAAATGTTGCGTAGTGTGTACCCATGCACTCTTATTTAGTGTTTCTGAGACAAACTGGACCTAAAGGTTGCCTTTAGCAAGTGTGTGTGTGTGAGAGACAGACAGAGAGAAGACTTATATAACAGTGTGTATAAGCTCCCAGCTCACTCTCTAGGAGGTTGAACGGGGTCTTTGCTGGACTGAAAGAGAAAGAATGTGTGTTTTGCTCTCCCTTTCAAAAGCTTTAGTACTTTTCAAAGCTAACTATGCAGTCTTTCAAGCTGCTGTTTATTGTCTATGGCAACAGTATGATTTCCTTAGATTTGTTGAAGTGGGATAAATTTGGCAGATGAGTTGGCCATATTAATCATAATGCATTTTACGTTTCTGATATTTTTTTGTATATTATGTTGATGCTTTTCTTCATTGTTTACTGAGGTCTGCTACTATAACCAACATTCTTTTCTCTCATTTATAGGTTAGGCTGGTCTTCATAAGACATATCAATAATATAACAAATACACTATATGACTGAAAGCCAAAAGCATTTCAAATATAATATATATGGGTATTAATACGGGGTTTGTCATTACTTTGCTGCTTTAACATCTTTCATTCTTCCCAAGCTGTTGCACAAGTTGGAAGCACACAATTATGTTAAATGTCACTTAAATTAAGGGGCCTAGCATTAACTATGTTCACAATCTTTTGGCCGTGTAGTGTAAGTCCATGATATATGAACAGGTTTATATTCAGAAGTTTCAAATGCATTGAACATTACCATAAATCATTACATTTAGGCTTATTTATGCCATGCTTGAACTTGCAGTGCTGTGTACGATGCTGATAATCTTTTTTTTTTTTGAAAAAAAATAATACAAGTCTTAATGTCTTCAAGGCCTCCTCTCTCAGCTCAGGGTTTGATAAAGATGTTATCATTTATCAAATATTATTAAGAGATGAAAGATGAGACTGTGATTTACAAAAAGACACAACATTTCTAATTGAAAATGCCTATAACAGTTTTGGGTTTGGTAGACCAAAGAATCTTAGGCACTTTTTAAAGTAACATGTAGTGAAACTTTCATTGCCTTTCACTCACTTGCCATCCACAGAGGCTCAGATCTATACAGGACTGGCTGTGCTTATGGCTCAGGCGTCAGTCAGTCTCTAGCAGCAACAAGACTGGAACATTTCTCACTGAATTCTCACAATATTTTGCTTAGTTTATGTTATTTAACTGACAATTACAAACTGGGTGAATCTGATTAAAACATGTCCAGATCTTATTGCACCCCAAAATCTGTAACAAAATAAATAAAAAATGAATCGCATTAAGCCAATTTTCTTTCTAAAGAGTTTTTTTTTTCAGTGGTAATGAGAAATTAATGTTTAATTGTCATAAAAATAGTCTTAAAAACTAAAAAAAAAAAAAAAAAAAAAAAAAAAAAAAAAAGCTTAGTGCTCATAAAATGGATTTTCTTAAATATTAAATGATTTGGACATGTTTTGTGAGAAGGACTGAAGTGGAGAAATGAGAGGTGTAGATGTTCAGGATTGTTTTCAGCTGCTCTGATTTTGAATACATATCAAAACTAGACTAGGCTGGTTTGCTGGGTGCTTTGTTTGGAGCTTTATAGTTAACTGTAAATGGTTGAAACAGGAATGGATGAAGGTATATGCAGAAAAGTAAGAGGATAGAAAATCAAGCTATAATAAATATGATTATATCTATAAAAGTTTTGTTTTACCCCCAAATCATGTGTTGTCTGGAATATCGTAAATACAGTGCCTTGTATTAAAGTTGTGAGTGATATTGATACAAGCTCAGTGCACAGCCGCCCTGGGCAGGTGGTGTTTTAGGTTGTGGCCATCTTCACTCACTTTTTTTTTGTTCAAATACATTACACAGAGCTAAGAAAAACCTTTGTATCAGTGTAATGCACACTTTAATTCTTTATGCTAGTAGGTTTGATTTCAATGTATAATTTGAATAAATTGTTACAGCTAACGTTGTCCTTTAAACATGCTTCTGTTTAAGTCTTAAAATTGTTTTCTGTATGGTTGCCGTGTTGTCTTTATATTTGCAATCTTGAAACTAATTTAAAGGAAACAGTCTTAAAGGTCTGTAATGTTACCCAGTTTTCTGTATGGCATCCTTTCCTCATGAAACAGACACGACTGGACAATGTGGGCTTAATCTTAGGTCAGTTTAAATCCGTGTTACACATCTACCGTGTTTAGATTTTTGCATGGTCCAAAAAAAAGCTATAACAAAATGTATACCTATCCTCCAACACATTCCTTGGTTGCATCTCCAAACTCAGCATTATTAACTCTTGTTTAGAGGCCAGTGGGAAAGGAAGCTTTCCAGGGAACTGGGAAGTAGCCAGAAAGCATGTTTGCATTATCTGTTTCCTGGTGAGGAAAATGCATTTCCTTGCCATGTCAGCTTGACCTCGAAGCATGAATTCATTCAGATTTCCTAATGCACAACCTTTAGCACTCCCTGCCTCTTATTTTTGATAACATTTTGATTTTCACACATATATTGTATCAGATTTCATATATTTATGTTTGTTTGTTTGTAGAATGACATTTCAAGAAGTCTCCTTTTTTGAAAGGGGCTACAGAGTGAAACTAATATAAACACTTGATTGAGCTTAATTTCTGGAAACTTGTAAATCCAAACACTACTTTGGAAGAAAATAAATCTGATTTGGTGAATTCTTTTAAACTGAGCAGTGTGTGTGCGTGTTCATATTTCACTGGAACACTACTAAGGTACATACCATAATAAAGGCAACAAGTGTGAACAAATCTGAAGATTTTATGCCCCATTACACCCCGATCTTCAGTAAATACTCTTTATTATTTTTTCCACAGACAAGGTGTATTACTATACATTTCATTTCATTTCGCTCAGTGCATCAACCAGCACAAAGCATGACATTTTAGGCACAATTATGTGCAAATATTGTCCTAGGAGGTTTTTAGGTGATGTGCATCATCAGGTGGTCTGAGACAGAATGATCAAGACACCCCTCAGAATAAACAAAACTTCTACTTGAGTTTGATGTCTTATTGGTCCACTCAGGCAACCGAATCTCTTCTTCTGGAAGGATGGACGCCTCTTGATTTCTGGGACAGAAGAAGACTGCACAGTGTCCCCCGTGATAACGTCTTCCATTATACTATGAGGGACTCACAACAGTACACAGTAACAGTCCTGAAGCTGCTGTTCATCGGAGATAGTATTCAATGGCAGCAGAGAAAGCAGCAAAACCTCCACAGCCCAGAACTCCAGCTTTAAGACCAGCTAGTGAAGAGAGGAACAGCTCATTCATATAGTCCAGATAACAATAATAAAATGACCACACATTTAAATCCTTTCTATTCTTTAACCCCAAACTGAAAAATGACTTGCCTCTGAATCCAATGGCTCCTCCTGTAATACAGCCACTATACACTGCATTTTTCCAGTCAGATTTCCCACGATGCGAAAAGAGAAAACTGAAAATCAGTACTGAAAAATAGGCCATTTCATAAATCTTTGCAGAACATCCTTCAAGGAATGGATGAGTAGGAAGACTGTTCAAACACACAACCACTAGGTGGAGCTATTAACCCATATAAAAAATGCATATGTGAGTAGTAAGTTTAATTTTCATAATTTCAGTAAATTAGTCTACATCAGTGTAAAATTATGATGACTCAATCATTTAAGTTTATGGATGGTTAGAATATAAACACTGGGTGCCTCTCAATACTCAATACTCCAGCCCATGACCCAGAGTTGGCCTTTTTGAAGGACATCTGAATTCTCTAAATACACTGCGAGGAACGAGGAGTGAGGAAGCTTCCAGAGGAGTTATAAGTGAGGATACTATGTGGTAGTGTTTCTTGTTGAAAAAGACGTTTAATATATTTCTACAGGGCATCCTGCTTTATTCATATTTATTATGAATTTCCCTTAAGTGCAGCTGATGACGCTTTGAAGTGACGCTTGAGCGATCAAGAATATTCTAATAAACAAATGAGTTTTCCTTCAATTCCTCCATCCTCATTTCTGTCCTCATATCCTAAGCGGGCAGAGCTAAGACGCAAGGAAAGAAAACCAGGATGTTCAAATAAGAAATGAGAAGCAGCCTGTAAAACAATAATCAGTGTGCATTTAAATGTGCATTGCATTGTGGGAAATAAAACGTCACTAAATAAAATCTAATTGTTTTTGCTACCAGCTTTCCTTTGCATACATAAATACATACATTTGTGTTTGTTTGACTAGAGACAAAATAGTGGACACAATGAAAGGCACTTACTGATTCTATGAGACACTCCGTGCATGAAAACATAGCACCCACAATAGCAAAGTTTTTTGCATATGACATTCCTCTCTGTCCCATGTCTCTCAGCACCTCTCTTGCTGTGGGGGTCCTTAGGGGGTCTTTGGGATCAAGCCCAACGTTGGAGTCAATACCGGCTGTGAAGACACCAAAAGCACCTCCCAACACAAACCCTGAAGAAGGAGAGACAGAAACACTGCATTAGAGCTGCTGCATAAATGATGATTATGAATGAAATATACACTGATCGTGGAAATATCTCCTCGTTACAATACCTCCGACACATGCTATGAGTGATTTAAACGCGCAGCTCTCCATTCCCCTCTCGATCATCTTCTGCTCCTCTGTCTTCTGAGGACTCGGTAAAGCACCCATGACAGTCGGATTCAAGTCTTTAATCGGCCTTTTGTCACCGATAAGGTGATCCAGAATAAGACTATACTGTAGTGGAACATTTTCCGCTACTAAAACAGTCGCCGATTGACCCGAAGTGACTGAGACTGAGGCATCCGTGCTCTTCGCGGGCGCAGCCATGTTGAAAGCGTGTTGTATCAGTCACGCGGGCGTTAAACAAGCGCACATTCGTCAATATTCAATACAAAAACAATCAAATAACAGAAATTACATTGTTAAGTTATGACGTCCCTTAAATACTTATATGTGATAAAATTATAAGTATTTACGCCACAAATATGTAGTACACATTTCTAACAATACTGATTGGTTCTGCAGATTCGACAAAAAGGGAGGTGACCTTTGCTTTAGCACTGCAGTCCACCTAAATCACGACTGTCCTGTGAAGAATGATTTATATATGGATAATACGAGTTTTTGTGTGTGTGTGTGTGTGTTTTTTGAATCCCAATATTATATTACAATATACAATATTATATTAATACAATGTTATTTTCTTGAATAAACAAAGATACGTAAATTGTTCCTGACTCTCTAAGGAAGCTTAAATACAAATCTTATATAAAGCTAATATAAAACGGGGGTATGAAAATGTTCTTTTTTTTAGATTTGCGCAGTTAAATATTATAACAACGCCAACTACATTACCCAGCGTGCCCCTCGTTCACTGCGCCAAAATGCCGCGCGCTCCGCCTAGCGGAGGAGTTGGGTTTGGCGCTCGAGCGTCAGTCGGTGACCGGCAGCGGCGCGCCTCGGCGTCAGGGAACAGGTGAGTGTCAAGCACAATTTATCATTGTTTTTCTCGTCTCGAAGACCCTGTCGTCACGATAGTGATTTCGTTTAAAACATTTTATCACTTGAAGGAATCATTCCTAGTCGTCGCTGGGACAAACACTGCACTCAACAGCACTTTTATCAACGGATGTTGTCGTGTTGCGCGCGAGAGTCTGAGCTACTGTTTTTAACGGTGACGCGCTTCCTCGCCGACCCTTTACTGTGATGAGGATAGCGACTCAAAGCTCTCACGGTTTATGTTATTTTCATTATTTCGCGCGATGTCTTCTTCGGAAAGCGGCACAGGCACAGTCCGAGGAGAGATAACAGTCACTGCAGTAACGAGAGCTCACAGACACCGCGCACCGCGGAGAGGCATCTGCACGATTTCACATGTCGTCTTTTTATCTGAAAACGATTCTGCGTGTTTTGAAGGGAACTGAATAGTGAAGTGTTTAAGTGTTACAGTGGTT